>NW_022196913.1:7304793-7317102 GCF_008632895.1 Mastomys coucha
CCCCCCCCCCCCCCGTTCTCCTGCTGCTTTCTGGACTTCTGACTTGTAAGGAAGCAACCTCACACTCCTGCCTCCACAGGCGCAAGCCGGTCCTGCTTCGAAGCCTTCCTTACCATGATTGATGATGCCCTAAAACCGGGGCCAGATAAATCCCTGTCTCCTTCGTTGCTTTTGTCAAGTGGAGTCACAGCAATGACGTACTAACACAACACATGTATTTGTGGTAGTGGTCAGGTATTTTTCATTATAAATACACATCACAAACTATAAATGGCTTTCAACATGTGCCATTTTTTTTCAGTGACAGAAGAAAACAGAATACCCCAAACCCCTATATATTTTACTCCAATTTTGACATTCTAACAATGAGAGTGATATGGAATTGGCTGCTCAAGCTCTGTTTACTTAATATTTAAACTAGAATAATATTTAAACTAGGTGATCCAACTTCTTCCTACTTCATTACACATTGGACCAGGTTCAGAGCCGTGATAGAACTTTACAGCTTTCAAATGTCTATCTATCTGTGCCACAATCTCCCCATAATACAAAGTTAGGACCCCTTCAATGATGGAGATCACAGCAAAAATGCTGCTGTTCTATGTGGAATCTCTGTGTCTCCAATATCAAGTGGAGAATCACCACTTGTGGAAATCAAGCCAGAAGGGGAAGGGGAAGGTGCAGGCTTTCAGAGATGAGGAGAGGAATGCACAGCGCCTCCACGACCCAGTTCCTCCCTACAAGAGATCCAGACGCTAGTCAAGAAGTTCCTTTGCTTTGTGTGTTTGCTATGGCAGCAGACTTACTGTGTGGACATTCCAGACCTGTTCCTGAGCTCTCAGTAACAGGCTGGCTGCAAGGCCTCAACTAAGGAGTGTGGCCATGTTGCCCCCTATAGAAACTGACCCCGATGTCCTCACCCTCGGGGCCACATGCTGGCAGAACAAAGTCAGTCGGAGGCGAGCTCCCTGGAAGGGCAAAGAGCATTGTTGGGATAGAAACTAGGTTGAGCTGTCATTGGTTCAAGGACTGCTTTTAAATCCCCAGCGTCACCGTGTGTCCTTTGTCTTGACTGGCTTTATGCTTAGCATTGAAAGGAAATGAGTTGAGGGGAGAGTCACTGTCCCCACCATCTCCCCAGAGACAACAATATTGACTAAGAGTAAAACAGCAAACAGTATCAGATAACCTACTAAAATAAAGCAGGCAAAGCCATTACGCTTTTCCCTTATTGATCCCATTCCTGTTGTCTACATGAGGGGGAGAAAATAAACACAACGTACATTGTTGAAGCTGGAACTCTCCAAGGCCACAACAACATGTTGTTAAAAAGCAATACACTTATCGGCACACGGGAAACAAGCCATTACACAGAGCTGGGCCCCTGTTGAATAGTGCAGCGATGTGCTTAACACCCGACGGACAATGCTGTGCTGGACAACGACAGAGGCACAGTAAAAGCACATTTAAGAAATTATCGAGCAGGCCCCTTCTGGATGGATAAAGTAGATGCTTTTGTTGTTTGACCTTGTGTAAGTTCTGATACATCTTTATAACAGAAACAGCTTTAAATAGCTACTGAGAACACTAAGCTACACTAACGCTAGTCGTCTGTATGAAGTTCATGAAGTGTTGGTCAGTCGATGAGTGGAGTCTGGTGGGATAATACTCGGTGCTGATGTCTTTAACTCTGGTTGTTCCGCAGACTGATAAATCACGGCTGCGTAGAAAGAAAGCATCGGGCTGGAGATGTGGCCCAGTTAGCAGAATTCCTAGCTACATTTTTCTGACACCTGGTTTGGGGAGATGTGATCAGGGAAGCACTTGGCCAATGAATGGACCAGATAGATGACTATTCGTAAGCTCAGCTTTGATTTTCATTCAGGTATTGTCAACAAACTTTTATATCTGTTCTTCCTGTTGACCAGGTACTGTGTAAGACCTTGGCACATGCACAGGCAGTGGTGTCGCATGCCTTTAATCCCAGCACTTGGGAGGCAGAGGCAGGTAAATTTCTGAGTTCAAGGCCAGCCTGGTCTACAGAGTGAGTTCCAGGACAGCCTGGGCTGTACAGAGAAACCCTGTCTTGAAAAACTAAAAAAAAAGATAAATAAATCTTTTTAATTCTAGCACTTGGGAGGCAGAGGCAGGTGGATTTCTGAGTTCGAGGCCAGCCTGGTATACAGAGTAAGTTCCAGGACAGCCAGGGCTACACAGAGAAACCCTGCCTCGAAAAACCAAAAAGAGAGAGGGAGAGAGAGAGAGAGAGAGAGGGAGAGAGAGAGAGAGAGAGAGAGAGAGAGAGAGAGAGAGGGAGAGAGAGAGAGAGAGAGAGACCTTGGCACAAAGGAGAACAGAAAAATTAGGGAAGATCTCTTTAGTCTGCTGTAGAAATCACTGCTTGTCAATATCTCAGTCTCTCTTCTTGTAGTGACAGGGTCAAGGCAGTGCCTACAACGTGGATGATCTAGCCCCTTCGAGTGTCTAGTTCTCATAAATGAAACACAGGCAAAAACAACTCAAAATTCTGATCGAGATTATGACCGTAAAATATTTCATGGGTCTGATTGGGATTAGATGAAAACAAATGAAAATTAAATTATCCATTTTAATTTTGTTTCATTCTATTTAATGGAATAATGGAATTACAAGATTTCCTCTTCTACTTAATATTCTGTGATCCAATTTGTAAAATGAGAAGTGAGAAGAGGAAAAAAAATATGATTTTTAGTTTTAGTTCAGTGTCGTTATTACTAATTTCTTCATAGTTCCATTTCCAACCCATTTTAAAACAATAGTAGCTCCAGTCTAGAGTACCGCACTGGTCACTCTCCTTGCTGCTGTGACAAGAAGAAAGGGAGGAAGGGAGGAAGGAAGGGAGAGAGGGAGGGAGGGAGAGAGGGAGGAAGGGAGGGCTTCTCTCAGCTCCCAGCTCCAGGGCGCGGTCCCTGGGAGGTTATGGCGCAGGAGCACAGGGCAGCTGGTCACATGGCTCTAGTTAAGGAGGGGCGGGCTTCTCCCAGCTCCAGGGCGCGGTCCCTGGGAGGTTATGGCGCAGGAGCACACGGCAGCTGGTTACGTGGTGTCCACAGTAGGGAATCAGGACAGACAAAGCAGTTGCCTAACAGTCTTTCACATTTTTTGCTCTAAGAGCCCAGCTTAAGCAATGTTAGGGTGTGTCTTCTCCATCTCAGTCGCCCCAGTCTAGAAAATTCCTCCCAGCGAGCCCATAGGTTTGTGTCCACATGACTCTAAATTCCAACAAGTTGACAAGATGAACATGAAAATATTAAAATGTAAAACCTGAATCAATATATCTATGAAAGTGTGTTAAAATTCCTGTGGCTAATTCTCACTTGAATTTTCTTAAGACTTCCTTCTTTGTATTTATTTAATTAATTTTTACTGTGCTCTTTTTAACTACAGAATAAAATCTTTACATTGACTGCTCACTTTTCTGGGTTATTTATTTCTTCTGAGTAAGGACAGCAGTATCCAGAGAAAACGCGAACATTCTTTATTCCACATTCTTGTTTTGCTGGCTCCTAAGCAGGAGTCTTGACTCTGAGATACTGATGAGTAGATGACCTTATTTGGTCACAGTGAGGTGTGTGGAGTGGAGGGTGGAGAAGGAGAGAAAGGAATGACTCAGATGGCCTTCTGGGAAGGGGGACCTGCCTTCCTTGGTGTTTGTTTGTTTGTTTGTTTTGTTTTTGTTTTTTGTTTTTTGCTTTAATACCTTTGGCTGCTTAAGAGGGGGGAGAAGCAAGGACCAGGATTATATATGGAGAAGAAGTCTTGGTCAAACGGTTTTCTGCTTGATTCTTATCTCAGGTCTGGTTCTCCAGGGTTCTGCTGGCTCTGGGGACGTGTCAGTTTTGCTTGAGGGGACAATCTGGCTTCATTGTGATGCAAAGGATTGCCTGCCAGGCTTGCTTGAGATCCTTTGAGGAGAGGTAACCCAGAGACAAAAGCTGACCACAGGAGCCCTCAGAGTCTGGCAGGAAAAGTACTGGAGCCTCACTCAGGACAGAATGAGCAGAGGACAATTTCTAAGGACTTCCAGGCACTATCTCTTCTATAGACCACCTTAAAGTTTCTGTTATCCTATGTCTTACTGGCTGCAGAGTCAGAGGGACAGAGAATGGGACTGGCCACATCAGGATCCATCAGAGGCCTGAGAGGCTGTGTCAAGGGTAGGTTATGGGGTTCTGAGGACACTGAAGCTCCCGGGGAAGCCTTATGATGAAGTGTGAACGATATCTCAGGAGGCAAAGCCAGGGTGGGTCTCACTTTGTCACTGAAGGGTCAGCAACAGCGCACCCTATGGAGGTTCAGATGTCCAGAACACATGGGCGGTGCACATTTAAAGACAGTCTACGAGGTGAGAGGGAAAGACCTGCCTTAGGGCATCTTTGCAAACATTGAACAGTACCAGGTTGCTTCAATGGTGAGAATACATACAGCTCTTGAGGACCAGAACTCAGCTCCTAACACCATCTTGAAGTGATTCACAATCTCCATAACTCCAGCCAGGGGCTCTGCCATCCTCTTTTGGCTTCCGTATGTTCTCATGGACACACACACACACACACACACACACACACACACACGTGTGAAAACACACTCACAATTAAAATTGAAAATAAAGCTGTGTTTATACATCTTCTAGAAGGCAGTTCAAACCATTTTCTCTAATTGGTTAATTACCTGAACTTTATATTTCCTCCTCTCTGGGGTCCTAAACGTCCCTTCATTGCCACTGAATTTGCTATGGGAATAGCCAGGTAAACACAGACCCAGAGAAAACATCTTTCAGCCCTTTAATTAGATGGAGAAGCATCAGGACCCAGCAGAGTGAGAGCCTACACCACAATGCATTTACTTTCAAGAGAACATTCTAACTATGACTTACAATGTCGGAGCATCCTACTCAGATCCGTGTTTGCAATGTAAGCACTTCGCAGCCTGAGCTGCTGCTTAGCTCACACTCCTCTGCAGAGTTGATGGTTGCGAGATGCTGTTTTTCTTAGTGATGGTACTGGACAATGGCGGAGCACGTGACAGTTTAATGCTGGACTCAACAGAAAGTTTCTATGGGACAACCCACTCCTATCCCTGAAACCACACGGTCCACACCCAATCGCTGTTTTAAAATTATATTTTGAGGTAGGGTTGTTCATTCTGGCTTCTAAACTCACAATCCTCCGACCAAACTCAGCATCCTGAGTATCTGGTGAGAAGGTCAGCTCAGGAACTTTGGGAAGGTCATGGAACACTTGCCCCTCCAGAACGGAGACTAATTAACATTCCTCAGACCACAAGGTGGGAACTGACCTGCGGGTGGGGACCATTGCCCACCTTCAGACAAGGGAAGTCCTTTCCACCTCATTCCCAAAAGACCAATGAGTTTAAAAAGTCACACTGTTCTGCCAATCACACTGTGCCTAGTGGCTGCTGCCCTGAAAACTGTATAAAAGCTCACTGAGCAAGCTGTGTGACCCCAGTGCACTGGAACTCTTGCTTTTTACATTGGTTCACTCAAGGGGTCTCCGGTAAGCTAAGGCTTGACAGAGTCTTACACTGGGACCCCTAGCCAGTACTACCAAGCCGGATTTCCAGCGTTGTCTTGCATTGTTGACTTGTGTCGTTTTCTAGTCTGCTAGGAATCCATCTTTACTTCTTCCTTTCTGAAGAATCAACAGGAGTGAGTTCATTCCTAACCACTGAATCATCTCTCTCCTGTTGAGCTGTTGGGACGTTGTTACTCATAATCTTGAAAGTGTCTGGGGTTGTATCAGACCAGTCACCCGCCCCTTCCTCAGCTTCCTCAGGACCACAACACGAGTTAGTCCTTGCTCTCTCCTTCCAAGAGTCAGCACAGATAAACTTAGTCATCACCACGAGGAGCACAGCATTGATGAAGCCTGTGGCTTCCAGTCCTATTTTTAGGAATGCCAGATTTTCTTCACAACTCAAGAAATAATATTACAAACCTAGAAAAAGCACAAGACCAAGAACAAGAGATATAAATGCTCCGGACAGCAAAGGCAATCAGGTCCATTCATTTCAGTCTAATTAAGGGCCTGCGTCTCCAAAAGAAAGTCACCTCCCCCAATTTGGGACTGACCGGAGAACTGCCCCTCCCCCAAATCCTATGTAGAAAAAAAAAATTCCTGGCAATGTCCACTTCTCCATTCAGATCCCAAACCATCTGGTCAATTCAAGATCCTTGATGAGAAGTTAGCTTCCAAATGGCCCCTTCCTCTGTTGGAGCCCATCCTGTCCAACTCTCATCACCACCTCTCTTGGATGCAAAGGAGCAGGGCCACTGTCCATCTCTAATCCCCATCACAGGCACGAGCACACACATACACACACATACACACACACACACACACACACACACACACACACGCACACATGCACACATACACACAGCTCACACTCATGTTCCCACCAACCCGACCCCCACCCTCATCCCTATCCCATCCCAGTCTTAAAAAAAAAAAAAACAGAACCAGTAATTTCTTTAGTGTTTGGGGACCAGTTAACAAATAGCCAGTGGGGCAGTGGTGGTGTACACCTTTAATCCCAGCACTTGGGAGGCAGATTTTTGAGTTCGAGGCCAGCCTGGTCTGCAGAGTGAGTTCCGGGACAGCCAGGGCTACACGGAGAAACCCTTTCTCGGGGAGAAAAACAAAAACAAACAAAAAACAACAACAAAAAACAAACAAACAAAACCCAAATAGCCCAAGACTCAACCTGACTCTGTTAAAGTAAGTTGTCCCCTCTCAGCAAAGACAACAAACGGAAGAGCACTGCATATTACTGTTCTTGAAGTGCTTAGAAACAAAAGCTTGTGAGTCCCCTCGGGGTAGTCTGATGGTGTCCTCTGGTTGCAGGCTTAGGGTAGGATCATTTGAGTTTTTGCTTATCTGCTTGGGGGATTGGAACGGAAGAGCCCTGGGTTTACGGAAGTGTAGATGGGGAGGTTTTTTGGGGTCTCAGGAGCACCCAGACCTGTTCTCAGAGAACTGGAACTCAGATTTGAAAGGGTCACGGAATTTCCTTTGCTAGCTTGCTCACACGCTCAGCAAAGTAAGGCACTCTCAAGTGAGGGAATCTGAGAGGTGGGTCCTAGCGGTGCTGTTTATCCCATGGGACCATGGGACCCCGAAGAAGGCTGCTTGAGCAAATTCTAAACTCCAGACAGATCTGGGACAGCACTACGTGCTGCATTACAAATCTTAAACATATTTTCTGATGTCTAAGCTAGGCATTCTGTGTT
The DNA here is from genome assembly GCF_008632895.1 of Mastomys coucha. Classification (NCBI taxonomy): domain Eukaryota; kingdom Metazoa; phylum Chordata; class Mammalia; order Rodentia; family Muridae; genus Mastomys; species Mastomys coucha. The sequence continues at coordinate 7,312,085 of NW_022196913.1, forward strand.
GGGGGTGTGTGGTCAGCAAAACCAGGCATCACTACTTCCGGTGCTCTTTCAGATCAAGAAAATAGTGGAAACCCTCCACGTACAGGCCAAGTACTGGAGTAAATTACAGCAAACTCAGTGTATGAGAAGCTATAAAAAGTTTTTCACACAGGAAACTGAAACATGATATTAAACGGGGGAAAAGCAACCACAGTCTAGAATACAAAACACACTGACAATGTTGTTAGCAAAAACAAACAAACAAACAAACAAACAAGGGCAGACCTCCCAATGTCCCCTCAGCTGTGGTTTTGGCACCTATAAAGCAGTTATATTCTCAGCTTTCTGTGATGAGTTATAATTATAATTGGAAAACTGGGTTTAAGCTCATTCTGATTATATTGCCATTAGTTATTTCATACAGAACTTTTATTTGTAAAAATTTATTTCCATTATAAAAAAAATACCTCTACATATTGTAAGTTAGTGTTTTTCCCTCAAGGGTTAGACAGCAGTCTAGCCAGACATCAAAGGATATAGATGTTTATGGGCTTCAATTATACTCTATCTTGTGGCATGTGGGTTTGAGTCATTGGTGTGACTGATGGCCAAGGAACTTTGTGTAACTTATAAAGAAAAAATGTCAGTGGCTTCCTGCTTGTGATATAGGTCATTTACATTTTAATGTTGCTGAGGTACAAAAAGCCTGCGATTCTGGTCTGGTGGTTCCTACATAATTATGCAGCCAAAATACTTTTCAAATTCACCTCAAAGAATACCATGAAATGAACCAGAAAATCCAGTTATAGTTCTAGTGCCGTGGCTTCTGTCTGGTGATTCTTCTCTGTGGTATTGGTCTTTGCTGAACCTCCATTTCATTTTGTGTTCAAAGGACACTAATATTGGTATCAATGTGTGTTGTTTAAAGGTCAAATGGTGCGTGTGGCATGGGTCAAAAACATTTATCCAGCATTTTCACCTGCTTGCTTGTTGTTGAAGAACTGAGGTCGAGCCTAGTGCTTTCTAGGTGCCAGCTAAGGACTCTGGCTGGCCTGGCCAGTCTGTTTTGCCATTCCATTTACTTACTTATTTTGGGTGTGTGTATTCCTATGTGTAGTTTGTATATGGATGTCAGAGGACAAATTGAGGGGGTCAGTTCTCTCTTTCTCCCATGCGGTCTGAACATTGTCAGGTATGGCAGCAAGCATCTTTACTTCGCTGAGCCATCTGGTAGTACACTGCAGTGTAGAGGCCAGACTCTGGCATGGACTCCCCTAGAATGGGATTGCAGATGGTTGTGAGTCGCCGTGTCTCTGCTGAACACTGAACCCAGATCTTTTGCAAGAGCAGCCAGTGCTTTTATTAAACACCGAGCTGTCTCATCAATTCCTTTTTTAAAAAGCTGCAGGCTTGGGGGTTCAGCAGTTAAGAGTACTGACTGTTTTTCCAGAGGTCCTGAGTTCAATTCCCACCAACCACAGGGTGGCTCACAACCATCTATAATGGGATCCAATGCCCTCTTCTGGTGTGTCTGAAGACAGCTACAGTGTACTCATATAAATAAATAATAAGGTGCACGTTAGAGATGGCTCTGTTGTTAAGAGCTCTGGCTGCTCTGAAGATCAAGGTCCAATTCCCATTACACATACATGGTAGCTCACAACCATCAGTAACTCTAATTTCAAGTACTCTGACATTATTTCTGGCCTCTGAGGGCACATGCATGGTTCACAGGCATACACTCAGGCAAACTACTCATACACATAAAAAGAAATTGAACTAAAATTAAAATTGAAAAACCCACTAATTCTAACCAGTGCTGCTTATATGTGCATATATAAGCACATACATGTACATGTGTGCACACATATGTGCATATATAAGCCATCTACTATAACATGGGTAACCTACTAATGGACAACTCCCAACCCTGTCCCACCACCCAAAGAAGAATCATTCTCTTTGTCCTAGCAGCTACCAACTTCCAAGAGCTCCTTAGTAGGGGTAGTAAGACCTCATGCCAGCCAAACTTCCAGGATCTGTGGAGAGATACTCAGAGTACCCTAGTCCTAACAGTCATTAAGGTTTTTATAAAGTCCCTAAAGAATTAATAGCATGTGACTTCTGTTTTGAGCAAAGGGACAAGGTCATCGGGCCAAAGGGAAGCTTGTGCTTAGAACCAACTGGAGCGCAAGAAAATAACTGAAGCTCACCAGTGCCATAGGCAAAAGTGATTCCTTTTAGAAGATCTCAAAGGTAAGAGAAGGATGTCAGAGGATGCATATGGCCTTCCTCAGGAGGGAGCTAGTGGGAGAAAAATTCAGAATGAAAGCTGTCCTTTCTCATTGTGTGACATACACATTCATTGCAAACAGTAAGCCACTGACACCTTGGGTTAGAACAACAGGGAGCAGGTCTCTTGGGTAGTTAGAATTGGGCTTAGTCACAAACAGCAGAGAACTACAAAGTGACAGCTGCATACGTAAGCAAGGTAAATGTTTGCTTCCCTGCAACCATCCTTCGCTGCTGGGGAGCACAAGCGGGGAGGTGATGCTTGCTGACTGACATTCTCAGTGTATACATAGACTTTGTTTCAAAGGTCACCTCATGGTCCAAAACAGCTGCTGGGGCTCTAGACATCACAGTTTAAATAAAGTGAAGAAAACAAAACAAAAACAAAAACAAAACACAAAAAAGGCAAAAGGGGGGGAGCTCTTACCTGTAGCCTACTCTTTTCAAGAAAAACATTTTAAAAGTCCTACTTAGCAATTCATTTATATCTTACTGACCACAGTTTAGTCGTGTGGCTGTGTTAAGCTGCAAGAGAAACCAGGAAATGCATTATGCAGCATTCAGATAAACAGATAGGATTTAAGGAGGAGGGAATGGGTTGGAAATGCCTTTATCTCAGTTGGTTAACACCCAGCTTGCAGAAAACCCTTGTTCCCATCCATAACAACACATAGAACCTGTTATCCCAGCCGCTGAGGGATCGAGGCAGGAATATCAGGTGTCTTGGCTCATCTTTGGCTATAATGAACATTTGAGGCTACCATGGGCTATAAGAGATATCACATAAAACGGGGGAAGAAAGAAAGGAAGCAATAGAGGAAGACAGCCAACCTTCACCCCGCCTCCACTCACACAAACACACATGAGCACACACAAAACACACTCACATGCAGACACACACACACACACACACACCTTCATACCTACACACACAAGGATGGGCCAGTATTAGGTAATTGATGATCTTTTCTCCTTTGTCTTTCCATTTACTTACTTATTTACTTATTTATCTATTTATCTATTTATTTGTTAAATTTAGCGATTTATTTTCATTTTATATGAATTAGTGTTTGACTGCTTGTATGTCTTCATAAGGGTGCCAGATCTCCTGGAATTGGAGTTACAAGCAGCACCTACCATGTGGGTGTTAGGAATTGAACCTGGGTCCTCTGAAAGAGTAGCCAGTGCTCTTAAGCACTGAGCCATCTCTCCAGCCCCTCTCCCCTGTCTTTCTATCATGGAGTCTGAGAAACCCCTCAAGCTTCCGCCATATATGTAGAGCAGGAAACCTGCTGCGTGGTACAGTTCAACCAAGTTCTGGAGACTTGAGAGAGGAGACAATGGAATAAATACCAGAAAGATGTCAGCAGGAAATTAGCTGAGATGTCCCATACATACATAAAATACATACTTTATGAAAATGTACTTATGAAACACAATACTGCATCCAATGCACATATACAAATGACTACTTAAAAATAAATAAACAAATAAATAAACCCCAGCTTCAGGCAAAATAGAGTGGCCGACACTTTCCTAACCTATAGCTTCCCTAGAATAACATCTTTCTGCATTGGATGAATTATTTGGATCCTTCTATACAGTTTTACCTCCCCCATGAGAATAATTGGAAATAATTGTTTGGCAGGCTTTTATTATTCCAAGCAATACATACCTAAGTAAGAAAAAGAATACAAAATGAAACAATATGGTGCACACGATGGACAGAATGAACTGTTGTGGGACTCTGAGTTGATTCAACTCAGGCATTTTTTATTAAAATAAATAAATAAACAAACAAATAAAAGTCTGCACGCCAGCCTGAGCCTTCCTCAAATGGAAATGTAGCATGCTTCAAACCTCTTGCTGTAAAGCCAGCACATTACAGAAACTGACCAGACTTATCTGTGTACTATAAGTCTCTGATTATCTTCTCTTATTATAAGGAATGAAGTCAATAAAGCACCAGACACAGGAAGGGTTTGCTGTGTTCACAGGTCAAGGTCTTTATTGCCAAACCCTGATGTCAAAACTGCATCTCTATTTGTGGAAGGTGGTGTGTAGGCCCACCATCTTCTTAACTTCCCTGTTCAAATTCTGAACTTTGTCAAACTCATGGACTCCCTGCAGACTTCGGATGATGTTAGAGCTCTCTCTGCACTGACTTGGAGACATCTTCCTGGGTGGGTTCTGTGATGCTATTAAGTCTTTATGCCTCCAAATGACTTGTTCCCTAACAGCATGGCAAAGTGAATCAACCAGGGCCCAGGAGTCGGGAAATGGAGTTCTACGATCTATCAGCTCTGTTTGTCCTCTCTATGGCTACTGTGTGGAAAGACTAGGAGGCTGGAGTAAGCTCAACCTGTGCTTTCTCTCCGCTTTGCAGAAATTCTTCAGTGGGAATGCTCATCAGCCTTGGGGGTTCTGTTCACGCTCATCTCAGCTTTCTCCTGGAAGAGAAGGCCAAGTTTGAGAAGACTGGTTGTTTTTTTTTCTTTTTTTCTTTTTCTTTTTCCAGCCTTCTTGGAGTGAGAATTCTCCTTCAAACCACTGTTCCAATGGTTGGGGGCTGGACACACCATGAGGAAGCCTAATTACTTCAGAAATGGTGTATAATTGCCAACATTTCCTTGCTTTCTGAGTAGACTCAAGGCAAACCTTTGATGGTTAAGAAACAAGAATTTGCCGGGCGGTGGTGGCGCACGCCTTTAATCCCAGCACTTGGGAGGCAGAGGCAGGTGGATTTC
>NW_022196913.1:7317259-7326720 GCF_008632895.1 Mastomys coucha
TCCTTCCAGGATTGGTTTAAAATTTCCTGTTCCTCTTCAGTTTCAAAATACTTCTGCTGAGAAGGTGCTGTGTAGTGTTTCATAGGTCAAGGCCACACCTTTCCCGCTCTTAGGTCAGAGAGAATATTGGCTGTTTGCCTACATATTGCCTTTTTAAGCCACTGTTCTGGAAATTCAGATGCTATCATCCTTGGCTCCTAAGCATCCACCCACTTTGCCTATTTAAACTACGTAGCCCCACCTGTCTTGCTTCCCAGAAAGCTAACAATGAAAATATATCTGCTGAGGGTAAATCATCTCAAGATATAAAAGCCACATAATCCTGGGAGACAATGTCTGCAAGGGAGGCCTGGGTCTTGCATCTCTTGCAACATGGTCCAAGGTAATACTTGTTAGTTCAGAATTAATAATTTTTTTTCTGTTGTGCTGGGCACCTAAGCTAGGGCCTTGTACACACTACCCATTCACATTGCTAGTCCTATGGCTCTTACTTCAGTAGCTTTGGAAAAATCATGTCATCTTTAAGCTCAGTTTCCTCGTTGTTAAAATGATGTGGTAAGAGTCAACTTTGAAATTTTGTTGTGTTTAGGGTGATGTGTCTAAAGTGCAAAAAAATAGCTTTTTAAAAATATATGTAATTTTCTTTCTCCCTCTCTTTTTCTGTCCTGTGTGAGAAAGAGAAACATATATGTATACACATGCATATATATATATATACATATATATATGTATATGTATATACATATATATATATGAGAACGAGAGAGAGAGAAAGAGAGAGAGAGAGGTAGAGAGGTGCAGGTACCAGCACTAGATCCCCAGGAGCTGGAATTACCGCTGACACGGGGAACTGAACTCTGTCGGATCTTCTATAAGTGCAGCAATCACCCTTAACTATGAAGCCATCTCTTCAGATTCCTAAACTAATTTTTAACATTGCCCCTCTATTGTTAGATATTTCTTTTTTTGTTTTGTTTTGTTTTGTTTTTTCGAGACAGGGTTTTTCTTTGTAGCCCTGGCTTTCCTGGAACTCACTCTGTAGACCAAGCTGGCCTCCAACTCAGAAATCTGCCTGCCTCTGCCTCCCAAGTGCTGGGATTAAAGGCATGTGCCATCACTGCCTGGTTGGTAAGACACTCTTTACATTGTCTGCATGTATGATTTTAATAAAGATTAAAATGGCAGGACAAAGTAACCAAGTGAGAAATATTAATTATGAGACTTCTCAAGTAAGCCTCCTTTAAAAACATAAATAAACCAAATTCTCCTTAAGAAAGAAATCAGACTAGAGAGATGGCTCAGTGGTTAAGAGCACCAACTGCACTTCCAAAGGTTCAATTCCTCACAACCACATGGTGGCTCACAACCATCTGTAATGGGATCCTATGCTCTCTTCTAGTGTGTCTGAAGACAGCTACAGTGTACTCACATACATAAAATAGATAAATATTTAAAAAGAAAAGAAAGAAATCACAGACTGGGCTGTGGTGGCACACACCTTTAATCCCAGCATTCAGGAGGCAGAGACAGGGGAATCTCTGTGAATGTGAGGCCAATCTGGTCCACAGAGTGAGTTCCAGGACGCCAAGGCTACACAGAGAAACCCTGTCTCAAAGAGAAAGAGAGAGAGAGAGAGAGAGAGAGAGAGAGAGAGACAGAGAGACAGAGAGACAGAGAGACAGAGAGACAGAGAGACAGAGAGACAGAGAGACAGAGACAGAGAGGGACAGAGACAGAGAGACAGAGAGACAGAGAGGGACAGAGACAGAGAGACAGAGAGACAGAGAGAGACAGAGACAAAGTGAGAGATCACATCTTACTTATGTGACATGAATTTTTTGCTGCTGTTTTAAAAAACAGTTCTTAACAGAAATAATGGTATTTATTCATAGCCCTGAAAATAATATTACTCAGACAAAATTTAATAGACTATGATATGCACTAAGGGTTTTGGTTTCTTGATTGAAATGTAAATCTGCTTCCATTAAAAAAACAAAAACAAAAAATCAAAACAAAACAAAACAAAAAAACCTCTGAAAGGGCATTTTGTGTGCAACTTTTACACTGTGGAGATATAAACAACTGAGAGTTCCCATTATCCCTCTCTTCCCAGACAACTCTCCCTATGTTGTTTCCTTATATCAGCTATATTTTAACTTTTAAAAAACTATTATTTTTATATCATGTGTACGGGTGTTTTGCTGTATGCATGGGTGTGCAACATGTGCATACTTGGTGTCCCCAGAGACCAAAAATGGACATCGCATCCCCTGGCACTGGAGTTACAGATCGCCGTAAACAACCAGGTAAATGCTGGATCCAAACCCTGGCTTTCTGCAAGAACAGCCAGAGCTCTTAACTACTGAGCCGTCTCTCTACTCCTAGACTTATCTTTTCTGGAGTCTTTTTTAACAAAATGAAACATATCGAGGAGGTTTGGAATGAGAAAAGTCCTCCAAATTTGAGGTATTAGAACACTTGGTCCCCAGTTGATGGTGCCTTGGGGGTGGGTAGGGGTGGCGTTCTAGAACCTTTAGGAGGCGGAGCCTAGCTGGAGCAAGTGTGTGTGTCGCTGGGTGGGTGGGGTTTGAAAGTCGACAGCTGCAGCCCACGTTCGGTTGCCCAGGCTGCTTTTTAGCTGAAGATGTAATCTCTCAGCCTTCTACTTTGGACACAGTTCCCGCCACTTGCTGCCACGCCTCTCCGCCATGATTGGCTTTTATTCCTCTGGGACTTTAAGCTCAAATGAATTTCTACTTCTGTAAATTGCTTTTGATTTTTGGTATTTTAATCACAGCAACTGAAATGTAACTAGTATACACACAACCCGTACTGTTTAATTCCTGGTGTCTAACACTGCAGTCGCTATGTGGCCTAAAACCCACTCGGCGGTCCTCACTGGCCTCCAACTCATGGCAGTCCTGCCTCAGCCTCCTGAGAGATGAAATTGCCGGAAGAAACCACCAAGCCTGGTATGTTTCTGGATGCACTCTACCATGCCTGACTTTTGTCTTTGCTTCTGTGTTCCAATGTGCAATTATACCAGAATTTAAAATAAATGTATTTTGAACAACTCAAGACAGTTAATTTTTGTTTTTGTTGTTGTTGTTCTGCAAGTCTGTCGATTATAGCTCTTCTTCCATACCAGGGGAACTCTCTGTGGTCAATTATCAAAAAGGGAACAAGGAACCGAATGGAATCGGCTGCGTCTAGGTAACCCAGCTCAGTTGCTTAGCAACAAACTGAAAAACTGTATTAGTTTAGTGGGTTCTGAACAAAAAGGTAATCATCTTTTATCCCCAGATAGATAAGAGATGATGTTATTCCAAGCGAAGTGTGGGGGAAATGAAAACCACGGAAATAGAAAGAAAACACATTTGGTAAATAGAGATATCGCCTGTCCTCACACCTCTGGGCCTCACTAAGTGTGCTGTGAAGACTAAAGACTGCATTTATTTTAAATACCATGTAAGAGCATTTAAAATTAAATGCCATGCAAGGGTGTTCAAAACCCCTTAAAAAAAAAAAAGACACAAAAAAAGAGGATGCAGGAAATAATTGACAATTCAAGTTGGAAATAGAAAAAAACCCACACATGTGAATCTTGGTTAATGTTATTTCTGCAGAAAATTAATAGGAGGCAGAGGGCAGGGGAGGAATTTGGTCTTCTCCGTGCCTCCTTCCACACATAAGTCATGAATTCCAGCAGACTTTGTAATCCCGCTTACCATGTTGAATGAATACTACCACTTCTCACCATAAGAACAATGGACTCACATCTGTTCATGAGAGGTCTGAATCTGCAGAAAGCATTGAAGGGCTGGGGTTCAGTTGGTGGAGAGAATGTAGGGACTTATGTATAGGTCTGTATCATGGTACTCGTGAACACACACACACACACACACACACACACAGAGTCATGTGTACTGACAGTGATGCACTGTCTCAGGTAGAATCAGGAGGAACCCTAGGGCTCACTGGCCAGAGCGCTCACTCACGAGCCAAGGGGTAAACTCCAGACTAATGAGACACCTTGTCTTAGAAAACAAGGTGGGGAACTCTCGAGAAAGGCACCCAGCCTCGACTTCTGGCTTCCACAAGTACATGCGCATGTGCTAACGTGCACCCACAAGCACACAGACATGAAGCACGGACATATACCATACACACAGAGCACAGTAGGCAATCTTGCTGACACAGGTTTCCTAGGTTTTGTGTTTTAGCTTCCTCAGGACTTTTGCCACCTGGATGCCCCGGCATCCTCCTCATTATTGGATCCTCATCCCCAGCCCCTGACAGAATAAATCCTACAAAAATAACTCAGCCAAGAATCGTGTTTTTAATGAGCAAAATACCTGGAGCCATTTAATGCCAAGTGTTGAATTATCAGTGAGCATGTTCTGTTAATGTTACTGTGTTTTCCACTGCTTTCCAAGGAGGTCCTTCTCATCAGTCCTCACTACAGATTCCTTGTTTAAATCGTGCCTCAAGGAAGGGACACGAAGCTATGATGATATGGCTTTCTGTCTGTGCTGGGCATTTGGTGAAAGACAGTTTTGTGGTTTCAGTCCTTGTAGGGACAATGGTAATTACCAAGAAATCCAAATTATACTTTCCCACATTCTAGGCTTACGAGAATCATCTTTCCCTCAGTGTGTCTAAATGTAGCCTTAGAAAGAAATTACACTGAGTGACATAGCTTCCTGAGAATGTATGTATGTATGTGTGTATGCAGGCATGCATGTTTGTATTATTCTGTCTTATTTTAAATGTTCTGATCTTCTCTGGCTTTGAGTTGTAAAAGACACCTACCGGTGCCATGGATTGGGCATGCTGTGAAGATGGCAAGGCCCATAAGTAAAGAAGTTTTGCAAAATCAAAGTACACATTCTCCAATTCATGCTAAGGTGACTGCGGCTAAGGGCTGGTAAATTCAGCTGCCATCAAAGAGCAGATATGTGACTTCTAAATGACAAAGATCCAGTCCTCTCCCCACGCCCACCCCTCCACTGCCGCTGCTTGTGCCCTGGTATGGCTGTGATTTCTGCTCAGGAAGATGTGCCTACTGAAAGAACAGGCCCAGTAGAGAAGTGTGATTTCATATATTGTCACACTCTGAGTCATAGTGGCACACTTCCAGCAGTTTACTGACATCCATTCCCCTCCGAGTTCAAAAGACTTGTGGCTCCCTGGCTTGTTTGTATATTTTAATTTACACAAAAGGAGGGATACGTCTCTTCTTGCTTAATTTTTACTGTGTGTGCCAAGAGGATAAATAACAGTGAAAGAGAGAAAAAAAATAAAAACAAAGGCTTTGGTGACATTTGAAAAAAAAATGACAGAATGACACAGGCAAATCAGATTTGTGTCAGTCAGAAACTAACAGTGTGGGGAAAGGGGGGCGGGAAGAGCTAGAAACAGCCTCAGGACTGTGGTAAAGCAATAGAAACTGAAAGTTGATGCATGGGTGGAGGTAAGCCAGTTAGAAAAGGAGCGCTAGGCTTCCCTGGGACTGGTGGTGAGGCTGGTTGGCACACTGGGTTTGCAAACATCTGTTAAGTGCTTCCTGTGGGTGAGGTATCTCATGTATCTCATGTATCTCATGTGTTATGTGGCCACTCATGTACAGTACTTTAGAAACTACTCTTTCAAAGACTCTTCAGGATCCTGCACAGAGAGTTATGTTAGTCAGAGGGCATGCAGAGAATAAAGGATGAGGCCGCTGGGTAAGCTCAAGTGTCCTCAGTGGTCTGGCCAGAGCCAAGGGTGGCACAGAGCAGAGACTCCTACTAATCTTTAAAAGCACTGTCAGCGGAGCCTGGAGACGTGGCTTGGCAGCCAAGAGCACTAGGGCTCTTGCAATGGATCCCAGTAAGGCTCCCAGCACCAACATCTTGTGGCTCACAACCACCTACAACTCCAGATTCAGGGCTCGGACGGTCCCTTCTGCTTCCAAGGGCACCTCCATACAGATATACATACATACACATGAATAGAAACAAATCTCTTTAAAAAGAAGCGTGGTGACTGGAAAGGTTTTGTCACTAACTCTGAGGGTTTATGACTGCTCATCAGAGCAGGTGGCCCGTGCCCTCGCTGTCGTGGCATGTGCAGTTTGGAAGAACTGAAAATAGAATTATCAGTGATGATAAACAGAGAGACTGGAAATTAAGAGAAGAGTATGTAATGGACTGGACCTAGCTCCCCCATCCCCCCGAACATATATAGCAGATGTACAGCTCCGTCTTCATGTGGGTCCCGAACAACTGGAGTCTGTGCAGTCTGTTCTCCTAGTTCAACGGTCTTGTCTGATCTCAGTGGGAGAAGAAGCACCTAGCCTTTCAGAGACTTGATGTATCAGGGTTGGGTTATATCTGTTGTGAGGGGGCTCCATTCTCTTAGAGAAGAAGGGGATGGGTAAGAGGGAAGAGGTGAGGGACTGTGGGAGGGAGAGACTGGGAGCTGGGACACTGATCTGGATGTAAAGTGAATAAATAAAAAGAAAGAAAAGAAAAAGAGTATGTGAATAAAAGATAAATAAGCATTGTGGAACTATAGCTAACAAGGGGTGGGGTGTGGGAGTCCATCCCCCAGTTTGTAAAATTAGAATGGGAGGGAGTGGAGGAGATGCACCAGGGTGTCTTTGACTCCAGGGTGTATGTTCTGGGCTGGGTAGGTGACATAAAGAGCCAGTAGTCACCCACTCTTGATATTTTCACCTGGTTCTACCACTCAGGCATTTCTAAAGCATGTCCTAGTGACATACCAGTTTTCTACAGTCAAAACCATTTCTATGGACAGTGATATTCTCCAGGGATATCTATGAAGTGAGACAGACAATGGCTACCCAACTGGACAGACAGACTACCACCAGAGTCTGAACTGCCGCCCAAATATTTGTAACCCCTCTCCACCTGCCACAGGCTCCTTGAACAGTCTCTCCAATTTGCAAAACTTGAAAAACCAGATCGCAGGAACACAGCTGGCTCTGGATTTAGCACAGTAGCCCTGGGCTACCCAACAGTGGGTGGCAGTGTTTGTCCATCTTGTCAGCAGTGGCGCTTGCGTCTGGGCTCCATTTCTGCTGAGGAAGGAGGCTGTCCTGTGTCCTGGGAGGGTGTTGGGCAGCATGTGGGCCTCTGTCCACTGAACTGGGGATATAAACTCAGGTCTCGGAGCTTTCCCTGAAAGCCTTTTACCCACTGAGCCAGCCAAGCATGACTTGTCACTTGCACATCCTTTTAGTGGGAACAGGGGTGCTTCAAGGCTTGAGGAAAGCAACCATGTGAAGAGCAAAAGAGTGGCTGCAAACCTAGAGGGGAGAGCTAGCGTGAGAGGGATGTGCTAGCAATGGCTGTGTGAAGGAGCTTCCTGCTGACTCTCCTCCATCCCTCTTCACTTCCTCTTTCTCCTTCCTTTCCCCTTTTATTCTTTCCTTCTCTCGAGTGGACAGGCAACTAGCTGTGAGGAGTGCTCGAAGGAAAGAGAGCAAATCTGACAAGATGCCAATCTTTAAGGTTTGGGGATTTGTTCTGTTTTTCTACTCTCTCTCTCTCTCTCTCTCTCTCTCTCTCTCTCTCTCTCTCTCTCTCTCTCTCTCTCTTTGTATTTTGCAATGATTCAAAATTTTACCCAACCTATGGGGTCAGATACTCAAGTGCATACGTGCACAACTGCATATGTTTCCAGTAATTAGCCCACATGAGCTAATTTGTCCACAATACTGAAGTGCGTCTGCCTTCTGAGGTTGTCGTGGGGGGTGGGGGTGGGAGCAGGGGCGGGACACATACCACACAGATCCAAGCTTCAGATAATCTGAGAGAAGGTCACTGTAGGCATGTCCTCTTTCCTGTGAAGGTTTTATTCAAGTAGAAAACATTCTGCCTGTGGTAGCCCAAACAGGATTACTTTAGCAATGAAAATGATCTCACATGATCCTATTTTGACTACTAATTAGTAAAAAGTCAAACAGGAAGTTACATTTTGTGCACTACTTTATAAAAGGAAAGATCTGCTTCCCTTCCTCTGGGTGGATGACGATCCATACTACTTTGGTCAGAGCATGGCCCAAGAGGCCAGAGCCCACAAGCATTGCAGACATGGGGAGCTGAGGATTCAGGGCAGCATTTGATCCCGATGGAGATGTCCTATCCAAGGGATCCAAGGGAGGATGATTTATTTTAAACATTTACATGCTCTTTTTCTACTAACAGTGTTCAACCTACAGAGAAGAAACCCACGAAAAGGCTGTGTGTGTATACCTGAGGGGGCACTTCCATTGATTAAGAGCTTACCATGCAAATGTGAAAGTGTGAGTTTGACCTTGAGAAAAAAAAAGGTCAGCATACTGCTAATAATAATGCCATACTGGGTGATACATAAGAGAATTTCTGGGACTTGATGGCTGGGCAGCCTAGCCTGACTGGAGAACCCCTCATACCAGTGAGTAAACCCTTCTCATCTCAAAAACCAACAAACAAAACCACAAAAGAACAAGGTAGACAGTTCTCAAGGGGTAACCTCTGCCCCCTATGTGTATGCACACACATCTTCATCTACATATGGATTCATACGCATGCCCAAATAGACACATACACACAAGCCACTTGAGGTGCTTCTGGAAAAGCAAAGCAGACATTTAATAAGTAGAAATAAGTCAATGAGCTGAATGTGCAGGGAGCATTAGCGAAGCCCCGCGATGGAGAAGGGAGAGCATAACCCCTTACAGACATAGTCTACTGAAAAAGCTAATGCTTCTCCATTTTCAGTAAGGGAAGCTCTTGACTAGGCATGAATCTTGTACAAAAACCACTCATAAAATTTCAACATATTTGTAGAAATCCATACTAAATTGACTGAAAACCCATTTCTAACTAGAGTGGGACTGGTGTACGTCCCGGTGTTTCTGAGGACTGTGGCAATGAAGTAAAATAAGGTGAGTTCAGTGGCAACATCCTAAAAATGGCAAATAAATAAAACAGTTGAAAGCTTGCATTTTTTTATTCATTTATTATATGTAAGTATACTGTAGCTGTCTTCAGACACTCCAGAAGAGGGTGTCAGATCTCATTACAGATGGTTATGAGCCATCATGTAGTTGCTGGGATTTGAACTCAGGACCTCTGGAAGAGCAGTCATTGCTCTTAACCTCTGAGCCATCTCTCCAGCCCGAAAGCTTGCATTTTTATACTCCAATAGAAAGTCTCTACCATTTGAACATTGCCCATCAGGGAGATATACCACTGTTAGTCATTTAGTCATCCCAAGCACCTAGGTCATGGTGGATTTTGATCCTTTTCAGAGGTTCACCTATTTTTGTTATTTCTGGCTGTATTTATTACAATGAGAACAGTCCCACAGACTCATTTATTTGAATATTTGGTCCCCAGTTGGTGGTGAAAGACCCCTGGGGGAGACCCCCACTCAAATCTCGGGAGGACGTACACCCAAGGAATCACGAG
>NW_022196913.1:7327198-7339488 GCF_008632895.1 Mastomys coucha
ATGGATTCTTAGGCCCATAACTTTTCTTCCTAGTCAGTACAGGTTTAAAGCTTTAATTTTTCCTTACAGTGGAAGTGTTTGGGAAGGATAAGGAAGTGTGTCTTTAGTAGAGGTGGTCACCAGCAGTTGGCTTTGAGGTTTCAAAAGACTCATGTGATTCCTAGTTCTGTCTCTGTCTCTCTGTGTCTGTCTCTGTCTCTGTCTCTCTGTGTCTGTCTCTGTCTCTCTCTCTCTCTGTTTCATGGTTGTAGATCAAGGCATGGGCTCTTAGCTGTTCCTTCATGCTGCTATCAAGGACTCTAAACTTCCAAAAATTACTCACTTTCTTTTATAAGTTGTCGTGGTCATGGCGTTTTATTACAGCAATGGAAAAAGTAACTAAGACAGAACATTGTTTTTCAAATAGTGCTGCCCTGACACCACAGTCCTGAGAAGTGGCTGGGCCTCCCGAGCTTCTGTTTTCTCATCTAGAACCACAGGTAACACCTTGTGATCAGCACTAGTTCATGGTATTTGCTTAGCGGTGCTGGTTTCTCACTGGCATCTCCCATTCCTTTCATGGGTCCCATCCTTGGTTCCTCACTAGTGAGCCTGCAGGGAGCCTACACTTCAGTTCTGCTCCTCAGCCTGTCCTTCAGACAAAGAGGCCGGGCAGCACTGATGATTCTGGGGTCAGTGGCTGCATACCTTTGTGAGCCACCAACAATTCATTGTCTTCAGGAATTTTGCTCAGTAGAGACCTTGTGACAAGGAACAGCATAGTCTACTAGCTGGAGTGTTGTCTGCCTGCCTGGGCACTGCCAATATTATCTTGATGATAATAGACTGACCCTCTCAACCTGTAAGCCAGCCCCAATTAAATGTCCTTATAAGAATTGCTTTGGGGGCTGGAGAGATGGCTCAGCGGGTAAGAGCATGGACTGTTCTTCTGAAGGTCATGAGTTCAAATCCCAGCAACCACATGGTGGCTCACAACCATGAGATCTGATGCCCTCTTCTGGTGCATCTGAAGACTGCTACACTGTACTTATTTATAATAATAAATAAATATTAAAAAAAAAAAAGAATTGCTTTGGCCATGGTGTCTGTTCACAGCAGTAAAACCCTAAGACAATCACCTTCTGGCTATATTCCCTACGTGTTAGGAAAATAAAAGCTCTTCTCATTCTCTGTCTCTGTCTGTCTGTCTGTCTGTCTGTCATCTGTCTTTCTGTATATGTGTGTTTCATGTATATTATGTGTGTTGGGGTTCATGTGCATATGTGTTTATATGTGTAGAAGTCAAAAGACTCCCTCTGGTGTTATTTATCAGATGGGGTCTGTCTTTGTTTTACAAGTAGGCTTTCTCATTAGCCTGGAGTTCATCAAGTAGTTGAAGTAGGCTGGCCAGCTTGCCCCCAGGTGTGGTGGTCTGAATAAGAAAGACCCCTATAGGCCCTTATATTTCAATGCTTAGTCATCAGGGGATACCATGAGAAGGATTAGGTGTGGCCTTGTTGGAGGAAGTGCGTCACTGTGGGTGGGCCTTGAGGTTTCAAAAGCCCATGGCATATCCAGTGTTGCTCTCTTCCTGTTGCCTGCAAAACTGCATGGATAACTCTCACCTGCCTCTCCAGCACTGTGCCTGCCTGCATGCCGCCATGCTCCCCACCCTGAAACTGTAAGTCAACCCAATAAATTCTATCTATCTCTCTTTTTTAAATTATATTTAAGCTGGGCCATGGTGGCACATGCCTTTAATCCTAGCACTTGGGAGGCAGAGGCAGGCGGATTTCTGAGTTTGAGGCCAGCCTGGTCTACAGGGTGAGTTCCAGGACAGCCAGAGCTACACAGAAAAACCCTGTCTCGGAAAAACAAAACAAAACAAAACAAAACATCTTTAATGTTTTTTTTTTTTTTTAATCCTGCCTCCTGGTCTGCCCTCCAGCAGTTCCTCATCCCATCCCTCCTCCCTTGTCTCCAAGAGGATGTCCTCCACCCCACCCCACCCTGCCAAGTCTCCCCACTCCCTGGGGTCTCAAATATCTCAAGGGTTGGGTGCATCTTCTCTCACAGAGGACTGCCTGGTTGGTGACTCAGTGTCTGAGAGATCTCAGGGTTCCAGGTTAATTGAGACTGCTGGTCTTCCTATGGGCTTGCCCTCCTCCTCAACTTCTTCCAGCCTTTCCCTAATTCAACCACAGCGGTCCCAACTTTCTTCCATTGGTATACGTATCTACATCTGTCTTAGTGAGCTCCTTGTTGGGCCTCTCAGAGGACCATAAGCTCCTGTCTATAAACACACCACAGCATCAGTAATAGTAATCAGGCCCTCGCGATGGATCCCAAGTTGGGCCAGTTACTGGACTTCCTTTCTCTCAGTCTCTTCTCCATTTTTGTCCCTGCAATTCTTTTAGATAGGAACAATTCTGGGTTAGAGTTTTTGACATTGGTATGGCAACCCCATCTCTCCACTTGATTCCCTGTCTTTCTACTGGAGGTGGACTCTACAAGTTCCCTGTCTCCACTGTTGGGCATTTCATCTAAGGTCCCTCCCTTTGAGTCCTGAGAGTCTCTCACCTCCCAGTTCTCTGGTACTTTCTAGAGGGTCCCTCCAACCTCTTGAAGTTGCCTGTTTCCATTCTGCTTGCTGGCGTTCAGGGCAGTCCTGTTCCCTTCCTGATCATGTTCCCCTTTTCCCCTCCCCACCTCCTCTCAGGTCCCTTCCTCCTTTTGCCCCATCCCCTGTGATTGCTTTCTTCTCCCTTCCTAGTGGGATTGAAGCATCCTCACTAGGGTCCTTCGGCTTGTTAACCATCTTTAGTTCTGTGGACTGTATCCTGGGTATTCTGTACTTTTATGGCTAACATCCACTTACTAGCAAGTACATACCATGCATGTTCTTTTGAGTCTGAGTTACTGCATTCAGGATGACATTTTCTAGTTCTGTTTATTTTTCTGCAAAACTCATGATGTCCTCATTCTTTTTTTTTTTTTTTTTTTTTTTTTTTTTTTTTTTTTTTTTTTTGAGGCAGGGTTTCTCTGTATAGCCCTGGCTATCCTGGAACTCACTCTGTAGACCAGGCTGGCCTCAAACTCAGAAATCCTCCTGCTTCTGTCTCCCAAGTGCTGGGATTAAAGGCGTGCACCACCACTGCCCAGTTGATGTCCTCATTCTTAATAGCTGAATAGTACTCCAATGTGTAAATGAATCACATTTTCTGTATCCATTCTTCCATTGTGGGACATTTGGGTTGTTTCCAGCTTCTGGCTGTGACAAATATGGCCGCTATGAACATAGTGAAGCACATGCCCCTGTGGCCTGGTGGGGCATAAGGGAGTGCTACCACGTCTGGTTTTGTTTGTTTGTTTGTTTGTTTTTCCCTAACAAAGGCCAGGAATCAAATTTAGGTGCTCATGTTGGTGAGCCAAACACTTTATAACTGAGCTACCTCTCCGGGCTGTCCTGTTTTTTCTTATAAGGATAGTAATCTCAGGTATGAGTAGCTTCACTGAAAAGTATTGGAAAAGGGAATCTGATTGGAGGGTGAAGATCTTCGGGGTGGGACCTATCTCTCTGGGATCATTTAATGAGGTTTTAGTTTTCAACCCTTCCCTTCCCATAGTCTGCAAGTATCTACCCATTCTGACCATTGGAAACACTCCAGCACCCCCACCCCCCATTTTCAGTGTGCAAGAATGAACTAACTTTATAAGAAAGTTGACTTCAAAAAGAAATTTCAAGAGATAACTAAACTTCCTCTTTTGCTCCATTCTTTCTAGAAAATGAAGACTCACTTGAGATTTAGTTCTCCACATGAAGGCAGAGTCCAGAAGCCAGAATTTAAAATGAGACATCTCAGGCTAGAGAGACAGCTCAGTGGCTAAACCACTGCTCTTCTGGAGGACCAGGTTCAATTCCCAGCACTTATATGAAGCGACAGTCACAACTGTCTGTAACTTCCTTTCCTGAGGGTTCCATCCTCATTCTCTAGGTTTGAAGTACTGAAGTGATGTCCTCTAATATATAAATTTTTTTCTTTTTGGTTTTTCGAGACAGGGTTTCTCTGTGTAGCCCTGGCTATCCTGGAACTCACTCTGTAGACCAGGCTAGGCTCGAATTCAGAAATCTGCCTGCCTCTGCCTCCCAAGTGCTAGAATTAATATATACATTTTATATATACATTTATGCCCGGCTAATATATACATTTTAAAAAAAGAAACTTGAGAGTTGAATGGTTACCGAGTCTCATTAGAAAGAAATGGCTGGGATCAGCAGAAAGAACCAGGTAACTTGACAGGAATGGGGCTGGGCAAGAGACAGGAGAAAGAAGGTTTGGAAGCAAACTGTCAGAGTGTTGGTTTAGTTTTGGCTGGCTCTGGCTGTTCCCAAAGCTGACCTAATCTTCACTTGAACATTCTGTAGTTCCTGACTATCTCCTATAAACCCAAGCAGCCAGGGTACCTGGAGCACTGTCCTCACAGTGAGCAGAGCAGGAGAGATGTGGTTGAGGACCGTCAGTGGCAACCTTGCAGCTACTGTGGCATCCCTGGCCTGAGGCCAGTTGTTCATGCCAAGAGTCATAAATCAGCAGTGTTAAACTACTGCTTCGCTTCATGGATAGATGGCATGGTCATTTGCCACAGTACTTTTAGTCCCAGCTGAGTTCTGACTAAGAAGGCTCCCAGAAAATCCTGCTAATGGCTGCCTCACAGGCATAGAGCTCTGGAAAGCACGGCTCTGACTTTACTGCATCTTAGACTAGGGATGTGCGCTTTGGTGTCTGCGGCTTTGTTTAGATCTACAGTATGTAAAAAGCACATCAGGCAGGCCATCCAGTGTAGTTGTTCTTGTGTAGTTGTTCTTGGTTATGGTATTGCATTGAAGCAACAGCATTTGGTCACAGCGCTTGGGAGACAGAGGCAGACAGATATCTGCAAGTTTGAGTCCAGCCTGGTCTACAAAGCTAGTTCCAGGACAGGCAGGGATACACAGAGAAACTCTGTCTAGAAAAACAGAAGAAAGAAACAAAATGCTGCTCTTTTTTTAATCTGTGAATTGTTTTTTATTTCATTACCAAGTGTGTCATAGATAATGACTATAGAAGGAGGAGGAGCATGTATCTAGCCTCAAGTATTTCTACCTAAATTGGCTTAAAATAAACAAGAACAAAGTTCATTCATTAGTGAAAGAGCATTTGCAGTAAGAACTGAGAGAGCAGTATGCAATTGTCTGTGAGGGAAAGGAGAGATGGGGGATGAGCATGGGGATGGAGGGAACAGAGGAGATGCTCAGAGCATTTCCTAAAGGAACAAGATGAAAAGGATGAAGAGACACAGCAGAGGCATAGTCTACCTCTATAAACTTTGTCATTCCGGGACCATAGCCCCAAATAAACCCTTTCTTCTGCAGTGGTTTTCGGTTATGGTATTTCACTGTAGCATCAGAAGCGTGATCCATTCAAGGGGAGTGTGTGATATGGGCCGCAGCAGCATCCCTCCAGCTGCAGAATAGTAATCAGGAGGTCTGGGAAGTGCACAGATCACCCTAGCCCAACCTCCATGCCAGGACCCAGAAGCTCCAACATCCCATCTTCTTCTTCTGTTTTTGTTACCTCTCTTCCCCAGGTTTTTGTTTTGCTGTTTTTGTTTTTTTTTGTTGTTGTTGTTTTGTTTTGGTTTTTCAAGACAGGGTTTCTCTGTCCTGGAACTCACTCTGTAGACCAGGCTGGCCTCGAATTCAGAAATCTGCCTGCCTCTGCCTCCCAAGTGTTGGGATTAAAGGCACATACCACCACTACCCAGCTGTCTTCTCCAGCTTTAAACTACACATTTATCAGTATTCTTAGTTTATTGTGTGTTTAATCGGTTACATTTTGGTAGCTGTTGTGTTACGAAAGCTTTCCCTGGGGAGACACAACATACTTATCTTCTCACACCAGATAAGGATCCCAAAATAGACCAAGGTATGCACACCATCAAAGTCAACCTTGGTGAGCCAAGGAATTTGATTGGGGTTCCTTACAGAAATATGGGTGAGGAGTTATATACAGGAGGAGAAATGACTCAAAGACAGTTGCATCAGCAAGCCCACCCCAGCATGGGTGACACCTCACAAAGCTGGGGGTGCTGGAGCATACTGCACAGCCAACAGGCAGGTTGTAAGTGTACCTCAGTTGCTCTAAAAGTCTTTCAGGCAGCTCCTCTGGCTTCTGAGTCTGCCAGGCAGCTGGTGCGGTAGCACCTGAACTTGTCTGACAAGGACTTTCAGCTTTTGTTGCTTACTCTGGAAGGGAGGGACCTAGTGAATCAGTTAGTTTCAGGGACTTCCTGAAGCTATTTTGAGTTGTTTGCTTTCCTGCTTCAGGAGCTTCTGCAGGAAAGAAAATGTTACATAACAGTAGCATAAATTGTCTAAGTATTAAGTGAGAGTTCATAGAGCTAACAGGGCCACACCAGGCTCAGTAAGTATTCAATAATCATAGGTTGTTCATATATGTGTGTGAGTATTTCAGCAAACAGTAGAGGTGGAGGGAGAAGTGGGTTAATAATGTTATGTTGCTGCATCTGGCTGAGATGCTGCCCCTACCCCTTCACTGCTATAAAAATCCAGAGAGTTGTTTAAACCCTCATCCTCCAGTGTATGACCCATGGCTGGAGTATGCTACAGCACACAGAGAAAACACCAGGGCTTCCCCAGCTGTCCCATAGCTGCACTGGTTCTCTTGGGAAGGATCTCTCTTCCTTCTTTCAGTCTCCAAAGAGATCATCAGAACATGTATATCTTCTGATTTTCATAGTTCGTTTAAACTTGGTTTCACTTCTGTTTAAAGTGCTTCCAGTTATATTTAAAACTGTTTCAAGACCAGTATGACTGCAGCAGTTCTTGAGTTACTGGGAGAGGTGGTTATTGTTAGTAATCTTGGAAGAGATTGAGTTAAGCTTTGTGTGTGTATGTACACATGTCATGTGAACACCAATGCATGGATGCACATGTATACACCATCCAATCAGGCACTCCATATGACCTGCATCACAGAGACGGCCTCTAGAGTGACACCTACAGCACGAGCAGTGCATAGCTGCAAAGCTTAGCTCGCAAACTGAAGAGGAGAACTGCCTGACCCTCAGGCCAAACAGCTTTATACTTCTTTTTTTTTTTTTTCTTTTTGTGTAGGTTTTTGTACACTCTCTGGATTGAATTTTTCTAAAGGGTACAAAGTGTAGGTTCACATTTTATTATGTATTTATAAATCTGCACCGGAGTATCTGTGTTAGAATCATTTGTTGGAAAGACCATTCTCTTCCCCCACTGAATTGCATAGGTACGCTTGTGAAAGAAAAAAATCATCTGATCTTAAACTGACTATAGGCATAAGGATTTGGTTTTGAACTTTTAATTTAGTTTAACTGGTTTTTCTTTATAGGATGCATTGATTATTGTACTTCTGCAGTAACATAATCACAATCAAAACTTGAGCTGTTTGTTTTATTTTTTACAGAAATCGGTAAGCTGATCCTAAAATTCATATAAAACCCAGTGAGAGAAATAACCAAAACAACGTATGAGAAAAAAACTTACCAACCTCAAGCCATCCCTCTCTCCAGATCTGTGAAGTTGACAACTTATAGATGCTGCAGTTGATGGTTAGCCATTTCAAGGGGAGACAATTCTGTATATGCATGGGCTCTCATAATGAAACTTCCAATGCCCTTACTGTGCCCAGGTAGCATATACTGAGAAATGTACAAACAATATACATGGAGAAAGAAAGGGCTCTTCCACCCTTTATTAAACCAATCAGAGAATGCCTTAGGCAGGCAAGGAAGGACAGAGAAACACTTCACAAAGACATTCTCCAAACAACTAACCCTGGGCTTCTCCATCCTTTCTAGTCTTTCCACATCTCTGTTTATGGTATGGTTTTTTTTTCTTTTTTTTTTTTCTTTTTTTTTTTTTTTGTTTTTTGAGACAGGGTTTCTCTGTGTAGCCCTGGCTGTCCTGGTACTCACTCTGTAGACCAGGCTGGCCTCGAACTCAGAAATCCTCCTGCCTCTGCCTCCCAAGTGCTGGAATTAAAGGCGTGTGCCACCACTGCCAGGCCTATGGTATGTTTTTTTAATTGGATATTTTCTTTATTTACATTTCAAATGTTTTCCTCTTTCCAGGTCTCCCCTTCAGAAACCCCCTATCCCATCCCCTCTCTCCCTACCTCTATGAGGGTGCTCCCCTACTCACCCACCCACTCCTGCCTTCCCACCTTGGCATTCCCCTTCACTGGGGCTTCGAACACCCTCAGGCCCAAGGGGCTCACCTCTCACTGATGTCCAACAAGGCCATCCTCTGCCACATATGCTGCCAGAGCCATGGGTCCCTCCATGTGTACTCTTTGGTTGGTGGTCCAGTCCTCTGGAGCTGGGGGGGTGGTTGATATTGTTGCTCCTTTCGTGGGGCTGCAAACCCCCTCAGCTCCTTCAGTCCCTTCTCCAACTTCTCCATCACGGGACCACTTGCTCCATCCACTTCTGTGTTTGTCAGGCTCTGGCAGAGCCTATCAGGAGACAGCCATATTAGACTTCCATCAGAAAGCACTTCCAGGCATCCACAAGAGCATCTGGGTTTGGTGGCTCTATATGGGATGGATGCCCAGATGGGGCAGTCTCTGGATGGCCTTTACTTAAGCCTCTGCTCCATACTTTGTCTCCATATTTCCTCCTGTGAGTATTTTGTTCGTCCTTCTAAGAAGCATTGAAGCATCCACATTTTGGTTTTCCTTCTTTTTGGGTTTTATATGGTCTGTGAATTGGATATTCTGAACTTTTGGACTATTCCCCTTCACTGGGGCTTCAAATACCCTCAAGTCTCAGTGAGTACTGAGTTACCTCACTCAGGATGATATTTTCAAGTGCCATCCATTTGCCTGTGAAGTTCATGAAGTCATTGCTTTTAATAGCTGAGTAGTATTCCATTGTAAAAATGTACCATATTTTCTATATCCATTCTTCTGTTGAGGGACATCTGGATTCTTTCCAGCTTCTGGCTATTATAAATAAGGCTGCTATGAACATAGTGGAACATGTGTCCTTATTACATGTTGGAGCATCTTCTGGGTATATGCCCAGGAGTGGTATAGCTGGGTCCTCAGGTAGTACTATGTCCAATTTCCTGAGGAACCTCCAGACAGATTTCCAGAGTGGTTGTACCAGCTTACAATCCCACCAGCAATGAAGGAGTGTTCCCCTTTCTCCACAACCTCGCCAGCGTCTGCTGTCACCTGAGTTTTTGATCTTAGCCATTCTGACTGGTGTGAGGTGGAATCTCAGGGTTGTTTTGATTTGCATTTCCCTGATGACTAAGGATGTTGAACATTTCTTTAGGCTCTTCTCAGCCATTTGAGTTTCCTCAGTTGAGAATTCTCTGTTTAGCTCTGTTCTCCATTTTTTAATAGGGAGTCTAACTTCTTGAGTTATTTGTATACATTGGATATTAGCCCTCTATCAGATGTAGGATTGGTAAAGGTCTTTTCCCAGTCTGTTGGTTGCCGTTTTGTCCTATTGACAGTGTCCTTTGCCTTACAGACGCTTGTTTATGGTATTCTTAGGCTTTGATTCCTATTTTTGAACCAGACCTTTCCCCCGCAACTGTCTAATGTTACTGTATGAAGAAACTGGGACCCCTGGGGAACCACAGACCTTGTCACCTGTGTCCTGTTCAGCCTTTGCCAACACTGTCTGTGGTCTTGTATTCTTATGGTCACATGGGATATCATGTCTAACTCATGGCTGAAGTCCTATAACTCCTAGGAGCACATGTAATTTTAAAAAGGTAATTACTGATCTTTTGTTTCTTCAGTGTTGTGGTACTGGATTTGAACATTTATTTCCCAACAATTAAAGCCAACCAAGAAGGTCTATCCATCAATGGCTCATTCATTCCCATTCAATGTAGTTCACTTTGAGTGCTTGCCCACTACATCTACAACCCTGTGACAGCTTATTTTTTAAAAAGATTTTTCTTTATGTTTATGTCTGTGTGTATGTGTTTGTACACATTTGTGCAGGTGCCTGCAATCTCAAAGAGAGCATTGGGTCACCTGATGCTGGAGTTATAGGCAGTTGTGAGCCATCTGATATGGATGCTGAGAATTGAACTCAGGCATTGTAGAAGAACAGTGAACCCTTGGGTCCCGGGCCATCTCTCCAGAGCCCTGTGATAAACCGTGCAGATTCAAAGATGCACATCATCGGGATTCTGGTGTTGACAAAGAAACGGATTAGTTTCTTTCTGCGTGGGTTCCCTTTGTCCTTCCGTACCATAAACACCATTCAATTTTAGTTTTGAAAGGAAATGGCAGATATCACTCAGTTATATGGTAGACATTGTAGTCCTGCCTGGAAGCTGAGCCCACACAGCCCTAAGACATGGGGAAAATTTGATTTGTACTCCAGGTGTGGAGCAATCACTTGTGAAAAAAGTTTACCAAAGATATGTTCCCCTAAGTATCCATCAGTGAAAATCTTAAACTCTTTTTTTTTTTGGTTCTTCCAGACAGGGTTTCTCTGTGTAGCTCTGGCTGGCCTTGAACTCAGAAATCCTCCTGCCTCTGCCTCCCAAGTGTTGGGATTAAAGGCATGCGCCACCATCGCCCGGGGATTTTAAACTCTTAAAAGTAGCTTTCAGAGTCATATTTTCCCTGTGGGGCCAGCTCAGCCAGGTGACATCTGAAATCATTGGATGGTGATAGTGCTCATAAGTGGCCTTTGAGTTGGGACCCAGCCTCTGGCAGCACCTCTCAAAGTTCTAAGAGCCCTCAAGAGGCAGGAACTGATAGGAAAACAAATCAAAAGGTGCTTGTTGGGTTCTGAATGAGAAAGGGCACATGCGACCACCCCTCACTAAGGAGCTATTGAAAGTTGATGGCTGGGGGCTGGCGAGATGGCTCAGCGGGTAAGGGCACTGACTGCTCTTCCGAAGGTCCTGAGTTTGGATCCCAGCAACCACTTGGTGGCTCACAACCACCTGTAATGAGATCTCATGCCCTCTTCTGATGCGTCTGAAGACAGCTACAGCGTATTACGCCTGAGCTAGTGGGGCCAGAGCTCATGGCCATCTGTACAGCTATAGTATACTCATACACATAAAGATAAATAAATAAATCTTTAAAAAAAGTTGATGGCTGTTGATGGAGGGAGATCTGGTTTTCTTAAAGGGTGTGGTGTCTTGTAGATGGACCATGCTCCAGTGATGACTCCATGCATTATCTGGACAGCAATGATTGTGCTCAGGATGACAGATAGAAAGATAGATAGATAGATAGATAGATGGATGGATGGATGGATGGATAGATAGATAGATAGATAGATAGACAGATAGATAGATGGATGGATAGGTGGATAGAGATACTCATACACATATATGACATTAAGTTGGAAGAGAATATATAGGAAGAGTTAGGATCTGATTGAAATATGATGCATGCATTCATTAAATTCTCAAAGACAAACAATTTTAAGAGTCACTTGCATTCATCCTGAAGCAAATATGTGAATAAAATCACAAGTTTTGACATTGCTTGTGAATAAGGTTATAAACCCTTCATTTATGTTCTACATGGTACTTCATGTGAAAGAGTTATAAGTATTAATTGTTTCTTTCTCTTCTTTTTTTGAGACAGAGGTTCTCTGTGTAGTCCTAAATGTTCTGGAACTCTCTTTGTAGACCAGGCTGGTTGTAGCCTGACAGAAATCCACCTGCCTTTGCATCCTTGTAAACTGGGATTAAAGGCGGGTACCACCTCGCTTGACCTTACAATTACATTTTTTAAAAGTTCTTGTCTGGAGCAGAACAGAGAAAGATGTGGGAGGTTGGTGACCCTGTGAGCCATGAGCCCTTGACCACACCTCTGCTGAGCAGCAAGACGGTAGCTTGGAGACTAGAATTGGCAACAGAGCAAATCTCCATGATTAAATCTAGGCTGTGGCAAATGTAACTTGCACTCATTCATGTTGATAAATGTGCATTGGTTTGAATGATTCGTTAAGAGCGTGAAGAAAAAGAGCTGCAACAGAAAGCTCACTGCTTTGGCAGCAGGCAGGTGTTTGGGGCGATCAGGCTAGGAGGTAAATATGGTGGCTGTGGGTATTAGGACGGTCTTACATGGGGATGAAGAAAGAAAGTAGATAAAATGCAACCATTAATTGTTTTAGAAACCTGGCTTGTAGCATTCCTCATGCAACATTGATTTGTGTATGTTTTGTACGTGTGTGGTGCCATCTATGTTACAGGTTCTGTGCCGATGCATGTAGAGGGC
>NW_022196913.1:7339534-7350758 GCF_008632895.1 Mastomys coucha
TTTGAGACATGGTTTCTCACTGAACCCAGAGCTTACTAACTCATCTAAGCCGCTGTCCCATGAGCCCCAGGGATCCAGCTGTCTACTTCCCCACAGGTGTGCACCTATTAAACTCTGCCCTCTGACGAGTCTTGGTGATAGAACTCAGGCCCTCATGCTTTTGCAACAAGAACTTTCCTGACTGACCCATGCCCCCAGCCCTCCACACTGGTTTCTTAGAACTGCAAGTTGGATCTAATCTGAGCAGTAGTAATAAAGTGGTGGATGCATTTATCCAGTAAATTCCTGCATCTATCCAGTAAATATTTATTAAAGGCTTATTTTGTCAAGTATTGCTCTAAACTCTGGATATAATAAAATAGAAATAAATGGAATCCCAATCTCATGAGATTTACTCAGTCAATATGAATTCTTTGTGACTTTTAGAATACTTTTCTATGAATACATCAAGTGGGCCTGGGAAAGAATGGATGCACTATTTCTATGGCCCAGATGGATGGAGCTATACAGACTCACTACAAAATGCCTGAGTACTCACGGAGGCCCCATGCTTCTTCCTTCATTCTGTTGCTGTGTTAGAATAATAACTTCTGGGAGGAATGGGTTTATTTTACTTTACAAATTATAATAAGTCCTTCAGTGAGGGAGACAAGAGCTCAAGCAGGAACTTGAAAGAGAACCATGGAGAAACACTGCTTGCTGGCTTGCTCAAATTCTTTTATTTAGCTGGGTTTCTTAGCCCAAGGCATTTAATGAATTTAGTGGTTCAATCACGAAGGCTATTTACAGATCAAATTATATTTGCAATCCATACAAAAAGTATGTACACTACATACTTTATTCATTCCTCTTTTTTTCCTGCATGAGAGAAAGGAATGCTAGATTTATTCCGTGTGGTCACTCATTTGGCTCCACACAACAGTAGTGCAGTAAAATAGGGAAACAGATGCTAGTAGATCATCTGAAAAGTGATCCCAGAAAGCTCAAGGAGCAAGTGAGAAAATCAATAAGAAGGAGGAAGCATCAGGCTTGCACTAATGAAGAAGTAACTGCTGGGACCTTGCTCTTGGTCAGAACTCAAAATAATATGCAGAATGTTCCCTAAAGTTGTTTCTTCATGAGGCAAATGAGCTGAGATCTTCAGTCACGAACTTGAACCCTTTGTTTGTTAAGGGCATCATCTAGGGCCCTGAATACTGGCACATGTCCTTGGGAGGCAAAGGCAGGTGTATCTCTACGACTTTGAGGCCAGCCTGATCTACAGAGCAGGTTACAGGACAGCCAGTGCTACACAGAGACATCTTGTCTCAAAAAACAGTCACACACACACACACACACACACACACACACACACACACAAAAAAAAAAAAAAAAACAATAAGAAGGAAGGAAGGAAGAAAAAAAAATTTTAATAAAGGGTCACTCCTAAAGGTATGTTTACTACCATCTTTTATAGGCCACTTGTTAAAGATGAGCAGTTTGCTATCGCCAGAAAAATAACTAAATTAGAAACAAGATTCTAGAATATTGGGGACACAGGATGCCTTTAAAGTATATTGAAGGGACCAATGACAGAACTGGACATACTTCTATAACAGCTACAATCCCAGTGGCTTTACACAGAGCATTTTCTTGCCTAATTATGTAGACTTATTTGCATGTCATACAACACTGTCAGACAGCTCACCCTCCTATTGAAGTCTACTGTTTAGCTCTCCTGTCTTGTGATCTTTGCTTTCAGGTCACATAGATGTGGAGACAGGGTGTAGAAGATGGATGTGGAATGGGATGGTTGGTGTGGAATGGGATGGTTGGCCTAGCCCTGTAGCAAAGAATGCCACTTGCTTACACTTTCCAAAACTCGTTAATGGGTCCCCACCTAACTGCCCT
Organism: Mastomys coucha; assembly: GCF_008632895.1. NCBI lineage: Eukaryota > Metazoa > Chordata > Mammalia > Rodentia > Muridae > Mastomys > Mastomys coucha. Next base: position 7,341,425 of record NW_022196913.1, read on the forward strand.
GAATGTTTGGAAATTTACTCTTCCCACATGCCCAAGAAGAGAAAGACGATGTTGGCTAACATCTCTCCACACTCTGATGTGCTTTTCGCTTCCTTGTCTGGATCCATTAGCATCTCTTAGTTCCGTCAGTGTCTAGTGTCTAGTGAAACAAAGTGCTGTTTTCATAGAACGAACTTGAGTCCAATGTGAAGACTGTCTCAGATGCAATGGATTCTATGTAATTATTAACAATGAAGAATGCAGAAGAGAAGCTATGTATCCCATTATCCTTGCTCTACTGTGATGAGTGCCTTCAATGGAGTAAGAACAGCTAAGAGCCGGTGCTGGATGTAACTTTAGGTGTAGTAATATCTGGATCTGGGGGGAAAAGGGTTTTCGTTTAGTTAATGTTACTCTCCAACTGTTTGAAGCTAAGTGTCTGACTGAGCAGAGAATACACACTCATCTTTCTGTCTCCATGTGGAACTGGCACTAGAAAATCCTTTCCTCTCACTCAGGTAATCAACATAGAGATTCTCAGGTTCTATAGATGTGACATCTTAGCACATTTTCATGCATACTTCAAATCATCAGATTGCATATACTATCCAACATGTGAATGTATTTACTCAAGTTGACTTAGTATAGAACTTAGCAGGTGGAAAATCAAAAGTTTCTTTTAGGAACTTTATAGAAAAATGTTTCTTGATTTTTTTTGAGACAGTCTCTTGTGTCCCAGGCTGACCTTGAACTCCTGATCCTCCTGCCTCATCCGAATATTTTTGTTGCTGCATTTGTTGAATCCACAGACAGACAGAAAGAACTGACTATATTTTTGTATACGAGTGTGTGTGTATGATTACTGTTTTTGCATATTTTACATATATTTTGTATATTGTCATTATATTCTACAGACACATATGTATGCAAAAAGCTCTACACATGTAACAAGGTCATTTGGGTTTGGGCCAGGCATTGAATTCCCACTAATAAGTGCTTTCTAGTTAAACTGCCCCATCTATCAATCTTCTTATCTTGTAGTCCTTCAAAGAAGCACAAGAAAGCTGTGTCTCAGTGGTTAGCCTGGCAGGCATGTGTCACCAGAATTGAGCAATTGCCATGAGCCATGTCAATTAAAGGCCTATTCTAGGTAGACTCAGAGAAGAAACAACACAGGTCTTGTTGCCAAATCGAAAGAAAGCCTTGCCCTGTAGTCATCTCACCAACAGAGCCATAAGCACTCCTCAATTCTAATGTTTCTGTGGGTGAGAGACGCTTTGGGTATTTATTATACACCAGAGGCCAGTTATGCACATGCCATTTAAAAGGCTGCATTTTCTAGCTCACAGAACAGGGCATGGTGCTAAAGGATAGGGAAGTCATTTTTCCAGTAAGATTTTTTTTTTTAATTGTCCAACAAGTCAGTTGGGAGCCAGGGAACTAGAACTCAATTGGCAGAGTAAACTTGAGGTCAATCCTCAGAAGCCAGAGAAAGGGGTCTGGCGCAGGGGCATAACCTTGTAATCTCTTCTCTGGGAAGATGGAGACAGGCACATTCCTGGGGCTTGCTAGACACACAGACTATCCAAATCAGCAAGTGAGAGACTGTCCCTAAAAATAAGGAGACTAGGGAGGAAGGAAGACGGCTGAGGTTACCCCCAGCCACAGGTTCAGTAAAACTCAGCTCAAAGAATTATACAGAAATAAAAAGAATATTCTATAGAATTGTGATGAGTTCCTATGAAACCATCAAGAGTAATGAATTGTTTTTTTGTGAAAATTTCACCATTCATTTATGAATTCCTTTTATTTTATTTTTTTTAAATTCTTCAGGGATTTATCAAGTGCCTCTTGTAGACCGGGATAGCTTCTTAGATGATGTCTGGGAAAAGCAGATTCGTTAAATGTGAGCACTCTGCAAGCATAATGTGCCAGTTACTTTCCTTGTGGGTGATAAATGCCTGGTAGGGACTGAAATTCAATTTAAAGAAGGAAGGCGTATTAGAGTTTACACTTTAAGTGGCTGCTGCCCTTCAGAAAGGGGAAAATATGGTGGCAGGTGTGTTGGGTGGCTTGTCACATCATATCCACGGTCAGGAAGGCGAGAATTGACTGGAAGTGGAGGTGGGGAAAGGAACCTCAAGTCCTGGTGACCCACTTCCTCCAGTGAGGCTCTGTCTCAATGCCTGTCCCCAGCTGGTGGCCATGTGTCTATACTCACAAGCCCAAGGGACTCATTTCACATCCAACTGTAACAGAATTGGCGTTGACCTGACTGTTTGCTGTGCGACAACTGGAATTGTGAACCACTGGACTCTTGTTCCAGGACACATTGCTTTCAGAATCAAAGCACTAATAAGAGCAAATAAGTGCCTATCTTCTTGCTTCTGGGCTAACATTAACTAGAATGTTCTTAAGCAGTTGTTTCCTCTAGCTGACTGTGAGGTGGTGTGAGGTCTGATGAAGAAAAAGTAGCTAACACAGCTGTGGCTTGGGCCCAGTGCTCTCCCAAGTAACCAAGCTCTTCCAAAAGGACTATAAAGTATACACACCTTTACCACTTCAGTTCTACAGGAATAGAAGCAAGTAAGAACAATGATGTTAGCTTGGTGTAGTTGTGCATACTTTTTAATCGTAGCACTGAGGAGACAGAGGCAGGTGGTTCTCTGAGTTTGAGGACAACTGGTCTACATAGAGAGTTTGGATCAGCCAGAGCTACATAGGGAGGCCTCAATCTAAAGGGAAGAACTAAGGCCTTATGCTGATTAGAGGGAATCACAGAATCACTTTGTGTTGGTAGCACAATTGTCAGTAACAGGTTATCATGTTAGAAAAGGTGTTTCCATAAAAGAGAATAGCTTTTTATTCCACCAAAAGATTGGCAATGGGATTGGGAAGGAGGAAGGACGGAGATGGCTCGGCAGGCACGGTGAAGCGGGTAATTCTAATAAGATGAGTTCCACCCCTATGACTCACATGGTGAGAGGAAATAATTAGTTCTTTCAAGTTCTACACACACACACACACACACACACACACACACACACACACACACACACGAAGATAGACAGGGAGAGGGAGAGAAGGAGGAAGCAAGTTCTGTCTTGGCCCTTAGAGTGATGTGTCCTCCAGCAGGAATGAAGTAGTAGCAGATTAACTTGATAATGCCCAGAAATGGTAAAAACTCAGTCTCTTCCTGGTACTTGATGAGGCCACACAGACAGTGCCATCAAAACTTGAGATGGGAATTCGATTCAGATCCTTCCATTGTTAAAATCTATTAATATTGCCTCAAATACATTTAACTAACATCTCCTGGTTGACAATGGGCTTTTTCAAAGGATAAAGTATTTGGATGGAATTTTGAAGGCTAAATGGGATTTTTAATAGAAGGCCAAGGGAGAAAGAACATTCCAGAAGAGGGAGCAGTGTGTACAGAGGCTGAAGGCAGGAATCATAGAAAGGGGCTTGGAATGAGGGCTGAGGCTAAGGGTCCAGGTGGAGGCCAGGGCACACGAGACTCAGAGAGAGGTAGCATGATTAGAATTGTGCCTCTGAAAATCCTTTGGGGACAGTGAGTGTGTGGATGGACTGGAACAGGGGATCGAGCCGCCATAGAGACCAGTTGGAGTTGCCTCAGTGAATGAGGCCCCAACTCTGAAGAGTCTGCATCTTGACACCAACATTTTTATTTAATGTGCAGGAAAGTGCCTCTCAGCCCTGAGTCCGTGCAGCCGGCCAACGCTACGGTTAGTTCCTAGTCTTGCAAACATTTGTAAACATTTCTTTAAGAAGTTTCTTTCAATTAAATGTGATTCTTGCAAAGATACACTTGAATTAGAGGAATAATTTCTTTTTGATTAGTTTAAGGTACCACATAAGACAAGGGATTTTTAAAAAAGATTTATTTATTATATATAATTACTCTGTAGCAGTCTTCAGACACACCAGAAGAAGGTGTCAGATCTCATTAAAGATCAGGCAGTTTCCCCTCCCCCCTCCTTCCCTCCCTCCTTCTCTCTCTCTTTCGTTTTTCGAGACAGGGTTTCTCTGTGTAGCCCTGGCTGCCCTGGAACTCACTCTGTAGACCAGGCTGGCCTTGAACTCAGAAATCCTCCTGCCTCTGCCTCCCAGGTGCCGGGATTAAAGGCATGCGCCATCACTGTCCGGTATAGGCAGTGCTCTTAACCCCTGAGCCATCTCTCCAGCCCAAGACAAAAGACTTTATTATGACAGTGTTGTGTGTTCTTAATCCCTCATCTACGCCCTCCCTCTGATTGCCCTTTTCTTGATGGCTCCATTTCTGCTTCCCCGAAATACCCTGCGCCTATCACAGCACCTGAATAACATTACCTTCTGCTTTGGCTCCCCCTCCTTTAAGATCTCCTCTCTCCCCTTTTAACAATGCATGGAAGGAGTGCATCTGCGCATGCGTGCACACCCCTCCACCCCCTAGGAAGAGCTTATGAGAAGAAACCTGTGCAGTTTGTTTTTCAAAGGGCCTCATCAATTTCGTTTAGCAGGAAGACTTTCAGTACCACCCATTTTCCTGCAAAAGTCAAGCCCAACATTTCTTTCCCCTCTTTTTAAAAAGATTTATTTATTTCATGTGTGTGGGTACACTGTCGCTGTCTTCAGACGTACCAGAAGAGGGCATCGGATCCCCATTACAGATGGTTGTGAGCCACCATGTGGTTACTGGGAATTGAACTCAGGACCTTTGCAAGAGTAGTCAGTGCTTGTAACCACTGAGCCATCTCTCCAGCCCCTAACATTTCTTTATACTGAATAAAGTTGTGTGTACACATTTTCTTGACTCATTCATCTGCGGATGAACAGCTAGGCTGGCTCTCTTCTTTAGCTACATGACTTACCCAGTGAGTAAGCAGTTCTGTGATAGGACAGTTCTGTGATAGCCCCTCAGGTTAAGGCCCAAGAGTGGTAGCACTGGCTCATCTGGTGATTATTATACTTAGCTTTGTAGGGAAAATTGATGAGTGCCCATAACGACTGTATCAGCTTTATTCTTATCAGCAGCACACAAAGGTTTCTTTTCCCTCACATCCTCACCAACTCGTGTTGTCCTTTGTTTTCTTCTTGTCAGCCATTTTGGCCAAGATAAGAAAGACAGAAGCTCAGAGTGAAAGGGGGGGCAGTCCGTGGATAAAAGCTGGCACTGCTAGACCAGAGTTCGAGTCCCAGTACCCACAGCTGACAACTTCCTGAAACTCAGCTGGAAGTGGGCATCTGATCTCTCCAGCCTCTGAGGGCTCCCAACCCGGTCATGTACCCATAACCACCCAGGGACACACAAACCTACCCAGAATCAAAAACGAAATAAATCTAAAAACAAAAAAATACATAAGATCAGAGAAATTTTTATTCTTAACACTCTCAAAATAGTTTTAGTTTGTGTTTGGCAGGGGGCTAAGGATGCGAATGTTTTCCCCAGGTATTACTGGTCGTGTGTGTTTCTCTTGAGAACTCTCTTTACTTCCTTAGACATTCTGTTGACTGGACGATTTTGGTTTTGGTATTTAATTTTTGCCATTCTTCGGGAGGGGGGAGGGGCTGCTGCCGTGCTGGTGACTGCCTTCCCTGGTGAGAGGTTTGCTTGGACTCATGCAACCCCACTTGCCAGTTCTTAGGGTTATTTCTTATGCTACTGGAGTCCTTTACATAAAGACTTTGCCTGTGCTTACATCTTGATATATTTCCCCTTTGTCGTTTTTCCAGCAATTTCCAAGATTCATGCCTTATGATAATATCGTTGACCCATCCTAAGCTTATTTTTGTCTGGAGTAAAAGACATAATCATAATTTCATCTTCTGAATGTGAATATCTTCATCTCTCAGCATCATTTATTAAAGAAGTTGCCTTTTTTCTAATTTCGTACTCTTTTTTTGTCAAAAATTAGGCAGAAGTAGCTGGGTGGGTTTGTTTCAGGACCATTCTCCTCAGTTTGTGTACATTTTTATTTTTGTGTTTCTCTCAGGGCTATATTTGTCACTATGGATCTGTAGTGTAATTTCACATGCTGTATGGTGGTGCCCCAACACTGTTCTTCTCATATGAATCCTCCTCTTCCCACCCTCTCTTTCCTTTCCTCTTTTTAAATGTGACTTCTAGCCATGCTTTAGCTACCATAGTCTTTTTTTTTTTTTCCCCCCGAGACAGGGTTTCTCTGTGTAGCCTTGGCTGTCCTGGAACTCACTCTGTAGACCAGGCTGGCCTCGAACTCAGAAATCCGCCTGCCTCTGCCTCCCAAGTGCTGGGATTAAAGGCGTGTGCCACCACCGCCCGGCTGCTACCATATTCCTGAAGGCAGTCGACCTGAGGGCAAAACTGATACAGAGAAGAGGAAAGGTCAAAAGAAACAGAGAAGAGAGATGGTAGTTGTGCATTGAACTACCATGTGTGAATGAAAGGTCATCTATTTTTATGTCAATCTTAATGTTTTTAGAGTAGGGGCAAAAGCAAAAACACTGCCTCCAAAGTAAGTGGGGGGCATGCCACCCCTGCAAGGTGGCCTGCGGCAGGGGATACCTCCTTCAATGAGCTTCTTGTCACAGCCAAACTGCTGAAAGACTCTACAGATGAATGCTAACTGCCTAGGGGATAGTTAATTTAAATTGTAGCCATTTAGAATAGACCCCCATTTGGTTAGAAGGCACACATCGGTGAGCAGTTCGTTATTGCTCCTTTCTTTGTTACATGACTCTTTCCCCCAGCTATATCTGTCTATATTACAAACTGGTATGACCTCATCACAGGCAGCCCTCTCGAATTCCTTACAAACCAGTGGATGGTATTACATTCTTCCAGAAGTGAGTGGGCAAAAGTTTAACTGAAAGATAGTTTGTGCGCAAGAAGGAAATGGTTTACCTAGACGCCCACAATCCCAGGAGGAGACATAGTGTTCTTCTTTGTGTCAAGTTCTTTGGGCTTCAGTACATATGTGAGCAATTAAAACACAAATTAACATTTAGGGAATTCATCTCAAAATTTAGTAGTCACAAATACAAGGCTGGAAAAATTGTAAGTGAGAAATCTTAGAGGAATTATACCTGTGGCTCTCTGGTTGCAAAGCCTAGAGTTTTCCCCCTAATTTCTTGTGGCGATTTGTTATTACAAAGTGAAAAATGAAAAGAAAGTAGAAGATTTGGGGAAATTTATCAGCCACTGGACAGCCAGTGCTGGAGAAAACAAAAGAACAATGGTTTCTTATCAGGGGGGACACAGCACTAATATTCATGACCCAACAGGAACTCTGAGGACCACAGTCTTTTTGTGCCTTCAGAGTCTGACGCCTGCTATTCCTAACTTATGATGGCCGCACTTGTAACCGTTCTTTTGTATCTGCCCTGTCCATCTGTGTGTGTCTCGGAGAGGTGGTTGTACTGTGGTAGAATTCTGGATTGATAGTGATTTTTCCTGTCTTCCGGTTGGCATCATTGATGAGGAGTCCATTATCATTCGGATTGCTGACCCCCATGATTCCTGTGATTGTCAATCTTTCCCTGCACTCAGTTCTAGATGGGCAAGTCAACCTGTGTTCAAGTTTACTAACACTCTCATCTAAAACTCAAGGGACTGTTAATAGTATCCGGCATGTTTTAAATACTGTGTTTTAGGGTCAGAAAAAAATTTTTCTTCTGTCTTCTCAAATAGTTTTATCTTTCCCCATTATATCTACAAGTCTTACATTCTTTGAAATTGTCATTGTAATAGTTCTAAAATTAGAGCAGCTGATTATGTATCTGTTTCTATTGACTTTTTAAAATTATCGTTCTGTTGAGAATAGGCCTGCAGTACCTAGGTCAGAAACTTCCCCCATTGCCTATTTACCCAGCGGGAAACTCGTTTTAATGAAATGAGGCTCAGTAGGTATTTATCTATTTCTTAATCTTTGTTTGCTATTTGTGAAAATATTGTTATTTGCTTGATATTTTGGTGTTTTCAAGGGAAACAAAAACCTTTTGTGCTGTTTTGAAGTTGATGTTTGAGCCAATAATTTGAATTTTCAAAATTCAAAATGTCACTAGGAGAAAAATATAGGGAGATTTGTTACATAATCTTGAATCAGAAGAACCCTTTTTGACATAAGACTCAACCTCAGATTTTTTTTTTTCTTTTTTGGTTTTTCAAGACAGGGTTACTCTGTTTTGCCTTGGCTGTCCTGGAACTCACTCTGTAGACCAGGCTGGCCTCGAACTCAGAAATCTGCCTGCCTCTGCCTTCCAAGTGCTGGGATTAAAGGTGTGTGCCACCAGTGCCCGGCTCAACTTCAGATCTTCAAAAGCTACTGGGAAATGTTTTATTCTCCCTTTTCTTTGTCTCGATAAATTTTCTATACATATCTTAAATTAATACTGTGAGCTATACCAAATGACAAGGAAAATACTTGTATTGCATAAGAGTCGGGGATTTTGCTGGAGAGATGGCTCAAAGGTTAAGAGCACTGACCGTTCTTTCTGAGATCCTGAGTTCAATTCCCAGCAACCACATAGTGTCTCACAACCGTCTGTAATGTGGACTGATACCCGCTTCTGGTGTATAGATGTACATTGTAGATAGAGCATTCATATGCATCAAATAAACAAATCTTTTTAAAGGGGAGGGGCTGGAGGGATGGCTCAGTGGTTAAGAGCACTGACTGCTCTTCCAGAAGTCCTGAGTTCAATTCTTGGCAACCACATGGTGGCTCACAATCATCCTTAATGGGATCAGATACCTTCTTCAGGTATGTCTGAAGACAGCTTCAGTGTACTTAAATACATAAAATAAACAAATCTTTAAAAGGCAGAGGATTTTTAATATGTAGTATAGAGATCAAAAGGATGGGAGTTTTTTTATTTAAGAAATAAAAGAAAAATAGGGCAGCTGACAAAAAAAAAAATCTATAAACAGAGTAGAGACTAGCCCTCTATCTGATGTGGGGTTAGTGAAGATTTTTTCCCAATCTGGAAGTTGCCGTTTTGTCCCACTGATGGTGTCCTTTGCCTTACAGAAGTTTTTCAGTTTTATGAGGTCCCATTTATCAAGAGTTGATCTTAGAGCCTAAGTCATTGGTATCCTGTTCAGGAAATTTCCCCTGCCAATGCACTGAGGCTATTTCCTACTTTCTCTTCTATCTGTCTTTATATAGAGGCCTTAGATCCACTTGGACTTGAGTTTTGTGCAAAGTGATAAATACATATCTATTTTCATTTCTCTACATGCAGACTGCCAGTTAGACCAGCACCATTTGTTAAAGATGTTTCTTTTTTCCACTGTATGGCTTTGGCCTCTTTGTCAAGGATCAAGTGTCCATAGGTGCTTCCTTTCTTTCTTTCTTTTTTTTTTTTTTTTTTT
>NW_022196913.1:7350855-7375869 GCF_008632895.1 Mastomys coucha
CTCAGAAATCCACCTGCCTTTGCCTCCCAAGTGCTGGGATTAAAGGCGTGTGCCACCACTGCCCGGCCACAGCAGCCTTTTTCATAATATGCAGAAAGTTGAATCAACCCAGATGTCTCTCAACTGAAGATTGGATACAGAAAATGTGGTTTATTTACACAATGGAAATCTATTCAGCTATTAAAAAAGAGGACATCATGAATTTTTCAGGCAAATGGATGGAAATAGAAAATATCATCCTGAGTGAGGTAATCCAGACCCAAAAGGGCATACATGGTATGTACTCCCTGATAGTGGATATTAGCCAAAAAGTACAGAATACCCAGGATACAGGTTCTTGTTAAACCTGTAAGAAGGTTAACAAGAAGGAAGTCCCAAGTGAGGATGCTTTAATCCCACTCAGAAGGAGGAATAAAATAATTATGGGAAGCAGAAATAGGGAGGGACCTGGGTGGGAGAAGGGAGTGGGAGGGGAAGAGGAGGGGAAGGATCAGGTATAAGGGGAGACAGGAGAGAATCCCAGAGGGCCAAGAGAATGAATGGAAATATGCAGCTGCTGAGGTGGGAGGTGGGGGGAACTTCTAGAAAGTCCCAGAGACCTGGAGTGTGAGAGGCTTCCAGGAGTCTATGGGAGATGACCTTAGCCAGCATGCCCAACAGTGGGGAAATCTGAAGAAACCACCTCAGATAGATTGACAAGGTCCCCAGGGGAAGGATAAAGTCACCAATCCACCTTCAAATTTTTTGAGCCAAAATTGTTCCTGTCTAAAATAAATGCAGGGACAAAAATAGAGCAGAGACTGAAGGAATGGCTGCCTAGTGACCAGGCCAACTTGGAATCCATCCCATGCACAGGCACAAAACCTGACACTAGTACTGATGCTGTGTTGTGCTTGCTGACAGGAGCCTAGCATGATTGTCCTCTGAGAGGCTCTACCAGACTGACTGAGACAGATGGAGATACCCACAGCTAATCATTGGACAGAGGTCGCAGACTCCTATGGACAGTTAGGAGAAGGATTGAAGGAGCTGAAGGGGATGGGAACCCCATAGGAAGACCAACAGTGTTAACTAACCAGGATCCCTGGGAGCTCCTAGAGACTAAGCCATCACCCAAAGAACATACAGGGGCTGGTCTGTGGCCCCCAGCACAGATGTAGAAGAGGACCACCCTGACTGGCCTCAGTGAGAGAGAATGTGCCTGTGGAGATTTTATGCCCTGTGGAGGGGATGCTTTGGGGGAGGAGCACCCTCTCAGAGTGGAAGGGAACAGGCTATAAGGTGAAGAACTCTGGGAGGGGGGACCAGGAAGAGGGGACATTTGGGGTGTAAATATATAACTAATTAATTATAAAAGTAATAAAAATAAAATACAAAATAACAACAATGAAACCCCAAAACAGAGTATCAACATGGAAGCACTCCTAATTCCACTGGTAAGTGAGAACTTCAAGTGAGGGCTGGAGGGATGGCTCAGGGGTTAAGTGCACTGACTGCTCTTCCAGAGGTCCTGAGTTCAATTCCCAGCAACCACATGGTGGCTCACAATCATCTGCAATGGGATCCGATGCACTCTTCTGGTGTGCTAAGACAGTTACAATGTACTCACATACATAAAATAAATAAATCTTTTTAAAAAAGTGAAACCAGGCACATGGTTTTTACTTACCTCCCTGACAGCATTCCATGCTAAAGAGGTTATGGGAAATCAGCACTCACTCACATAGGTCAAGTACAAACTGGCATCGTGCTGTTAGATGCACTTGTTTGGGGTTACCTTAAGAGTGTTTGGTGATGCCAATTAAAACTCTACAGTTATTACATGCTTTGTTCAAGCAGTTTTAGTTTTATAAACTTGTACCACAAGTGCACTGGAAATGTATATAAAATTTATACAAAAACATAGCTATCATTTTCCAAAGCAAAAACTGAAAATAATCCCAATAGCCACAGTGCAGGCCAGATTAAAGCTGTGTAATGTATTTCCTCAGTGGAATACGCATAGAGGAAAATGGGGAACTGTACGTGCAGACTTAGGAAGTCTGAGGCTGGTGAGACACCTCAGTAGGGAAAATGTTTGCTGTTAAGCAGAAGGATCAGGGCTTGATTCTCGGAGCCCCCATGAAAACCAGCACGACACCACAAGTCTACAACCCAAGCACCAAGGAGATGGCGACAGATGAATAGCAGGGGTTCATTGGCCAGCCAGTCTAGGCAACACGACAAGCTCCAGGTTCAGTAACAGACCGTGTCTAAAACAAACAAACAAACAAAATGTCGGGGCTCAGCAAGACGGCTCACCCTCATCAGGCAAAAGTTCTTTCTGCACAAACCTGATGACCCAAGTCCAATCAGTGGACCGCACAATAGAGGAGAACCAATTCCCAACAGCTGACCTTTGACCTCCACATACATGCCATGGCACACACACAATCACACTCCCGCACACACATATGTATACACATTCACGTACAATAGGACCATATTTCAAAAACAAGGTAGACGGTGATGGGAGGGAGTTCCCCTTGGCTGACCTCTAACCTCCGTGCGTCCCAGCAGAGGCAAAGGTGCTCCTTATGTCCATTCACACATACAGAAACATTACCAAGTACTATTGCCAGTTATGAGAATCAATCAGGTCTCAGAGTGACATAATGTATCTGTCCTCTTCTATAAAGACATGGAGGTGAGTGTATAGGGCTAATGTTAGTTAGAAAGCATGCAAGAAACTGCTGGTGCATGCCAGTATGCGGGTGGCCTGGGGAAGGGATGGTTTTAAAAAAAAATCATATCACTTGATATTTTTAAAATTAAAGACCAAATTATTTTTCTAAGCACTGAAATCAGTGCTTAGATCATTATAGAAAGGGCCTGAGTGAGGGTGAGTGTGTGTGTGTTTGAGTGTGTGTGTCCTTGTTGAACAGCCTTGAACCTGTTAGAATACTCGACATAGGAAAAAGCATCGTGGGGATTAATGCGAGGATGAAAGTGTGAATTTATTGGCCGCTTCTGTGAGATATGCAACTTAGAAGAATTTTCTGATAACGCCCAAGCACTAGTCAGCGTAGCAAGCCCCACTCCTAGCACTGACCACACAACTGACTTTGCTGACTTGAGGGTGGACTTCTACTTTGGCTTGAGCTGAGCAGATATTTCAGAGGAAATGGGTGTCTTGTTTTGCATGAATTGTGACATTTTGGAAATGAAAGAACTTTAATTTGGGAATTGATAGTGTTGTCTTGGCCTGGCTACTGCTTAGCATGGAGAATTCTATTTCTTTTTCTTTTCTTTCTTGACCTCCTTTGTAAAATACTAGCTGATGTCTACTTATCTCTCTAAAATCATGCGCAAGAGAACAGAATGAGCACAGCTTTCCACATTAAAACATTTATTAACATCTGTTTCTCAATAATAATTCCAGTGATAGATGACTTGTCAAGAGAGGTCCTGCCCAGTAGTGGCTATGACTTCGGCTTCTCTAAGCTTGGATTTTGATCATCTGGGAAATTCTTCGTTTTCTGAACTTGGACTTCTTCCATTACTAGCATTATACAAGTTCAGAAACACCTGTTAAGGTATGGGGAAAGAGATAGCTCAGTTGGTAAAATGCTTGCAGCACAAGTATGGGGATCTGAGTTCAAGCCCCAGAACCTACATTAAAAACCAGGCATGCTTAGAATCGTAGCGCTGGGAAGATTAAGGAGGGTGGGTCCCCAGGACTTACTGGCCAGCCATCCCAGCCTAAAGCACGAGCCTCCAGGCTAGTGCAAAACCTCTGCCTCAAAAACAAGATAAACAGGACTGAGGAAGACCCAAGAGGTTTCTATCTAGCCACACACATGCACACCCACATATACATGAACTTGTACGCATGTGGTGAGCATGTGCATGCACATACTTAACGCACACAGAGGGAGACACCCACACATTTGGTGTGTCATGCCATCTCTGGATAGACTGTAAACATGTACTCATTCTGTGACAAATTTCATCTTAATTCAATTAGATAGAAAGAGCAATGGTCACCCAGTGATGCCAGAGACATCCAACTTTTAACTGAACGTTTACTGAGAAGGTACACTATGACCTGTCTGTTTTTATTAAAATCTCCAACAACATTTCCAAGGAAGCAGAAGTAGGCTATGACCTTGTCAGAAGAACCGCAGCATATTGGTGTCTCTGATGCTTCTGTATTCCCTGCTGGACATGTTTTGATATACAGCAAAACTTGTTTTGATATTCATGAATTCTTTGCAGCACAGAGCCGTGGGCTGGGAGCACCATTCAGGAGAGCAAGTGGCTCATCTAAAGGTTAGTGTAGCCTGATAAGTGGACAGAGAAAGATCATTTATTACCAGGTGACGCAGAACTGCCTTGGCACAGAGCCAACAGGACTTCAATTAGGCCAAGACAAATGAAGGAGGACGAAATGAAGATGCCCTGCATTGTCTCCTTAGAAACATATACAAAGCAAAGCCACTTCAGATCCCACTGGTCTGTCCCCAGGCCTGTCCTGCACGGGGAGGGACAGAACCAGTTATCCAAGGAGGCTCCCTCTGTAGTAGAAGATGGACTGGTAGCCAGATGGTACTGCGGAATATATATATGTAGGACAGAGATAATGAGGCTCCCTGGGGTTGGGGTCCCTGGTTCTGTGTGCATGACTGGGTTATGTGTTTGCCTGATAACATATATGAGGAAGACATTGCGCTTTGAGACCTGAGCACTGTTTTTATAAAGTGCTCTTTCCTATGTGATGGATCAATGCTTTTTAATCACAAAATTGTTAATTAAATTAAAAAGGAGGGCGTGTCATTTCTGACCATGTTGACCTTACTCTGTTTCTTTATCATTTCCCTTTTCCTGGGACGTTTATAATATAATTGTGAGCCAGTTCAATAGCACATGGTTCTAGTCCACAAGTAAAGAAATGAACATGCAATGATATCGTCAGCTATGATGTAATATGTAACTCTGAAGCCTGCCCCTTTAGTATCCAAATCATGGGTCCTTCCACGCTCTCATTTTAAGGAATAATGTAAAGAGACAAAGCAACCCTGATACTCTGATGAAGTGCCTCCACAGCCCAGTTAAATGTCCTGAAGTGTTTCTATTGGAACAATTAACAAGTAGATACAACCAAGTCAGAGTTTAGAGCTGGTGAGTTGGCTCAGTGGGCAAAGTGGCCTGCTGTCAAGCCTGAGGACCTAAGCTCAATTCTTAAGACCCAAGTGGTTGGAAGCAGAGAACAAACATTTTTTTTTCCGAGACGGGGTTTCTCTGTGTAGCCCCTGCTGTCCTGGAACTCACTCTGTAGACTCTCTGTGTAGCCCCTGCTGTCCTGGAACTCACTCTGTAGACCAGGCTGGCCTCAAACTCAAAAATCCACCTGCCTCTGCCTCCCAAGTGCTGGGATTACAGGCGTGCGCCACCACTGCCCTGCGAGAACAGACTCTTGCAAGTTGTCCTCTGAACTCCACACTATGCTTTTGCACATGCATACCTTTCCTCTCTCATGGGGTTATGTGTATACACACACACACACACACACACACACACACACACACACACAAGTTAAGTAAAAGGTATTTTTTTAAAAAGTAGCTGTGCAGTGGTAGCACATGCCTTTAATCCCAGCACTTGGGAGTTGGAGGCCAGCCTGGTCTACAGAGTTGGTTCCAGGACAGCCAGGGCTAAACAGGGAAACCCTGTCTTGAAAAACAAAAAAACAAAACAAACAAACAAACAAACAAAAAGGAAATTTAGGAGAGTGCAAATATTTAAAGCAAACCGCCACTATAAACAATTAAAGTAAGCATAGGATTTAAAATAACTGGCTTTCTATTCCAGGTGATTGAATGGCTTATTTTGTAAATCACTCCTCTGCTCCTGCCATGGCCACTGTTCTTTTTGCAGTGTGATAAATAAATTTGCTTTCTTTCTATTAAAAATGTATTATTTTAAAATGTTACTTACTCTGCATGCAGTACAGAAAGGTCCTGAAACTGATGATTCTGCTTCTTGCGATGTGATGGGGAACGCGCTTGGAGGGTTCAGTCCACAGATGCTTGGCTTGAGAACGGTTTGTCCAGCCCCTAAATCCACCTTGGCCTTGCATTCATCTAACTTACAAGTCATCTGACTTGTTTGTAGAAGGGAGTATTTGTCTTCTGAATTTTCCCTTGGGCTGTGGAAGAAAATAATCAGACACCATGAAACCTTTGTTGTGTGTGTGCACGTTGTAGACTCCTGGTTTCACCAGCACGGTCTGTGTCTTCGCGTCTCCACTGAAGCTTCAGTGTTGACACATGAGGCCCTGAGTTTTAATGACATAGAGGTGGTGGTGCCCAAGTGTAATTCTAGCATTGGGGGTGGAGATAGGTGGGTCCTTGGGACTCATTGGTTAGCCAACCGTTCAGTCTTTGAGCTTCTGGGTTGGAATACAAGAACCAGTCTCAAAAGTAAGATAGATGATTCCTGAGGAGCAACACCAGAAGTTGACTGGCATCTGTGCATACCTACATACATAAACACACACATGAAGGAGGGACGCAGGAAGGTCCTACTTCATCTTCTTGCAGATCATGACATCTGGCTCATCTCCAGATTGATAACTGTGATGAATACTGACCATGTCCACTCGCTAAACTTGAGTCTCAGGCTATCTCTGTATGTGCTAAACCATTTCTTCTCTCCTTCCTCTCACTTCTCCTCCTCTACCTCACAAATCTCAGGGCTGCAGACCTACCAAGAAAGTCAAGGACAATGTAGTTACAAGAGCATTGGGTGGGGAGACAGCGCCCTAACTTCCAAACTTAGGCTTCTTTTTGAGAAGGCTGAATGAACGGAGCTTGACTCACTGCCAGGCCTGCAGATTTGGTTACAAAGTTTGATTAACTGTCACAAAATCAAATCTCTGTTCACTTATCACAAAGTTTTGGATCAGAAGGCAGGATTGTTTCCAGTGAGGTGGCTCTGACCACACCTACACCACAGAGGAGAAGGAGGGGTTAATTTGAGCTTTAACCAGACAGGGACCAGATCGACTATTGATGCTTACATGTCGATTCTTTCATTTTGACTGCAATCCTTCTCTATGGATCTGCTGGCAGGACTACTGATTAGACACAGGAGACTGATGGATTGTACCCAGTTGGGGTCATATTTCATTCCCAGTTTATGACATATTAATATTTTACAGTCTGAAGAGAGTTTTGGTGGGTATTTTTGTAGACTCTGGGTCAAAAAATATTAAATGCAGATACCTGGCGGAGAAAGTATTTTTGTGATTTTGAATTTGCTTTGAAGTGAAAGTATATATGTGTCTGTGTATGTGTGTGTTGTGTCTATGTGTATTTCAGTGCTGGTACACCTGTGTGCATGTGGAGGCCAAAGTTTGGTATCAGGTGTCTTCCCTAATCTCTCTCCATCTTATTTGTTGAAATAGGATCTCTCACAGGATCTGGAGTTCACTGTAGGCTGGCTATCCAAAGGAGCCCCAAGGAGCCGCCTGTCTGCTTCCTTGGTGTGGGGATTACATGTCATGCCACCTGCCTTTCTATGTGCATGCTGGGAATCTGAACTCAGCTCCTCATGCTTGTGTGGCAACCACTTTACTACCTGAGCTATGTTCCAGCCCCAACTTTCTCTATGTAGCCCTGGCTGTCCTGGAAATCACTCTGTAGACCAGGCTGGCCTCGAACTCAGAAATTCCCCTGCCTCTGCCTCCCAAGTGCTGGGATTAAAGGCATGCACCACCACTGCCCACCCCTGGCTTTCACTTTTAAGCTACCCATTTAAACTACACTCTGTCTTCTCATTCCCTGAGTGGTGCCGACCTTGGACGGACCATTGTACATGGATCTCATATTTTGTGTAAGTGTTTCAAGAAGCGTGGGTGAACCAGATATGGCACAGGTGATTTCATAGAAGATCCGGCATGGGAATCGCAAGAGGATGTGGCTTTTTTTTCCTTCCCTGCAGTCCTTTCACTTTCTGGGGATACTGCTAAGGGCAGAGACAGTAAACTGCACTGGTAAAACCTGATGGATTACTTCAGAACCAGGGGTGACCCTACAGTCTCCTCTTGATGTTCTATTCTAATTTCATGTTTGTCTCATTTTACAACTCTCCCCATCACCTTCTACCTTCAAGTTTTTCTATACTTGGAAGGAGCGCTTTTCCAAAAAAGCATGGGCAGATAATGTGTTTAGTGGGTAACAGAGATGTCTGGGAGTTCTTAGGGGGTGCAGACAGATCCAGGATTGTGTGAATGGTCTCTAAGTTCATTGCAGAAAGTTTGCCTAAAGGAGCTTTATTGCTTATTTCTGAAGAAGGAGGAGGAAGAGGAAGAAAAGGAGGATGAGGAGGAGAAAGAGGAGGAGGAGGAAGAAGGCTGGAGAGACGACTCAGTGGTTAAGAGTACTAACTGTTCTTCCAGAGGTCCTGAGTTCAATTCCCAGCAACCACATGATGGCTCACAACCATCCAATGGGGTCTGATGCCCTCTTCTGGTGTGTCTGAAGACAGCTACAGTGTACATGAAATAAATAAATACATGCATACATAAATAATAAATAAATAATTCTTAAAAGAAAGAAAAAAAGTTTTGGGTGTATGTCTTTACACATGAGCTCTCTGAGTATCCGTATCTCTCTCTGTCTCTCTGTCTCTCTCTGTCTCTCTCTGTCTCTCTCTCTCTCTCTGTCTCTCTCTCTCTCTCTGTGTGTGTGTGTGTGTGTGTGTGTGTGTGTGTATGTATGTGTGAACGTGATATGTACATGCCGCAACAAGGGTGTGGAAGGTTACCAGCCTTTGGTCTTAGTCCCCACCTCTCTTTCTGCTATACACTAGGGTATCTAGACCCCAACTTTTGGGAATCTTCCTGTCTCTATCTCCCGTGTCCTTGTAGGAGCAGCTGGTTAGAGAGACTTAGGTTAGTGCACTTGAGTTTTATATGGGCTCTGGGGATTTGAACTTTGGGTCAAACTCCTAGCTCTATAGCATATGTTTATTGCTATTGCTGTTTTGCCTTTCCCAGTTAGGTGATTGCCAAGTATTACTATTACTCTGAAAGGCAATAGCCAAGACTCCAAAATTTACCTGATTGTGCTGTCAATCCAGGCTGCATTAGGTAGTAACAGGCAAATCATGGGGATTTTCTGAGTCTTGGAATTTTGGTTGCTGACATGAAAATGAGAAGTAAACAGACATATAATCACAGTCCTACAAAGAATGTCTGGTGTGGCTGGGCGGTGCTGGAGCATGCCTTCAATTCCAGCACTCTGGAGGCAATGAGTTCGAGGCCAGCCTGGTCTACTGAGAGAGTTCCAGGACAGCCAGAGTTACACAGAGAAACTCTGTCTCGAAAAACAAAACAAACAAACAAACAAAAAACAAAATTAACTTCTCACAGGATGTGCTGATTCAGTGGCCTGCACTTCCTCTGGGCTACAACGGCCAGAGGAAGAGCAGATCTATCCATCTCCAAGTTTCTTGGAGCCTAATAAACATGGCAGGGTCTGATCATCTTCCTTCTCAGCTCTCCTGTATGCACAGCAGAGAGAGGTGGGAGCAAATTAGCAAATAAACTCTTACTTCCTTGGCTATTATTACAGTCCTTGCCAATATTTCAAGCCAATATTTCAAGCCAAAGGAGGAGGAGGAGGAGGAGGGGAGGAGAAGAGGAAGGTAAGGGGGAGGAAGAGAAAGAAGAGGAGGAGGAGGAAGGGGAGAGAGAGGAGAGGGAGGTGGTAGGGGACATTTATGCACACCTGCCAAGCTCTATAAAAACTGTACAGTAGTCATAGAAAATTTCCAAGCAAGAAATTTCCCCATAAGCCATATAATTTGTCAGGGATTTTTTTTTTTTTAAAGAGAAAATATGATCTTTACTTGAACCAGTTGCCATGTTAAACGCCTGCTTTCCTCACTCAGTTTTATTACCAGGCTAAATACAGTCTATTTCGATGAAGGCCTTTTACAGCATATAATAAATGGGTTCATTACTCATTTTCCTCTTATTATCTGTCAATTGCTCTCAGTACTGCCGAGAGTGGACGTTAGGCCCCAGTAGCCAGAACCTTACAGAGTGCAATTGATGATGATACTTAACACTCTAAAGCACACAGAGCTGCAAACGCTTTTCCCTGATCCCTTAGCCTGGGTTGAGTCCTCATCACTAACTCCATTTTATTTTCTCCTGTCAAATAGGGACTTCCACGCTTCTCCCCCATATAAAACCTCCCCCCATTCTGTAATGGTCACAGCCTTATTCAGCTAGTTTAAATAATTTTCTCTGCACGCAGAGAGGTGGGGGGTGGGTAGGTGAGGAAGGAAGGGAGATGTTATAGACCTAAGTGTAATATTGCTAGAAATAACTGGACAGTCACTTAAAACTTCACTCAGATTGACTTCAGATGCTTTGTACAGGCGCTATTGGCTTTGGATGTCTGTCAATAGTTATGTTATAATCTAATCCAAAGAAAGGTGGGGGCCAGCACCAAAACATGTTGATTTACTGGATGGATTATGAGCTTTCAACAGATTACTTCGTCCAGGCGGAGTACAACCCCCTCATCATAACCTTGTATCATGATCCCTTGATGCAACACATGAAAGTTAGAATCCTTGGTTTCCAGAACAGTTGTCTTAGGAAATAAACAACCCTACCTTTGGTAATTAATTTAAGTTAGTCACTTCATTCATAAGTAAAAAATTTAAATTTTCATTTATAAGAAAGCACAGGGCTTTCTCTCTGAAACTGAAAGCTATTTATAAATCACATGGTCCCTGTGGGTTGGTAATACTCATATTTCTACCACAAGTGGAATCCCCATCCCTGAGTAATTCACATAAGTTCTTTGTGGTACCACTACTTCCATGTTGGCTAAATGAGTATATTTCTAGCTAGTTTTCCACATTGGTGAATACCCATAGCATACTCACCAAAGGACTGTATTAGATACTCATAAAGATCAGATTTTATCGCTATACTCACTGTTGTATGGCATGCACCTTTTTCTCTTTAAATATAATTTATGGTTTTTTTTTTTTTGATGCTGGGATTAAATCCTGGATACCTCACACATGCTCTGTGCCTGCTCTACCACTGTGCCACACTGACAGCCCCATGTTGGGTGTTTTGATTTACCATCAATATCAGTCCTTACAACATGATGAAGTCAGTCTTGGTGTTACTGTCCCACGTCTATATGGGAAAATCACTGGAAAGAAGTAAGTGACATCCTCCACACCTGCCTGTCCAACCCATGTCCGGTCTTCCCAGTAGAACTTGCTTCGTGTAAGAGTCCAAGTTCCGAGGGGGGCACGAGAAGGCCTGGAAGGCTTTTGTACCTCAATTTGTTCTCTGTCTTATTGCTGTAAACAATGACCTGACAAAGGCAAGGCGAGGGAGTGAGACTTTATTTCGATCTGTAGTTTGACAATGCCATCCATTATGGCTCACAAGTCAAAGCAGCCAGAGCATGAAGCTGCTGGTCACGCAACATCTGTAGTTGGGGAGCAGAGATGGATGCTGGTGCTCACTTTCTCCTTTGGGTCAGTCCAAAGCATGGTGCCACACACAGACAGGGTCTCAGTTTTCCTTCCCCAGTTAATCCAGTCTAGAACCCACCTCCCAAGAAGCATGCTTGTCCCCTAGGTGATTCCAGACCCTGTCAGACTGGTAGTGAACATTAATCATCATAGCAAGTATGCTGTTCATACTGCTTGTGACTGTTATGCCACCAAAGGCATCCCTTTGCCCCAGCCTTGCCCATGAAGGGCAGAGCTATTCCATTGTGTCTTTTTTGTTGCCTGGGGTTATGGAAGAGGCCCATTCATGGTGAGCTGTTTCTTAGTGGTTGAGTGAATAAGAAACTTGGTGTTTGGTTCTAAGAGAAACACTGTTCCATTCTGGGTGATTTATTAATACTAGAGGTAGTCAAGGGGTGGATTAACAGCAAAAGGCCCTTCCTATGGCATTGCTGTAAATGATCACATGTAACTGGGGGGAAAAAAAGGAACAAGAACTATCACTAGGGTCCACCTCAGTCTTCCAACTGAATTTGGCTTTTCTGTGATAAAAGCTGGGCTTCAGAAAACTGTGCTCAGGATTTAAAACGATTGAGACACCATTTCTTCAGAAAGTTGGTTTCCTGGGTCAAAAAGTTAACTTAGCTTTGATTTTCATCCTTGGAAAAACGACCATGGAAGACACTACTTCTAGAAATTGAGCATAGATGAGCATCAAGTGGCTCTGCATAGACATCTGGAAGCCTTAAGATTTTGAGTATCCTATAAGAAACATCACCCGTCATTTGGAAGCAATTCAGTTGGGTCTGGTGGATTTTTAGCAGCTCTGAGATGAACTGATGTGTAGAGCAGAAAAGGGCAGAGGAGGAAATAGGAGGAATTGTTGGGAGAGTTGGTCATGTGCTCTAGGTGAGACTCCTCCCACTACCTCCATTCATTCATTCCACTGACCATCTAACCAGCTCACATCCTTCTGGTCTACCTCAGACCCCAGCAATAGCACACTCTACTCTGTTCTTGTTTCTCTCTCTCTCCACCCATCTTTTGAAACCTGCCTGTCCCATGGGTCTCGTAAACATGACTGTCTTGTCAGCTCAACCAGGCGATACACACTTCTACTGTTTCAAGTTCCATCCCTCCGGCTCACATGTTAGCCTTATAGCACCTGCGTTCCAGCCAATCTTCTTCTAACCGGAACCTGCAGGGTCCAGTTTGACCTGCTTGCTCTTATGTTGAACAGGACTGGGGTGGCAACTCCACAGCCTGGTGAGGAAAAGCTAGCCCACAGGAGTTGTTAAGCATTGCTTAAGACCACATAGCTAGGTGGGGACCAGAGTTTTCTAACTTCTAGGTTATGTCTTTGGTTTAATTTTCATTCAAGTATATATTATACCATCTCCTGCCAACCCACTGTTACTTCTCTTTACCCTGCCAGTCCCTCCTTTTCACTTCAATATTCAAGCCATCTACTTCCACTATTGTAAGTTTCCAGAAAACCTAGGGAGTACAAAGGAGAGGTGCTATGATGTTTCTCTTACTGAGATTGCACTCATTTGCTTAGTATGATTATCTCCAGTCGAATCCATGCCAATGACATGACTCTATTCTTCCTTTTGGGGAGCTGGAATTTGACTCTTAAACTTTTGTATTCTATTAGTTAGCAACTTGATGCACACCTATGTATTCGAGTGATTCTGAATCAAAAATTCAGTCTTAAAACTAGAAACACATACTGGTTAGATCCTGCTCAAGGTGCCCACCTCATCAACTGTGTGTGTGTTGGGTCTTTATGATGGCAGAAACTTAGCTCATGGGGATGCGATACAATTATACTGGTGTTGCTATGACTTGCACTTAGGGGAAAAATGCTTCTATGAACAAATATTTAATAAACCCAAAATATACAAATGATTAAGAACTGGAAAAAAAGGGCTGGTGAGATGGCCCAGCAGGTAAGAGTACTGACTCTTCCAGAGGTCCTGAGTTCAGATCCCAGCAACCACATGGTGGCTCATAACCACTTGTAATGAGATCTGATGCCCTCTTCTGGTGTGTCTGAAGTCAGCTACAGTGTACTTATGTATAATAATAAGGAAATCTTTGGGCCAGAGGGAGCAGGGACTGAGCGAGCAGGGCCTACCTGGAGCGAGTGGGGCTGACTAGAGCAAGCAGAGGTCCTAAAATTCAATTCCCAACAACCACATGAAGGCTCACAACCATCTGTACAACTACAGTGTACTCACATACATAAAATAAATAAATAAATCTTTAAAAAAACTGGAAAAAAAAGAATTTGACCTCAAGGACCCTCAAACTATGTCTCCAACCCTCACATCTGTATTCTTGCTTCCAAGTTAGTAAACATCATCCTTAGGTAATTTTTTGACACTTCTATTTAGCTATCTTGTCTTCCTGAGAAAATGGGAGGGATCAAGATGGTACTAGCTTAGCCAATAATGTTAAATGACAGTCTTTTTTTTTTTTTTTTTTGGTTTTTTGAGACAGGGTTTCTCTGCATAGCACTGGTTGTCCTGGAACTCACTCTCTAGAACAGGCTGGCCTTGAACTCAGAAATCCACCTGCCTTTGCCTCTCAAGTGCTAAATGACAGTCTTAAGAGAACACTAAGAAACTGGAATGGTGTGTGTGTGTGTGTGTGTGTGTGTGTGTGTGTATTTGCGCGCTCGCGCCCTCTTGAGGTGCCTAATGTCATGGCAGTGCAGGGTATCTTGAAATTCTCCTTTGCTTCTTTGATGTTAGCCTCTCCACCTAGATGCCCTGAGAAGGGGAACAAGTGGCCATGTATGCTGTAGCCTCCACACGTGTTTGGTCTTGAAAACATCATGAACTTTGTCATCAAGAAAATGAGTATTCCTGCAGCAAAGTCTTTGATGAGGTGTGCCACTTTGGGTAAATCAACTCCATTCACTGTGTGTCTAGAATTATATAAACCATATAACGTCTACCTCCCCTGCTTCGGAGGAGAAAGTAATTAAAGAATGATTATTACATCTCTAGCCTCCACAAATAGACAAGAATGATGTTGTAGGTTTTTAAACATGTTTTTGACTTTATTCTTTCAAAATTCAATGGAGGAGAGATCAATGGTTACTAGACCCACAAATGTAAATACATGCCCCTAAATCTTTGGAAGCATCCGACAACACTGTGCAGACAGACGCACAGCCATCCATAGCTACCTCACTACTTCACTCTTCAAGGGAACCTTGGACATGGACCAGTTTTCTTAGTGATGTCCTAACCAAAGGGGCTCGTGGAAAAGAGATGAATCGATTTTTTTTTTCTTGAGCATTGTAAGGATAAAACAGAATGGAAAGGAAGTCAAAAGAAACTAAAAATAGCCAGATTACAAACCTGCTCGATTTAGAATTCTCAAATTCAGAAACCAAAATATTTTCAGAATTGCTTGCTTCATTTGTGAATGAGAAGAATTATTTGTAAAACACTTAGACCTGTTTCTACCATAGCAAGACTAAGCTTGAAACACTCCATTTGGCCCTGGTGTTTCCCATGCTGGCTGCTGGATATTTTCAACGGGGAAAGCATTTGTCCTCTCCCCAAACAGACTCTGCCTCCTCCATGTCCCCCCCTCACTGACTGACTGTGCTGGCTTCCCTTTGTTTATGCTAATGTAATAACCTGTCCCCTGGGAGTGCCACTAACCCTAACCTTAACTAGTCAACAACATAATCAATTATTTTCACTGGTGGGGAACGGCTTGTTTATTTAATCTCTGCTTTAAAAATCGGTCATTTCTAGAAAGGCAT
This sequence comes from Mastomys coucha, assembly GCF_008632895.1. NCBI lineage: Eukaryota > Metazoa > Chordata > Mammalia > Rodentia > Muridae > Mastomys > Mastomys coucha. The sequence goes on from NW_022196913.1 coordinate 7,366,178, forward strand.
TTAATACCTTAGTTATTTTGACAGCATCAGGAAACTCCATTGTTAATCAGAAGCATGCTAAATCAAACAGACATACATAAAAACAACAGCCGAGGTCTGTCAGCTGGTTTGACTTTTACAGCATAAAGCTGTAAAAACATTTTATAAGAGGGACAGGCCATTTAGGGTCTGGGAAACTCTCACTGAATGACAAAGACAGAAGCACATGTTGAATACCCAAATTCGTTTTAATACACTCTTTTTTGTAGGAAGAAATTTCGTAATGAACAAATTTGTCAAAACAATAAAATGTTGAGTTCTAATTCATGAAGTGTATTGGGTTGATTTATTTTGACAGGTGCCATTTAGTTTTAATGATTCAAATAACACTTTGTAGGGATCCTAAGAGTCTGCCGCGTGTGATTTATGTACACAGTAATAAAATCTTGGCTGTATGAATTTTATTGTGTCTTAGTGGTTAAATCGTCATTAAAGAGTTGTTCTTTAAGTGTGTGTATTGGGGAAATGGTACAATGTCCGCCTCCTCTACCCAAAGGTTAGAGGTTTTAAAAATCACATTTATTGTGTATGCATGCATGTATGCGTACGCATATGTGTTATGGGACGTGTGCAGAGGTCAGAGGAGAACTTATTAGAGTCAACTGGGCTTCTGCCATGTGCAGCAAGTTTGTCAGCAAAGCATCTTTTCTTGTTGAGCAATCTCACTGGCACCAATTTAAGGTTTTTGTTTTTTTTTGTTTTTATTACATCACTTATTTCAGTTTCTTTTTGAATAGGGAATACTGAGAATTTATGCAATGTGCAATTATCCAAGTTCCGGTGCCAATTTCTTTGGCATGACTGTCACAGCCACGAGCTTTCTTCGATCAGCTGTTTCCCCAAACTGAAACACAAAGGCAATTAACATCTAGAAGGAACTTTAAGGTCTCCTTCTAAAAGAACTCATCCTGAGAGACAACGATATACCTGGTGAGACAGAAGAGCAGACTATAGATTTCAAATACTATAGAGGGTACTGAAAATTTTAAACAGAAAAATAGCAAAGGGATATAATTATCTCCAGAAAGACACATATCACTAGATAGACTGTAGTGTGATGATTTTAAAAAGTAATAAAAAGACACTGGATGAAGCTGGGAGGGCTTAGGGGCTGCCTAACTGGATTTGATTGTTCAGTTGAGAAGAAAGCCTTGATTGAGGAACTGCCTAGCTCATGTTGGTTTACGGGCGTGCCTGTGGCAGATTGTTTTGATTATTAATTGATGGCGGAGGGTGTAGCTTGCGGTGGATAGTACCATCATCGTTAGGCAGGGGGTCCTGGATTGTGTTAGAGAGACAGAAGGTTTTTTATATTATTATTATTATTTTTAAGATTTATTTATTTATTTATTTTGGTTTTTCGGAGACAGGGTTTTTTTTGTATAGCCCTGGCTGTCCTGGAACTCACTGTGTAGACCAGGTTGGCCTCGAAGTCAGAAATCCGTCTGCCTCTGCCTCCCAAGTGCTGAGATTAAAGGCGTGCACCACCACTGCCCAGTAAGATTTATTTACTGCCCGGTAAGATTTATTTATTTAATTTAGATATGAGTACAATGTTGCTGTCTTCAGACACACTGGAAGAGGGCATAAGATCCCATTACAGATGGTTGTGAGCTACTATGCGGTTGCTGGGAGTTGAACTAAGGACCTCTGGGAGAGCAGTTAGTGCTCTTAACCACTGAGCCACCATCTCTCCTGCCCTGAGTTGCTCTAGTTCACAGCAGTTACCACAGCAATGGAAGGCAAACCAGGATGGGGTCTATGCCATCAGCAGAGCCCCAGATTGGAAAACTTCAAATCAAATATGATCCTGAAAACTAAATGAGAGCAGCCCCGGTGAGTTGACACCTAGATTGCAAGGACCCTGGCAATCACTACAGCTTCTGGGGAAACTCACATTGTCTCCTTGCCTTTCACCCCACTTCTCTGTAGCATTCCTGATGCTTACTTGAATCTCAATTCAGAATACCCTGTTCTAGCCTCCCTTATAGGTCTGATCAGCCAGGCAGTTGAGTAATGTCTGTGAATTCCCTTCTCCATCAACTACCTTTGCTTAGCAGAGAAATGCTCCACCTACTTCATTCACAGAAAAACTCTGATTTCCATGGAACTTCTGCTCCTCTCCATCAGTTGTATTTGGTTAAGTCTTGCTCAGCAAATGGCATGGCATCTTTAGAGACCCACATTTTTACAACCCACTTAGTGAAGAAAGCATCTAGCTTCCTGAAGGTATTGGGCAATGTTGTGTTTCATGCTACACAAGAACAAATAACCAAAGACAGGAGTTGGTTTGTTCTTCATCTCAGGGATGAAATGTCTGACAGAAAAGGCTTAGTGCTATGAGGGCTCTATTGAGGCCCATTAAGAAAAATCTATTTCCTTCTGGTCAAAAGAATAGATGGAGCTAGTACATTCTGATCTGCCCTAAGGACTGGAACACTTCACACTACTTATTGTCTTCTCTCTCAGGGGCTCCTTTCTCTGGGCCTGTTAATCACTTGACTAGGAAAGCTGACTCACCTAAAGCCACTAAAGAGATGGGAGGGATAATTATGCCCTTAATTACACAATGCTTTTCCTTCTAAGAACTCCTTCCCTTGGTGCAGTGGATGATGAAGCTGAGGTCAGGCAGGTAAGGCTGCCTGCCTCTCTGAGTCCTGATTTACAGTAGGTGAGGCTGCCTGCCTCTCTGAGTCCTGATTTACAGTAGCACCATTTTCCTTTTGCCACTTCTGTATTCTTATCCTTTGGTTACTTCCCAAAGCCAGCATGTTTTCTTTGGCACTCTGGGTTTTCTCATTCTCTCTCTCTTTTTTTTAAAGATTTACTTACTTATTATATGTAAATACACTGTCGCTGTCTCCAGACGCACCAGAAGAGGGCATCAGATCCCCATTACAGATGGTTGTGAGCCACCATGTGGTTGCTGGGATTTGAACTCAGGACCTTTGGAAGAGCAGTCAGTGCTCTTAACTGCTGAGCCATCTCTCCAGCCCCCTCATCCTCTTTTATTAAAGCTATTCTGCTTTTCTCATGTGACTGCTTGCTGCCCTCCACTGATGAGCATGCCAGCCGACCTGGACCAGCAACGCTTTCTCTTCTCCATCCTCCTTAGAGCAGCTTTTTTGAGTTACTGCGTTCATGCCTCATATTTTTCTGGCCAACCCTAGTAAAAATGTCCTTGAACTTTTTCTGAATCTGTTTTAATTTTTAAAAAAAATCATCATTTTTATGTATATGAGTGTTTCTCCTGAATGTATGTATGTGCACCAGTGTACTTTGTACGTTGCCTGCAGAGGCCAGAGGAAGGTGTCAGATTCCCGGAACCGCAGCAGTTCCAGTGTGTGGGTGCTGGGAACTGAACCAGGTCCTTGGCAAGAGCCACAAGTGCTCTTAATTGCTGGGCTAACTTTCCAGCCTTGCCCCGCCCCCTCCCCCCAGGACGTTTTTAAATCCTTTCATTAGAAATTTAAAACTCAAGAGTCAGCTCAGCAGGTGAACACTGACAGAGGGATGGGAGAATGAGAGAGAATGTGAGAAGGGAAGCTTCAAAAACACTCTTTACATCTTTTGCACAGAGTATGTTAAAAAAGAGACTCATCCATACTGTTACACTCCGTGAGAAAGTTAAGATTCTCCAGTGAAACCCATATAAATTCAGGCTGTTGGAAGTGGGTATTATCTACAGGTGCTGTTTCCTTCAAGCTCTCCCTTCATTTAAATGAATAAATGCCCCCAGTTCTTAGTTTGGCCCTTGTACCCTTTAACTGCCTTTTGGTATTCAAGAAATGATTTCCACTTTTAACCGGTTTCTAAATACTAATTAGTCATTAGTCCCTCCCAAGACTTTTAAAATAGAGGTCAGAAAAGTTGTTAGAATCTGTGGTTGCTAAGTTTCCCCGACAGATTCAAACATAAATGGTTTTTGCTTTTTTCTCCAAAAGTAACAAGAAAAAAAAAAACCCCAAAACGTCTAATAAATACCTGGCTGATTTGAAAAGTGTTTGGAAAAATCAATTGAGAAATTAAAATGATGGATAATCACACTGTGGAGCTAAGATGTTGCATTAACATTCATATTTTTAGAAGAGGATTGAATTTTAAATATGGCAATAATTATCATATCATAGAGAAGACAGCCTATATTTTTTTAATTGAGGTTGCACCTGAGGACTTCAGGGGAGGGAAACCCTCTTGACGCTGGAAAAATTATCCCCAGTGAGGGACTATACATGTTGCCCAAGAAAGATGAAGTGTTTGTAGGGGTCAGGACATAGCAGCTGCTTACATGACATTACAACAACTTCCATCCCAGGAGCACAGCCACAGAGCAAGCACATTCAGCTGCCGCGTCAGCTTATAGCCGAAACAATATCATATCGGTCCACTCCTAGTCTTCCGCTGAGATTTTGTATTACTATCTGTATTAAAAAGTACAGATGTACTTTTTACCAATTTTTAACAAAGCTTGATGTTCTTTCAAACACTAGGTTTTATCCCCCCTATAAGACAGAGGGATTGGAGTGGAACATGGGTTCGTAAGCTCTAGTGTGCGTGCATATGTGCCACCCTGGGATCTTGTAATGCTGCAGGTCTGACTGAGTTCAGGAGGTCTGTGAGGTCAGCTTTCCCTCTCTGCTCTAAAGTGAAGCTCGTGGTGCTGAAGTGAGACCTGCATTTGGGGCAATGGTTTGTTGTCTATTTCCTTTTCTCTCTGTAGGGAGCTTCTTCAGATGACCCAACAATTCCTGGTCCCACCATGCACTGCCTGAGTTGTTCACCGAGCTTAGAGCATTACTCCTCATCATGCCTTTTCTCATCTCCCTGGAAAAGGTTCGGCTTAGGCTTTGTTTTTTTGTTTTTTGTTTTTGTTGTTGTTGTTGTTGTTGTTTTTTGAGACAGGGTTTCTCTGTGTAGCCATAGTTATCCTGGAACTCACTCTGTAGACCAGGCTGGCCTCGAACTCAGAAATCCACCTGCCTCTGCCTCCCAAGTGCTGGGATTAAAGGTGTGTGCCACCACCGCCTGGCGGGCTTTCTTTTTAAAAACTTCTTTATAGTGGACCTTCGGGCTAACAGATAGACGGCATTGTCAAGTTTTAATAAAAGCCACAGGCTTGGAAAAGGATTCAGTCTGAACCAGTGAGATAGGTCAGTGGGTAAGGAAATTTGTCACTCAAGTCTGGCAGTCTGAGTTTGATCCCTGGAATTCTCATAAAGGTAGAAGTAAGGGAAGTGACTCCACGAAGTTATCCTCTGACCTCCAGGTGTACGATATTCCCTGGCCCCTCCCCCTCCACGCCATCATGCACACAGTAATAATAAGTGAAAAGAAATAAAAGAAAGGAATGAAGGAACAAACAAATAAAAAATAAATAATATTCACTTTCGGTGAAAATTGCAGACTCAGATTTTTTTTTTCAGATTTCTCTCCAGCCACCGTTCTTGTGATGCATTGTCTGTGTGTGTGTGTGTGTGTGTGTGTGTATTCATGTGTGCATGTTTGTGGGGATGCCAAAGGACAACCTTAGATATAATTCTTAGATATAATTCCTCATAAGCCCTTTAAAAAAAAAGAAACCTTTAAAATTCATTACATTTTTTTAGAGACTGAGTCTCTCTCTTCTCCAAGATTCAAAGAAGCAGGCTATTTGGCTGAGATTACAATTAAAAAAATACCACCCCTCACACAAATATATATACATATATATATATACAAATATACATATATATACAAATATACACACACATATATATACACATATATGTGTGTGCATATATATATATGTATCACAGGTTCTAGGGATTAAACTCAGGACCTATGATTGCAAGGCAAGCATTTTACTGACTGAGGCATCTCCTTAGCCTCCCTGTGATGCTTTTTAATTATCTTAAATATTTTGTGAACACTCCATTAATGGGAAATATTCACTGTATTTTCTTCTAGCCTCCTGGACTGCTAGATGGCCAGAGAAAAGGCTGAGATCTGGCACTTTAAGCTCATCAGGAGATGTTGAGATGACTCAAGTACATACCTCAGAAAAAGAGGGAAGTGCTACGTTTGTTCTCACGTAGCCATCTCAAAGTATTCAAGTTCACATTCCAGAGCAAGGACACAGGGGTCTCCTGACTATGCAAGCTCCTGGTCTTCAAGTTACTTGTTCTGTTTGTGCTCTGGTTTCCTGGTCTGTCAAGGAGATTAAGTGGCCTCATTCCTGTCAACTGCTGAGACACCTGGCACACAGTGAATGGACAGTATGTGGGGACAGTATGCTTACAATGCTGTTCAAGTGACAACTTCTGGATTTCGTTTCAGACTGTGTATGCATTTGCTTATCTATGAAACATTATACATAATCCCTGCTTGCTGTATATAAGGTACATTTTGCAGCCATAACCCCTAACATCAATAACACATTACCTTTTATAAAATCGCTTTTTTCTTTTTTCTTTTTGTTTTTTTTTTGAGTTATAAAAATCTTGATAACTTAAACATATTAGAAATTAAGAAAAAATATTGTAGAGGCTGCAGACATTCTGGAGAACACAGATTGTGTTGTTTCAGTGTGTCATCTAGGGCTGGGGCTCTAGCTCTGTGGTAGAGTGCTTCTCAGGAGACTCAAGGCCCTAAGTCTGAGCTTCAGCTTTGAAGGAGAAAGGGAAGAGGAGAAAGAGAAAGAGGAGGAATTGAAGGAGGACACTTTGGCCTAGTAGCACATGTCTATAATTCCAGCACTTGGAAATTAGAGTCAAGAGAACCAGGAGGAAGTTCAAAGTCGGGCTGAGGCTCATACCTTTGATCCCAGTACTCAGGAGGTAGAGATCGGATGATCATGAGTTTAAGGCTAGCCTGGGCTAATACCAAGTTCCAGTTCAGTCTAGGATACCTAGGTAGGGCCTGTCTCAAAACAAACAAACAGACAATCAGACAGACAGACATGTGATGAATGGGCAGAATTTGAAAATGAGACGCTATTAATCATCACAGAATTGATTAGCGAATAGATACTTTCCCCTACTGTATGGTAAAACAAATAAGAAAATTCAAGTTAGGGAATTATTGCTTTTGTTCTTTCGTTTTCTTTAACTTCTAAAGACTGAATTTTAATCTTGCCAAAATTATTCTTTTCACAGAGGCCTAGTGTTATTGTTTTCCTGACTACAAAAGTATGGTAGAAAGGCAGAGCCTACCCCAGGGGGATCAGGGGACACACGAGTGTCATTAGGAAGGGAGCACCAGTCACCTCTGGAATGGCTCTTGGAAGAAGAGCACCTTTGCTGTCCTTGATTTTATTCTCTTGTCTCCTTTACATTTTGAATGTATGTAAATATTATTTACTGAGTTAAGTACTCTAAAGACAAGGTATATCTTATAATATACATTTACATAGTAGAAAGAGTTAAAATATATAAAGGATAGAAAGTAAAATTATTCACTTTACTATCATTCAATTATTATTATCATGTTTCCATTTTCTATGAGAATCTTCAACTCCAGGCAGAAGTGTAATTTTTAAAAACTGAAATCATAGTATACATGCTATTTAAATATATTTTTCATGTCACGCTAGATAAATTGAGACCAAAGTTGTTTCGTTCTTTTCGTGTACTTCATTGATTCAGTCAGCTCTCTAGAGATGTGCATTCTCAAGAGCTGTGTGATAAATACATGCGTGCTTCTGGTTTTGCCTTTTTTCTTAGATTAGTTTCCTAGAAGCCGGACTAACAGGCAGAGTTATCCATGTGAGGCTGAGCCTTGCTGGGCCCACATAGCAGCTTAGCAGGTAAAGACACCTGATTGCTGCTAAGCCTGGCAGCCTGAGGTCAATCCCTGACTCCTCACATGGAAGAAGGAGAGGGCTCACAGGATGGCAGGTGAGAAGAAACTCCTGCGAGTTGTTCTCTGACCTTCACTTGCACACCCTGGCATGTACACGCCCACGCATACACACCTGCACATACCCCAAATAAATAAATTCAGTTAAACAGCTTTTTTTTTAAAAAAAAAGTTGAGTTTTCTTTTTACTTCTGTTCTCTCTTTCTTTTTTTTCCTTCAAGAGACAGGGTTTCTTTGTCTAACAGTCCTAGCTGTCTTGGAACTCTGTAGACCAGGCTGACCTCAAAGTCACAGCCATCCACAGGCCTCTGTCTCCCAAGTGCTAGAATTAAAGGCATATACCACCAGCACCTTGCTTAAAGCTGAGATTTAAACCGACAGCAGGAGTAAAGAATTGCTGAGTTTTGCTCTCCAGCAATTCTTCCAAAATGGAAGAGATATACTGTGGTTCAAAGATGGGAGCAGAAGGAATCGACCTGTTCTTTTCCCATGGACAGAGTGTGCCTGTGTGCCAGGTGGGAAAATGCTAGGGGCAAAGTTGGATATTGGACGTCCTCGGTTGGATTTTGCTTTTGTTCCTCTGCTTTCCGAAAGGAAACCCCAGGTTTAATCTTTGCAACAGTTTAGAGTTATCTTTGCTTGCAGGCTTGTGATGAATTGCTGTGACTGTTGCTAACTTGATGACAAGAGGTAGAACTTGCAGGGGATGAAGACAGCCCTTACAGTCTCTCAGTCTGGACACCAGGCACCAAGCCAAGTAGGGGAGAGAAATGGAAAGGGAAGTGTAGACAAAACCCGAGGGCAAGTTTGGCCTTTTTTCCTCTTTTGAACCGGAGGATATTTAGACTGAATGCGGTGAATCATTTGTTCAAGATGGAAGCACAATGTGAAATCAAAACCAAACTGTGGTCTGGGATTATTTGTCCCACATCAAGCAGGTCCAAGTGTCTGACAGGGAAGAATTTGGTTTTTGTTTTGTTTTGTTTTGGTTTTTGGTTTTTGGAGACAGGGTTTCTCCGTGTAGCCCTGTCTGTCCTGGAACTCACTCTGTAGATCAGGAAGAATTTGTAAAGACTGGGAGCTAGCTGGCAGAGCCTTTGCTCTGTCACTTCTTACTAATGTACTTAGGAGTTCAGTTGGTGAGACAAGTCAGTTTCTCCTCTGCTTAGGCTCACTTACAACATGAACTGGAGCAGTTTTCCTAGGACAACTGATGCCTACCGAGGTATTTACATCTGAACTGAATGGGAGGCAGGTTTCTTGCTCTTTCAGTCTGCAAGTGGCAGAAGTGCCTGCTGTTGCAGGGCTGTGGCCTCTAATACAACCAGCAGAGCCCAGATCTGCCTTAGCATGCAGGCGTCCTTCTCTTCTCCACCAACTCCCTGCTGCTTCAGGCAGTCCTAATGGAGCCCAGTAGCCTCTTAAAGATCTGTTGTTCTCTACAAGTGACAGCCACTAAGTGCAGCATTATATTCTGGTAGGTAACAGATGCAAGCTTGAAGATTGCCTACAGAATAACTGGAAATCTGTTAGAGAGTGGTGGGGAGGGAGGGAGGGAGAGAAAGAAGAAGAGACAGAGATGGAGGGAGGGAGGGGAGAGAGAGGAGATATGGGGAAGGGATGGAGGAGAGGGGAGAGGGAAAGAGGGAGTGAGGGAGGGAAGGAAGGAAGGAAAGAAGGTAGGTTTGTGAACACAAAGACCTTTAAAGATTTTTTTGGAAGAATAGAAGCTTCCGGAAACAACAAAAAGAAAAGCAATTTGAAATTCTAGTCTCAAGTTTTTTTTTTTGTTTTTTTTTTTTTTTTTTTTTTTTTTT
>NW_022196913.1:7376068-7382221 GCF_008632895.1 Mastomys coucha
TTTTTTTGTTTTTTGTTTTTTTAAGGAAATCAAAAATAAGTGTGCTTTTCTCATCACAAGGCCAGGGGTTGGTTCCCATGTACCTGTGTTCAGCCCTGGTTTCTCTGTGTAGCCCTGGCTGTCCTGGAACTCATTCTGTAGACCAGACTGGCCTTGAACTCAGAAATCTGCCTGCCTCTGCCTCCCAAGTGCTGGGATCAAAGGCGTGCGACACCACTGCCCAGCTTGTTAAGTATTTATTAAGCAACTGCCAGCTGTGTTCTAGGGATGTGTGTGAGGGCAGGGACTGTGTACATCAGTCATGTTCTAAGAGATGAGGATACAGCTACAAAGGTGACAATCTTTCTACTCTCTCAGTGTGATCAGAGCCCATAAGAAATAGCAGTACCAGCTGGGCAGTGGTGGCGCAAGCCTTTAATCCCAGCACTTGGGAGACAGAGGCAGGCAGATTTCTGAGTTCGAGGCCAGCCTTGTCTACAGAGTGAGTTAGTTCCAAGACAGCCAGGGCTGCACAGAGAAACCCTGTCTTGAAAAAACCAAAAACAAACAAAAAAAAAGAAAAGAAAGAAAGAGGAAAAAAAGAAAAAAAAGAAAAAAAAAAAGAAAAAAATAGCAGTACTGTACTAATGATGGCTAAGTATTATGAGAAAAAGCAGTGCATTGTGGGGCTCTGGGGGACACAGTATTTTACAATGCATGATCTAAGAGCAAGACACTCCAGAGAAATAAAGGAAGAAATATGCGTGGATCTAACTGAGCACAATTATTCCAGACAGAGATGGCAGGAGATGCAGAGGTCCAGAGACAGGGATGTGCTCTAAGTAGACACACAAGGTTACTATGAGAATGCTCAGCACCTAAGGGCTGTGCTCTCATGCTTTTACAAAGAGAGAAGGCAAAAGGATAGGACAGTTAATAATGCTCCCTTTATTTGTTCCTTGATTGTATCCTGCATTGGTCAGGTTTTTCTTTCTTTAATTTATTTTATTTTTTTGTTTTTTTTTTTTTGAGACAGGGTTTCTCTGTATAGCTCTGGCTGTCCTGGAACTCACTCTGTAGACCAGGCTGGCCTCAAACTCAGAAATCCGTCTGCTTCTGCCTCCCAAGTGCTGGGATTAAAGGCGTGTGCCCCCACCACCCGGCTGCATTGGTCAGTTTTAATTGTCAACGTGACACAACCTAGATTCGTCTAGATCAGGTTGACCGGATGTATCTATGGGGAATTCTCTTAACTATCTTAATTATGTGAGAAGCCCCAGCCTGAAAAGACAGTCATATTACCTGGGTTTGCCACCCCCACCAACTGTGTGAGTGAATGAGCATGCACATGTTTATTCTCAGTCTATTCTCTGTTCTTCATTGTGGTTGTAAGATGATTAAGCGGTCACCGACCCACACTTGTGACTCTTCTGCAGGAATGCACTATGACCTGAGATAGTAAGCTAAAAGAAGCCCTTTCTCCAGCTAGCTGCTTTTTATCGTGGTATTTTATCACAGCGATAGAAATAAAATTAGGACACACCCCAAGTCACTGATGTGAACATATACCCAGGTGGCTTTCTCCCATGAGAAATTACAAGTTCCTCTCTTCTTACTTCCCACTGTTGCAGTGGATGGCCTTCAACATTAATATACCAAGAGCAGGCCATTACATAAGAGGACAGGTAAAGAGTCCCCAGTAAACACTAAGGAAATGGGTGTGAAAAAATACTCCTCGTGGACCAAGTGAGGTCATGGCTTGAGAGTCCGCACCTTGGAATGATTTGTTTCTGTTTAGTGGGCCTGGCCCTGCATATGATGTGCTATCTTACGATGTCACTATCGTCACTGCTATGAGATGGAGCTGCTACTGAGCCAGCAGGCTCCTTACAACAGGCTTTCAGGACCAAGGCTCAAGATAACATAACAAAGATCCTGTTGAGAGTGATTCATGATGGGGCAGGAACCACAGCTTGCTAATCCCACTTACTCAGGAACCCGAAGCAGGGTGGTTCTGAGTCATTCTGAGTTGAAAGCCATTCTGAGCATCCTAGTGAGACTGATCTCAAGATAAAGAAGTAAAGGTAGGGTAAGTGGCTTAGTGGCTTAGATGTCTGCCTACCATTTGGGAAGCCCTGGGCTCCATCTCCAGCACTATGGCACATACATTTATCCCTAGCACTGGGCAGCAGAGCCAGGCAGAGCTCTGAGTCTGAAGTTAGCCTACAAAGAGACCCCGTCTCAAACAAAACAAAACAGTAAAGTGAAATAAAGGGGATGGGGGAATATACTTCAGTGGTAGAAAGCTTACAAAAGATCCTTGCTTCAATTTCCATAATAATAGTAGTATATAATAATAATAACAAATAACAACTGTGTCAAACTGTATTGCTCTCTATAGCTGAGAGAGAAGAAAGCTCTGAGGAAGACCTGCAGCCATTACTTCCACACCTTGCTCTATCCTGAGAATCTCACCTTCCTCTACAGAGAGGCCTCTGCTTCCTCGGGATTGCTATGCTGCTTGCTGACTTTCAGTTGATAAGGCACCAGCATCCCCATGGCTGTCACCTCCCTGCTGGTAGGACCCACCCTTTCCTCCTCCCCTCCAAGGATACAACACTAAGTCAAACCTCTTCAAGTGTAAGCCCAACGTTTATGGGACCCATGGGTCCCTCAGAAGCTGTGTAAATAAACGTTGCTTTCAAAATCTCAAAACTCATCTGTGCCCTTTCTTCCAAGAAGCTTTGGGAACGCACAGGACTGAACAATCTTCATACGGTCTCCTCAGAAGTGATAACAGGACACTTGTTTACAGACAGGAGGAATCAGTCTACAGATGACGTGCAGGTCAAGGTCAAAGCCTCCACCTTACACTGCAAACATTTACAGAGTTCCTTTGAGGAACAAATTACCGAGGTAAACGTCAGGCTCAAGCAGTGATCTTTAGACAGGTGGGCTCACTACTAACAAGTCATCTAGGCAATGGGGCTATGATTCAGCATGTATGTGAAACACAAGCCCTAGCACCCATGTAAAGAGTCTGTTAATCACAGCACTGTGAGATGTGAGGGAGGGGACAGGAATGTCGTCTCTCAGGGGTTTACTTCTTACCAACTTACCCTGTGAGAGATCCCGACTCAAGGGAATAAAGGGAGAGTGATGGATCAAGTCTGCTTCTAATCTCTCTCCACACACACACACACACACACACACACACACACGCACACACACACACACACACACATACACACACACACACACACACACACACGCGCGCGCGCGCACACACACACACACACACACACACACACACAAAACACATGCACTGGCACACATCTAAAGTAAAAATTAAAAATATTATTTATGCTAAAATGTTTGTAGTTCTCTTCTAAGAGCCCAAGGCAGTTTGAAAGATGAGTAGAAATATGTAAGTGATGGTATCTAACTAAACAATATGAATCGGTTGAAAATAATTTTATTTCAATCAGAGCAAACTTCATAATGCTCTAGGTATGTGAAACACAAGTGTGAGAACCTGAGTTGAATCCCAAGGACCAGCTAGGGAAAATAGATTGTTTGCTCACATTTATAGGACTCAATATTAAATTTTAAATTTGGGGGTTTAATTAGACTTTTCACTTCTGTCTCTCTGGTTTTCTTTGGTTCTGGATAATTTAGTTAATTATAAAGCTAAAAAGGGAAAAATGCTTTTTAGCTTTTCAGCACTTCAGTTGGTAGAGTGCTTGCCTATCACTCAGGAGACCTTAGTTAGGTTCAATCCCCAACACTGTATAAAACAGACGTGCTGGTCCACATCTGTAACCCTAGCATTTGTAAGGTTCAGGAGGTGGGGGATATTGTTGGCTATATAATATAGTAAGTGCACATCTTGGGCTGTGTAAGACCCTGGCTCAAAAACAAATATAACAACAACAAAACAAACAAAAACAAGAATGAAGGGAGGAAGGAGGAGGAAGACAGGGGCAATGTGTGGTTTCGCATCTGGATTCTGAACCAAGTGCGTTCTTTGTAGTAGAGTTGCTTTCTGCTTATTCTCGACTAACTTAAAAATAAGTGAGATTCAGACTATGGTTACTTTATTTGGCTTTGACAATTACGGGGGGGGGGCACCTCTAATCTACGCTTTTAACTGCTGGCCTGGCTACCTCCCCAGTAGTATACCCCAGATACTTGCTGTTTCTCGTGGCCACGTGCTCATGGTTTCTCTCCCCTAATGGCGGCTTCCTCCTCCTCCTCCCTCCCATGTTCTCCCTTCACGCCCGGTCTCTCCTCCTCCAATCAGATCACTCCAAACCCACCTACCTCTAATCCCTCTGGTGATTGGCTGTTGCCAATTTTATTTAACCAATAGTTTTAAATCAATGAGAACGAGGTTTGCACAACAAAAGCCGATAACCGGAAGAAGCCGTTTGTATAAAATTTTAGCATTAGAATACATAGCAATGGAATAAACCTCAACATTGCTTAATTCCGCAGGTAAAGTTAACAGTGTATGCTCATATGTTTGAACAAATACCATCCAACTTTTATATAATTCTTTTTTTCAAAAAGTCAAGACAGCCCCCAGGCACTGTGGCCACGGCTCCTACCACCCTTTGTCCCAGATTTCAGTTCCGGAGTCTTCTCCCATATAAAATGCCTTGTCACGTTCTTTGCTTTTCTCTTCCATTTTGTGAACTCCAAGGTGGCACCTTGTGGGATTGCTTACCGTTGATTTCCCCTCAACGGAACGTAAAAAGACACAGGGCAATGTCTAGGACATTGGAGGTCTTTCAGTAAGTGCTATTGATGGAGTAGGTGTGAGTGTGGCTGTTGCTGGCTGTTTGTGGTACTGGGACCCGAACCCTGGGCCTGGTGCATGCTAGGTGACTACCCTAGTGCAGAGTCACAACCGGAGCCTTGTTTTTAGTTTTCAGTACTTAGACTTTTCTAAACATAGCTGTAAACATTTATCTCTTCAGTAAATTGGCTTAGGAAAATTTTGAAAGAGTTCTTTCCCTTCAAGTTATGAACATGAGGTTGGCAGCTCCAACAACTTAACATGATAGTCACTTACAAATATTGGAGAAAAAAAAAAAAAACCTCTTGCCGGGCAGTGGTGGCGCACGCCTTTAATCCCAGCACTTGGGAGGCAGAGGCAGGCGGATTTCTGAGTTCGAGGCCAGCCCGATCTACAGAGTGAGTTCCAGGACAGCCAGGGCTATACAGAGAAACCCTGTCTCAAAACAAACAAACAAACAAAAACAAACACACACACAAAAAACCTCTTAAATGGCTGATAAGTTAGCACTCTCTCAAATAACTAGTTTAAATAATTCGTTTTGAAAATTGGAAGCAATTTTACTTTTCAAAGAGCATCCAGGTACTTTCTACACTTAACATTTAAGGCCTCCAAGTTGCTGATGAGCGAACACCCCAAACAGTCCCGAAGCGCCACCAAAAAAACCCAAAAAAACAAAAAAACAAAACAAAAAACAAACAAAAAAACACTTAAAAGGATGGATGATTTGATAGGATTACTTCAGTTCTGTATGGGCACACTAGGACTTACCTAGTAAGAAGCCATGTCTTCCCTTACTACTGATGCCTGTATTTGCCAATGTTCTTTCTATTGCAAACAAACAAACAAACAAACAATAACAAAAAGACTACCTTTAAATATTTCTAAGGCAAGTCAGTATTTGTTTCCAGTAGATGGCACTACAGAGCAAGCCTTTGTAGATTTAGTAACTTGTCCCTTTGATCATGAAAATCATTTTTTATTTTGTTATGAGGTCATATAAAGAGACTTACACAGTGACAACAAATGCGTAAGGGACTTTGTTCTGTCACTGACAGCTCATCTGTACACCATAGCTGGGCACTCACTAATATAGTGGGCTCCCTGTCACCGAAGTGACCCACCATGTGTATGCATGAAACCACTTTTTGATGTTGGTTTTTGCCTGCTTGTTTTAATCTGCTTGGCTTATTTTATATGTTCAGTGGGACTGTATACATTTTCATGGTGCAAAATTTGACCTCATTCAGGCCAGTTAACATTCACAGGGGAAGGATAGGTCTAGAGTCAGAAGCCATACCCCTGACCTGTGTGTGTGTGTGTGTGTGTGTGTGTGTGTGTGTGTGTGTGTGTGAGAGAGAGAGAGAGAGAGA
>NW_022196913.1:7382432-7387483 GCF_008632895.1 Mastomys coucha
CACACACACACACACACACACACACACACACATGGTGTTTCAGGTACAGTGACACTGAGTTGGAATTCAGATTGAGTATCAAGGATATGTTAACAATGTTTCTTAAAACCATTTAAAAGGAATGTTATACATGATATTGTCTAGTAGTTATTAAATGGTATCATGTATAAACACCTAGAAGAGTGTCTGGGGTAAATTAGGTATGAAATATCCTGCTTGGAGCTGCGGATATGGCTTAGTTGGTCGTATGCTTGCCTAAGATGCAGAAGACCCTGGGTTTGATCCTGAGGACCTCATTCAAAACAGATGTGGTGATGCTTGCCAGCACTGATCATTCTCTGGTGTCTAAGTGAGTTTAAGGCTAGCCCGGGCTATAAGAAATCCTATCATAAAGCAAAAGCCCTACTTTTTTTTCTCTTCAGAGCCTAGAGAAATACAAAGGTCCAGAAGCAGAAAGCAAGAATCTATTATACAACTGTTGCCACTTACTAGTACTTACCAAATAACCTTAATAATCTTTCCGGATTCCCGCTCTCAAAATGGCTGGACCTAAGGTTTCAGGACAGCATCGAAGTTTTCCAAGAGAAAACATTGTGAGGTATGATGTATGTGTCACTGTCTTTCCAGGGTGTTCAAGCCAACAGCTATGAAAGTTCTAAGTGATCTTTGTCTGAAGGATTTTCCTAAGTGGAGAAAGAAGCTCTTAATTCAGACTGACACTCTATAAGCAAGCTTTTAGCTCTTTTAGCAAGTGTCCCATGACTTTCTAGGAACCATGGACTTTTAACGCATTCTGTTTATACTCTTCTTTTTTCTTTTCTTTTTTTTAACTCTTGCCAAAGGAAACAGAAATGCCTTGAAATTACACAAGTAGCCATAGCAATAAGGATTCTATAAAATTTCTACAAGCATATGAGATTATATACAAATATATGATGTGATTCTATTTGTGGACATCGCTACAATGCACACATTAATAATTCTTTATCTATGTGAGGATGCTCTCTTTGTCCAGGTATTTTTCACAATCACCTTCATGACTGATACTTTCACCTCAGCCCTGGACATTGCTACAGGCAAGGTAAAACTCATACTCACACGGTACTAGTAATAGGAGGGAAGTCTAGAAAGGAAGACATAAGGTCCAAAGAATACTTTTCTGAGACAATAAGGTGAAGAGACCCTATAGATCTATGCACTTGAGTTTTCTTTTCTCTCTCTCAGATGACCCCAGAGTTTATGCTTTTCCCTGTGTAGAACTGGTAGAGATAGTGTCAGAATATTACAGAAAGCAATTTGTGGCTATGGGATAAAGCAGACCACTAGATAATCTTTGGAGTCATAAAAGGCTTTTACTGAACATCCAACCCGGTGCGTTTATTTTAACTACTGGGGGAAATGCAGTTAGAGAGAGAAGCTACTGGACTCTCAGAGGTAACACAGATAAGTAATGATAAAGCAGGGACCAAGGTCACTTGAATGCTGGTTCTTTGGCCAAGTACTGTAATGCTAACAAAGGATTGAAAAAAGGGGAAAGAGGAGAGAGAGAGAGAGAGAGAGAGAGAGAGAGAGAGAGAGAGAGAGAATTTAGACTTGGTGAGTTAGGAGGCTAAGAGAAAATGTTCTCTTATGTGGTCTAGGAAAGAAGTTTTGGGGTAAAGGTCTTAGGAAAGAGAAGATTGCACACATTTGTCAAATATTGGTTTTGGCTGTTAGCTCTCCTGCTTGTATGTGAGCTTCCATGACCTGCATCTTTCAAAAAAAATGTTTACATACAAAGAGTCTCTGCAAAGTGGATTCCTTTTTGCCTTTGGAGGAAATGATCAGGTAAAGACTGCCTGTGGCTCAGCAAATAAGCAACATTTATTTATTACTTACACTGCAACAAGATCTAAACCAACGCATGCCTCTAAGAGAAACATACAGGTTTGTTTTAGCTCTGTAAGTTCTCATGACATGATTCTTAAGAATTTATGGAATATGAGGGAGAAACTTTTCGTCTGTGAACTTCTCTAATTTTTTTCCATGTCATCAGAGAAATAGAAGAGCATATACATATTTTACAGTTAACAAAGCTAATTTAATTACTTTTTAACACAGTGATGAAATACATGGCTTAGCCAGAACTTAGGAATGCAAGCGCATATATAGTCAGTGCTATCAGAGACTTATTTGAAGGGAGATTTTTCAGTAAGTGTTAATTATTTATTAATGAATCAGTAGTATTAATCGTGAGACTTAAATGACTTTTTTCTGAGTTGGAGTGCACTTCCTTTACTTTGGAGAGGCAGTCTCTGCTGTATTTACTTCTTTATTTTGGGCAATGGTTACTGTTTTATTGATTTGGGGTGGATCCCGCATTTGGATTCCCACATTCCTAAAGGGTCTGGCTGTGAAATGAGAGTGGAACTTAGACGGTATTGGAATGTGATGAAAGAGTACCTTTAATTGCGGGAGGGAACCTGCTAGCCACTTTTCATTGCCTTTTGGGTGTCCTTAGATAAAAGGGAATAGTGGGAGATGGTTTAAAAAGAAACAAAAACTAAAAACAGCAGCAGCAACAGCAACACCAAAGAAAAGCCAAAGGACATTAGAAAAGTCATGTGCAAAGAATGAACTAAAAGTAAAGGAAATTGAACTTTGAGACCGTTTGCTGTAGACATCATCGAAGTTGTTTGTGTAAACAATGCGGTCACTGTGACAGCGCAATGCTTTTTTTTTTTTTTATTTCTTAATCATGATAGGTAGATAGATAAATACACAAATGAATGAATGAATGGAACTCCACGCCTTTTACTTAAGATACTTGGGCAGAATTACATAATGTGGGTCTGAATATCAACCATACAAAGAGATTACTCAATTACTTTGTCGAATCAGGTAAGATAATCAGGTGTGTATTTTAAAACTGTGATGGAACAACGTTCGGTGGGCAATCCTAACTTGAACTTAAACCAGGAAATAGACTCGCGACTCTTACAGCCTTGGTAGGTTACAGCTCAAGCCTCGTGGCCGGTGGACTGATAAAATTCGATTTCCTTCCAAAGGGGAGCTGCCCGGAAGTCCTGTAGGGAAGCTGAGAGCTAGATGGGCGGTCTAGGACGCACAAAGGAGTTCTGCTGCCTAGGGCGTCCAGTGCAACCACAACCTCGGGCTTTGGAGAGTTGGGTTGGACAACCTAGTGTGAGCTGAGAGCCATTCCGGTCTAAGAGTGCTTTGCGCTTGGTTATTGGGGGGAGGAGGGAGGGAAGGGGAAGGACAGGACCCTGACCACTCCCCTGGACGGAAGCGCAGGTTGGGTCTTGTGGGTCTAAGTCGTTAAAGGTGACTCTGAGTTTCTTTCCCACCTCTTCCTGAAGAGTCTACATCGAGGTGAAGGAGAGAGGAGAGGTAAGCTGGGATTTTGAGACCTAAACTAGGACACACACCCTGGAATCCTCGGATTCTTCACCTGGGACCACCTCGGGTTGATAAAGGGAGGCTTTTGCGGGCTAGGTGGGATTGGTTAATGTTCAGGGACCGGATTGAGTTATTTTGAGGAGTCTTTGCCGTCAAAGGAGTCTCCGACCTTAAGGAGGATGAGCTCAAAACTATGGTGGTGTTTCTTAGAGTTGGATACCGGGAAGCTTCGGAAGTGGCAAACTCGGGCTGGCGATAAAAGTGTGAACCTCAGAGACTACTGATAAGCGAATGTCTGGGGCCTTCAGGGTCTTAGATGGCCTAAGTACTAAACGGAGGTGTATGGGCAGGGCGAGACGCTTTAGATCTAAAGAATCCTTTAAAATGTTAAAGAAATAGATATTCCCAGACGGGCAGGGCTCAGTCTCTCTTAACTTCCACCACGCTCTCCCAATCTCTGACCTTCGTCCACTATCCCCCCCACCCCCACCCTTGAGGCCCAATAATGGCGAGAGCCATTTCTGGGCGCATCCCTTCTAGATTCTTCCAGATGACCTAAAGCCTCATAGTTGGTCATCTCTCCAGCGCGAAGTTAGCCTCTGGCTCCTTCACTCTATTGGCGGTTCCTAGCCCTCACCACTCCCTAGGGAACCACGTGTGAGAATATCGCCGGGATGTTAGGATCAGGGAGGGTGACTAAAAATCCCGGGATGTAGTTGTTTTTCGGAGAGTAGTGTAAGGGATGATGGGCAGTAGAAGACTACGGAGTGGTTTTTTTTTTTTTTTTTTTAAAGTCGGGGTTGTAAAGGCAAAGACCTTGAGCAATTGTGTCCTCTTTTATCTAGTCGATGGAACCAGCTCTATAGTCGCACTACTGCTTCCCCGCTTCATAAACCGTGGGTTTTGTCCATCTGGGCATCGCCAGCTTTTCTGTATAGGGGACATTTCGTTTGTGTTCCGTTCCACCATTGCGCCCTAGGCCAAGGAAGCTCTTTAGCCCTTGCGCCACGCCCGTGAAAAAGTGCGGGTTGACCCCGCAGACCACGTTGGGCGGATCTTCCGCTCCATTCCTACAGATCATGAAGGACCTGGCTTTTCTTGATCCGGGCCAGGGAAACCCCACCCTACGGAACTTATCCTGGCCAGGTGTCCCACGAGAAGCCTGACTCGCATTCCTGTAGATTGCAGCTGGCAGATCCCCGTGAGTCCAAACTTAACGCCCACCTTTTTTTGGGCGTGGTACGGGCCCAAAGAAGACCTCTTCTTCTCGCCCCCAAGGGCAGGAGACTTTTGAGAGTCTTCATAGAAAAGCACAATTAAAGCACAGGGTGGGGTAGACCAGGCGGGACCTTCGATTTTGTTTTTAGGGCCCCCCATTCTCCTCACTTCAAAAGCTCGTGGACGGGTAAAGCACGAGTTCATGCCCTAGGTAGACCAGGGGATTGCAAACCCAGAAAACAAACAACAGCAGAGAAATTGGGGCGTTTAGTCCAGATGTCGGGGTAAATGGGTGTTCAGGTACGCTTGCCGTGTGAACTTTCTACGGATCACTTATGGAGGGAGTTGAAGGAAAGGAGGGAAAGGAACCCGCCCCAGGGGTCCTCGTGGTGAGGTCTGCGCTTGCTGGGGGAGGTGTCTTACCTATGTCTGGG
>NW_022196913.1:7388414-7389645 GCF_008632895.1 Mastomys coucha
GTGCGTGTGTGTGTGTGGGGGGGGGGATTGGAAAGCAGCAGCGAGGGTGGGGTAGGGGCTGTTCCCAAAATCGCGCAGACGTTTGGAATCGCCGGATTGGAAACATTTGCCTTGTGCAGCGGAATTGAAATTGTCAATAGTAGTTTCGGAGCGAGCTCTAGCAAGGACGATCTTTTTGTTCATTCTTATCACCCTTTGAAGTAATATCCTGTCACTTGGGGCTTTCTTGTGTACACCCATTCTGCCCCTTTTCAGAATTTCTAGCAGGATCGAGCTCTAGAGTTTATTTATTTATTTTTTACGTGCGTGTGTCTTGCTGAAATCCTCTTAAAAAAAAAAAAGCAACGGCAGGAACTGCTGGATGTGTTTTTTTGATTTTTACCTGGAGCGGCTGAACGGGCTTAGGTTGGGAAAGGGAGAACATGGGGGGTGGGAAGCCGTGGGTTTTCTGTGGCCGGACACACGTCCCCAGCCCAATCAATACTTGTGTTTTCTTGGAAGCGCTACAGCAGCGGGGAAGGAGTCTTTAGACACCGTGCCAGTTCCAATATGGCGGGCTAAGGTGGCTTTTAAAAACTGAAAATAAAGGTTTTGAGGTGGGAAAAAACCCAACAGAAGTGGCCACGCCTTAGTTTCGACTCTCTTTGGTTACTCCAGGACCTGCTTTAGCGAATTAAATAGGAAAAAAGAGGTGGAGCGAGCTGTTTCAGTTTTTTCCGTGGTTTATCTGTATCAAGTCCATTGCTAGAGGATCTAGGGTGGAGGGGTGCCTTGGGCCAGAAGGAAGGTATCCAAGCGCAACTGCCTGGTGTGTGTGCTTGTGGGGCCGTGTACAACTCTGCATGTGCAGAGTCAGTCGCTAGGGTGTGTTTAAAGAAGCCCCCTCCCCCACGCCAACGTGCGTATGAGTCTCGGAACCAGACTCTGCTACGGTCTGACGTGACAAACTGCTGACACGAAGTGCAACATTCACGAGGGCAGAGGGAATGATCAATTTCGCTTTTCTAGGGACATGTTTTCTTTCTTCCTCAGCGATGGATCCTGCGTGGAATAGGCGGAGCGAGGAGGAGCTTGTTATTATTAAAAAGACTAACTGTCCGGGGTACCCGGTTCAGTCGGGAGGACTGAGTGGAGTCAATGGGATTTTGTGTGCCAGGGAGATTAGGTATGAGGCACACTTACTGATAGGCCCTTGTTCTCCTGCACTCTCCGCAAAGGTGAGAGGTAGGGG
>NW_022196913.1:7389655-7440906 GCF_008632895.1 Mastomys coucha
TCCCAGCAAAAAGCAAACAAGGGCAACCCGTGATGTTGCAGGGTCACTTTTCGATTCTTCCGTTCTAAGCAAGGTGAGGGCTGGGGAGTGCATTTTAGGAAGGAATTGTTCCTTGCCCAGTTTGGCCATCCACTGAACTGCTGTGAGTGGCGCCCTCCATCGGGGCTAGGATGTAGTCTTGGGGTGCGAATGGAAGTTGGAGCGCTAGAGAACGGTCTGCATTCGGAGTCTGGATGCGTTTGGGGAGGTCTAGAAGTGGAATTTAGACAGAAAAATTGGAGTCACTCTGGGGGTTCTTAGGAAAGCCAGCAAACCTGGACCTGGAAAAAAAGCCACTCAATGCAGGATTGTAGTAGCCTAGCTAGGGATAGGGGTCCCCGACAGGGGTCGCCCGTGTCCACGACGCAGCGAAGGAGTAGGGTAGAGCCGCGGGTCCAGCAGAAGAGACCCTAGGAGAGTGGGCGTTAGTCACGCGCCGGTCGCTTGTGGTCTCTGGGAGGACGTTAGTCCTCCAGCGACTGTGAAAGCGCAAGGGCGAGGTCAGCATTTTTAAAGGATTGGGTTAAAACAGCACTGGCCAGGTCTGTAGTTACTGCAACAACGTGGTCACTCGCCAGTTTCAGGAAGCCAGAAGGTGATTCTCTTGGGTCACTCAGACTCCACAAAGTCGGGGGGTCCAGTCTGCTCATGGTGTCGGGTGGATGGACGATAGGAATTACAGACCCCATCGCAGGTTATATCTCTGCCCACCTGAGCGATTAGTGGCTGGCGGGACAGGATGCTTTTCGTCTTCCCGAGCGGAGCGCGCGGCGCGTCCCCGGCATTCCCAGCCTGCGCTTAGGCGCGTCCTCGGGGGAACATCCGTGGGCTCTGTTGAGGTGGGGACAAACACAACATGGTTCTGTGTTTGTAAACTGCAGTTTCAACCATGGTTCCCTCCTTTCTTCCTCCTGGCATTGCCGCTGATGAGGGCGCAGTTCATCCCAAGGCTTCGGAATCTACAATTTTTGCATCGGGTCAGTCCATGGAAGCGAGTATCCAGTTAATTCCAAAGAATATTCCACAGGATTGTCGCAGGGCCCAAGTGTTCCTTTTTCATGGGGAGTGGTGGGAAGAAGGAGGAGCTGAGTGCAAGCGACCATCGCTACACGGAAGGGAGTTGGGGCACTTGGAGTGTGGGACCTTTGCGCATTAAATCCGAGGGAGATCTCTGGAGCCCTGTGAGTAGCAAAAGTGAGGGCTCCTCCTTGCTGTCAGTGCGGCATCCGGGAAAGCCTGGTTCCAGGAGAGTGCCCAAACTCATGAGATTCTCTTGGGGAGTTTTAGGGATATTGAGGAGTTGGAGGGATGAGGTGGGATTCCAGGAAGTGCTGCCAGGGACATTCGTGCACCTTTGGCTCAGTTCCTGGACTTCTAGTCCACTCTTAATTAGCTCCCTGTTTTTCTCATGTGCCTGGCTACCGCGGGGGGGGGGGGGGGGGGTGTGGTTGGGACACCCAACTTGCAGATGTTAACTGGGAAGGAAAGATCTTTCTTGGCCAATAGTAGGGAAGCACCCACCCACTGCTCTTGGATTGTAAAACATGGTCAGTGCCTCCCGCTCTCATCTCTCCATCCAGGTACCTTAGTCAAAAGAGCTGGCCTAACTACCAAATGAATGGATCGAAGTTCTAGCAGGTGGTGAGGGGGAAAGACCAGTTTCTTTTCTGGGGAGTTGGTAGGTGAGCTGTTCGGTAGTGGGGAACAGGGAGAGGCTTTGGTGTTTTAAAGGTATTGTTGGCCAGGCTGTCTTTAAGACAAACACCTGTGACTTTCTCCCAACTGAACATTGAATTTGCACTCCCTTGGCCCCTCCAAGCCATTAAAAAAAAATGCCCTTTAGATCTTTATAATTTAGCTTTCCTTTGAGAACCTACCAACCCACCTACCTTCAAGGGGGCAGGAAAAATGTACACATTTCCCAGATCCTTTGTATAAGTTCTTTCTGCTGCTGGCTAGACTCATTCCTAGGCCAGCATCACATGCAGGGTGTAGGGATGGGCATCTTAGAAAAGCAGGGCAACCACCTATTGCTCTGTAATAGTAACCTAGATCTGTTTAGGTGACAAATTGAGGGTCCTTACACCATGAACCCACACAAACAGTTTGGCTGAGAGATATTACAGACCATATTAAAAATGATGGCCTTTTATAGGTATAAATAACTAGTCCCATGATTCTTGATATAGCAAAACAAAGCCCCAGAGATTCCAAGACCCCTTTCTTTTTCCTCTTTTTTTCAATCAAAAGCTTTGCTGAGTATGCTCATCATATTCCCACTCTAGCTGAGGTGACTTTTTTGTTGTTGTAGTTCTTCTTCCTAGCAATAATACCCCCAATGAACTCTGGGAAGAAACAGGAAGTGTTAACAACTTTGCTGTGAGCTGAACCTAAATACCTGTGATTCAGTTTACTTAATATAATTCATTTTCTAAATAAAAATCCATACATCAAACCCCCAAACTTTCTGGGGCTTACATTTAAGTCTACAACTTTGTGTGCAGATGTCAGAGGAAAAGTTTTTCCTCTTCAAAAAATTTGTTTTGAACAAAATAGGTCTACAGTGGGGTCTAAATACCATCCAGTTTGGATAACATTTTTCTCTCTGTATTTCAGGATTTGGAACTTTTGTGTTTATGTAATACTTCAGGGCTCAAAAGGAAATTTATCTTGTCAGGAAGTAGAAGCCTGGAAAGAACCAAAATGATAGTGAGATCTGTAATTCGGAATACATTTTATGTCCTGTCCCCAAATCTCACACCCATATTGCTTTAATATTAACTTGCTGTCTCTGATCTACAATTGGAAAAAAAAACTTAGGGAAAATTATACGTGCTGCAACAAACTGGAAGGTCATCCCGTGCATTAAATTTGATAGCCTAGGAATGTCTGCCTCATTTATATATAAGGAAAATTGTTGATAGGAGGAGAGAAGTAAAAGTTGGGAGGCGTGGCCTCAAGTTTCAGAGATGGACTGCTGGCTCTTTTGAGCTGTGTGAGCTGGGATGCATGTAGTTAGTGAGCTGAGCCTTCTCAATTACAAAAGGGCATCAGCCTGGAGACAGACTCAGTGATGCCCAGGTTACCATGAGGGACCAGAAACAGAGAGAGACAAAGGCTGTGATGGGGCACACTATGCTGACACGCTCAAACTATGCTTGAGCTTCACATCCCCAAAGTGTAGTAAAACACAACAGGCCTTAGGTGACAGTTGTGTGACGGAAGGCCTGAGAGCAGCTGGTGACTTGTAGGCCACTGGGCAGAAGTAAGTACTGTTTATTGTTCAGTGATGAGAGAGCCACATGAGGCCTTGTTTTGATTTCTGCTCTGAAAAGTAATGCTCAGACCGGGTTTTATGAGGCTTCTTTGAATGCAGCTCATGAAGAAATTAATTCCTGGTTTGATTTGAGTGTACTCATCCCTAGGTATAGAATGGACCTTCCCAGAAAGCACTGTGTGCACCACTCTCCCACACCTGGTGGGGGATTCAGACTGCCTTGGCTAATTTCTGTATTGTATCTCGATGACTAGGGCATAGTGGTAGCCAGTGAGAAAGTGACCACTATTTACTGGGAGACTCAAAGCTTTCTGCCTTCAGTCTTGGCCACTGGACAGTAGATCTTTAGTAAGACCAGGGCATTTTTTTCATAAAAGAATTATTTATTTACTTACTTATTTATTTATCTGATGTATGAGTACACAGTTGCTGTTTTCAGACACACCAGAAGAGGGCACTGGATCCCATTACAGATGGTTGTGAGCCACCATGTGGTTGGTGGGAATTGAACTCAGGACCTCCAGAAGAACAGTCACTGCTCTTGACTGCTGAGCCATCTCTCCAGCACCCGTTCTGTTTCAAGGTTTATTTTTATTTTATGTCTGTGAGTGTTTTACTTGCATGTATGCCTCTGCATCATGTATGTGAATTCTGTGGAGGCCAGAAGAGGGAGTAGGATCTCCTAGGAACTGGAGTTACAGGTGGTTAGCTGCCATGTGGCTGCTGAGGCCCTAGTTCTCTAGGAGAGCAGCAGGTGCTCTTAATTGCCAAGGCATCTTTTCTAACCTTTGGTCAGTTTTTAACCAAAATACTTTCTTACTAAAGTAAGTATTAGCTATGTGTAAATCAGTATGAACGGGATGGCTAATATATTGTATGTTGTAAAGAGAGACTCAGGATAGAACTTTGAGCTTAACAGGGAATGTGGGGTAGTCACACTGTCAAGTCAACTTTCTTCTGAAAAGATGCTGTCTTCTCTCTGGCCAGCCAGTTATGGGAAGGGAGTGAGTTAAAAGAGATATAATATCACTATACATTATAGTTATACTGTATGGGAGATATGACGCCCATGTCAATCAGTCTTTTCATCATTGAGTTAAATACCTGACATATAGGGCTGGGAGGTAGCTCAGTGGTTAAGAGCACTGACTGCTCTTCCAGAGGTCCTGAGTTCAATTCCCAGCAACCACATGGTGACTCACAACCTCTGTAATGGGATCTGATGCCCTCTTCTGGTGTGTCTGAAGAGAGTAACTTCATATTCACATACATAAATAATAATTCTCAGAAAAAAAAAATACCTGACCTACAGGGAGAAAGGCGTCTTTCAGTTCACTGTTTCAAAGGTTTCTATCTATAGTCTATGAGTCTTGTTTTGGGGCCTGTGGTCAGACAAAATATCATGGTAGTGAGTGCATGGGGCCGTCTTTACCCCTCATCATGTATATGCAGGGATAGGGGGCAGGACAAAAGAGAGCTCCCAAGAGCATGACCCCAGTGGCCTAAGTTCTCTTACTAGGCCTTCCCTGTCTCTCCTGTTTCACAGAGACTTTCCAATCGGCTTCACTAGTTGAGAATCAACCCTTGATTATATGAGCCTCCTCCTCATATTGAATATATGAGCCTCCCCCTCATATTGAATATATGCGCCTCCCCGTCATGGGGAGGGGGATCGGTTCATGTACAAACCATGACAACACTAGTGGCTTTCCTTGTATATGATGGATGTTTTACACACTGGCAAAAGAAAGAATACATTGTGTCTTTCTGATTTTCTGGTAAAAAATAGTTTAAAATAGAAATTGTTGGTAGATCATTTGTAAAATAATTTGTACATTGTTAGAACCTGTGTAAGCTAGGGCAAATGTTAGTGTAATGAGTGGAGGAGAGTGGCTTGGAGAGTTGCAATGGGAAGGGATGGGGTTTAAAGATTTTAGGATGCTTATTTATTATCATTATTTTTGTACTCTTAAGCACACACTTGTGTGTGTGTATCCTACATGAAGCCTATTGTTTAACTAATCGGCTTTCTTCCCTCTATCCATCCCTCTCTCCCTCCTCCCCTCCCTCTCTCCATCCTTCCTCCCTTCCTTCCTTTCTTCTTATCAGCTTTTGGCCCAACTTTCTTTAGTGTGCTGTATTGGTTCAACACACATCCAGTAATTTTATGGGGGGAGGGGAATGTAGGGGCTCTGGAAGATTCCTGTGAAACATCAGAAAGGCAGAATGTGACAGTGGTTATCAGTGTGCTTTCTGTGTTGTTCAGATGATCAGACAACCTCCTTTTACTTCAGATGGGCAAATTTTTATTCTGAGAGTTTTTTTTCTCCTACAGTTTTATTTCCTGAGAAAAAGCTATCAGACCGTGCCTTCTCCGATTCCTGGTAAGTGTAGTCGCTTTGCTTTTTTTTCCTCACATTTGATCAAAACTAATACATGCACTGAATCATGTTACTGGAGTCTGGAATTCCAAGTGCAAGTTCCTGCAAGGTCTTCTATTAAGCCTAATTGAAGTGAGCACCAGGTCCCTTTGACAGAGAGCATCCATCTCTGAGGATCTGGAGATGTGTTTGTGAGTGTCATGGATTAATCTGGTTGTTCAGAAATTGTTCTTAATGTAACAGCTGCTGATTTACAGACCTGCTGTTTGCCAGCCACACCTCCCATTCTGTTGTAGTATTCCTTTATCCTTTGTTTTATTATTTTTGAGACAAGATCTCATTCTGTGGCATAGGCTGGCCTTGAACTCCTGGGAATCTTATTGCTTAATCCTTCTTCATCCTGGAATCACAGTTGAGAGCTAGTACAGAGACTGCTTACAGTTCTTCATTGGAGAGACAGAGACAGGGAGAGGGAGAGGGAAAGGGAGGGAGAGAGAGAGGTGGGTGAGGGAGGGAGGGAAGGAGAGAGACAGACAGACAGACACAGAGAGGGGTAGGAGTGAGGGGAGGGAAGGAGAGAGAGACAGGTGCAGAGAGAGTGACACACAAACAGTGCTAGAGAGCGAGCGAGAGTGAGCACGAGTGCTAGAGGACAACTTTGGGAGTTGTCTCAAGTGTTCTTCTGGTTTTTAAGACAGCCTCTCTCATTGTTCTGGGACTTGGATTAAACTAAACTAGCTAACCAAGCAAGCCCCAGGGAACCACTGTGTCTACCTCCTAAGTTCTGAGATTACTAGAGGGTGCCACCATCCTGGACTTCCTCATGTTTGATTTGCAGGCACTTCGTTGACAGGCATCTCCCCAGCCCTCCCTTCAAATATCCTAAGTAGCTAAATGGGAATTTTATTGTGGAACTGTAAATGTCTTATTCTTTTTTCCATTCTGATGTCTGTCTCCAGAAGCTAAGCTACATCTCAGATAAATGAGAGTTTGTTTCCCTTATTTCATAGAAGAGAAGATTGCAGCCTTCTTTTATTCTAGTGCATTCTTTTTCCTTCTCTTTTTGCCCTATTTGAGAAGGCTTCCAGAACAGTCTGCCTGGTTTGCAGCTGAGAGCCCAGTACTTGGAGGGGTTAAAATGTCTAGGATTTCATGTTGGTAAGTGGTATTACTATATCCAGTGTACCAAGCTGGTCTGAACTACAGCCCATGGGCTGAACTTGGCCAAGTACAGCTATGAGTGCAGCCTGACCTGACCCAAAACGTTAACATATATTTGCTTTTCTTGTGAGGATCAATTGTGTGGCTTTTTGGTATGAAGATAGTGGATAACAGTGTCTTCTAGTGGTGTCATGAGGCAGGACAATCTGTGTTCTGCAAATTCCTATATGTTTTCTAAGTTCTTTCTTAAGTAAATTAGGGCGTTTGTATTTACTCCGCATAAATTTTCAGTTTACTTAGTTAAGTCCCCATGCATTTAAATGATATGATCTATTAAAATTTGATGTCTATGCAAATTTGTGTCTTAAACACACAGAAGCCCCCAAACTTGTGTGAATTCCCAGCCAGATGGTGGAGCTCTTCAGACCTGCTTTCTGGTCAGGATTTTAAAGAGGTGGCTCCCAAGGATGGTGTTTATTTTAGTGTTCTGGTTGCCTGCATGAATTGCTTTTGTGTATGTGTTTATATGGTCTGTGTGGGTTGTGAGTGGTATATGTGTTTTTATTGTGTGGATATATGCACTGTGTCCATGTGTGTGCAGATGCACGTGGAGGCAAGTGGTTTGATTTAGAGTGTTTTCTTCATTTGCTCCTCACCTTGAATTTTAAGATAGGATCTCTCACTGAACCTCGAACACACTGGGTCAGCTGTACTTGCTGGCCACCAAGCTCCAGGGATCTGCCACTTCCCACCTCCGTAGTACTGAGACTATAGACCTGGCCTATTATGTAGGTACAGGGGATCCGAACTCATGTCTTCATACTTGTATGGCAGGCACTGTTTTGGCCTGGAAATGTTTCCTTATTGTAAGCTTGGTTGATCTTGTCTGCCAGGAACTGTTGCTGAGCATCTGTCTGGTTTGAAGTTCTCAATTCACAAGCTTCAGCCAGTGTATTGGACCCTGAGTATTAGACTGTGTCTATGCAGTTCAGCACATAGAAAGCTCTTGTCAATTTCTTCGCCTTCCGAATTCTCACGACTGAGTAGCCATTGACTAGTTAACCTTAATTAACTACTATGTAGTTGCATAATGTTAATAGACATTTAATAGACTCACGTACTTTGGATGATACTGTAATTTATTCTTTTTCATACTAGTAGAACATGCAAAATCTCATATTTGGAGTTTGTGCATTGTGTCAGAACCAAGGAAACCATGTCTGTGCAAATTAAAAAACTTAAGTTTCTTCTTGGGCCAGACTTGATGGTGCCCATCTTTAATCCCAAGACTCAAGAGGCAGAGGTTGGTGGATATCTGAGTTTGGGCCAACCTGATCTGCATAGTGAGACTATGTCTCAAAAAAAAAAATCTTTTAGATTAATCAAGTGAGGGAGAGAAACGCTCAACTGTTGTGTGAGCAGGAGAAACAGAAGGGGACTGCCCTCTCCTCTCTTCTCCCCTCCGTAGCCCTCCCCTTTCCTCCTTCCCTCTCTCTGTCCCTCCCTCCCTCCTTCCCCTCCTTTCTCTCTCTCTCTCTCCCTCCTTCCCTTCCTCCCTCTCCCTCCCCCTTCTCTTTCTCTCTCTCTCTTTCCTTTCCTCCTTCCTCCCCTTCCTTCCTTCCTTCCTTCCTTCCTTCCTTCCTTCTTTCTTTCTTTCTTTCTTTCTTTCTTTCTTTCTTTCTTTCTTTCTTTCTTTCTTTTTTTCTATTTCTTCTGCTTGATCCTATGTCCAGATTTCATCCTTTGTGGCTTGGACACAGATTCCTGGCACAAGGAGCCCTAATTTGGTACACTGATGCCAAATCCTCTTGAATGCAGGTTGAATTTCCTAATTCAAAAATCTGAAATGCAAAATGCTCTGAAATTGAAAACCTTTAGAGAACTGAAGGGGCTTTGCATGTGGAAAAATCCACACCATGAAGTTCCGTTTCAGGTTCATAGTGTTAGCAACCTTGTAAAAAAGCTAGGAATGGCTGGGCAGTTGTGGCACATGCCTTTAATCCCAGCACTTGGGAGGCAGAGGCAGGTGGATTTCTGAGTTCGAGGTCAGCCTGATCTACAGCGTGAGTTCCAGGACAGCCAGGATCATACAGAGAAAACCTGTCTCGAAAAACCAAAAAACCAAAACCAAAACCAAAACAAACAAACAAATAAATAAAATAAAAAAAAATGTAAAAGCTAAGCATGGAGGCACCTACTGGAGATCCCAGCCAGCACTGGGAGACTTAGACATTGTGAGTTATAGATCAGTCTTGGCTGAATACTCAACAGTGTTTAAAACAACAACAAAAATCCTCTGATATCAACTAACTTCAGGCTCTGCGTAGCAAGTGTTCATGTAAGAAAAACGATAAATTTCATACTTACACTTGGCTGTCTATCATTATGTTTTGTATTTTTATCCTCTAAACTCTGAGAAAAAAATACGAAACCCTTTTGGCCCTAAGAATTTTAGTTAAGGGAATCTCAACTTATAGTGGTATTTAGCTGGGTAGTTCACAGTCTTATCTTTCTTTAATAGTAAATAAATAACTTGTAACTAACTATCTGATAAATGAATAGTTTATTTATTTTTTAAAAAAATTATTTATTTTATTTTATGTATATGAGTACACTGTTGCTGTACAGATGTATTTCATGTAGTGGTTGGGAGTTGAATTTTTAGGACCTCTTCTTGCTCCGGTCAACCCTGTTTGCTCTGGGCAGCCCTGCTTGCTGTGGCCCAAAGATTTATTTATTATTATAATTAAGTACACTGTAGCTGTCTTCAGACACACCAGAAGAGGGCAACAGATCTCATTATGGGTGGTTGTAAGCCACCATGTGGTTGCTGGGATTTGAACTCAGGACCTTCAGTAGAGCAGTCAGTGCTCTTATCCACTGAGTCATCTCGCCAGCCCAAAATGAATGTTTTTTTATTGATTTAAGTTTTATTGCATTATGATGAGAAAAGATACATAATTTCAATTTATCTGAATTTGTTAACATTTAAAAACATATTTTAAGTAAATAGAATTACATCACATTCTTCTTTCCCTTTCAATACCTGCCAAACCTTTTGTTTTTATCATATTCTTTAAAATTTATAAAATATTGTAACAGTAAAAATGAACATTATAGAAGTTGTTTGATATAAAACAATAATCAATTCAACAGTATTACTGAAAATACATATTTTTCTCAATATAAGTTTTAAGTATTTCCAAATATATTAACTGTATGATATTTTAAAATAATATTTAGTTTTTTTAAAATGAACATAAATAGATAAAGTCTTTGTTTGTTTGTTTGTCTGTTTTGTTTTTAGTAGAGCTTAAAGTCTTGGCTCTTACTGTGGTACAAATCCAAAATAAGAACAATTTTTAGACATTGGAGTTCATTGTAATAAGGGTGTACTTCAATGACCCTCCCATCACCAAAGGATTTTACCTCCATTGTAGTTGTTCCTTTTCATAGAAGGCTGTTCTAGTCACATTCCTGTTGCTGTGATAAAATTTCCTGGCAAAAAAGCAACCTAGGGAGAGAAAGGGTTTTATTTGTCTTTTAATCCAAGGTTATACAGTCCACCATTTTAGGGAAGGAACTTTGAATGGCTAGTCACAGTGCATTCACAGTGAAGAGCAGATAGAAATGAATCTTTGCTTGCATGTCGGCAGCTCAATTTCTCCATGCATGTACGTACAGTTCAGGACCCCCTTGCCTAGGGAGTGGTGCTGCCCACAGTGACTTGAGTCTTTCCACATCTATTAGTTGAATTAAGATACGTTTGTGTAGACAGGCCCAAAGGCCAACCTAATGAAGACAATTCTTTACTGAGATTCTTTTCAAGGTGATTGATTCTCCATTGTGTCAAGTTCATGCTTAAAGCTAACTATGACAGAGGCTTACTTTTAAATTTTTGGTTAATTATTTTTGTGACATGTGCGTGTGTGCATATGTGTGCAGATGCATGTGTGCTTGTGGAGGGCTTAGGTTGACAATTCAGTGTCTTGTATTTTGACACAGCCACTCACACTGAACCTGGGTCTCACTGATTCTGGTAGACTGGCTGGTCACTCAGTCCTGGGATAATAGGCACTTCCTATTTGATTTTGTTTTATGTGGATCCTGGGACTTGAACTCAGGCCCTTGTGCTTGCATATCCCTAGCCTGGGAGGCTCAGTCTATTTTGCAAATGTCCTGCTGTAAGCATCTGACTCTGTTTACTTTATAGCTCCATAGCATACATTGTTTGAGGATTGAGTTAAGGAGGTCCTTTAAACTCAGTGAATTAGAGACAAAATGTGACCGTGGGAGGTAGGAGCTGGCCCCAGCCCTAGTATTTTCTCCTGAAATCCCTGCTATTTCTAACATATCTTATTTCCCAGTATTGGGGTATGAATCTGATTGCAAAAAATTAGCATTTCTTATGCTGGGGCAGGAATTTGTGTCAGATTTCAATCTATTTAGAGCAAAACCAATGAAGTCTGGTTGAAAAATGGAGAGTAAATTGCTGTCTTAATCAAGGTAAGTCAAACTCCGATCGGATGGTAGATGGTACCATCCCACGGACCTTCTGCCCCAGACAATCAGTCTATCTCACTTGTTGATGGGAGGAGGCAGGGCTTGTCTGTTCTCTGGAAGGCTGAGCATTGGCTGGTGAAAGCTCGAAGTGACACAGTTAGTCAGGCATTATTAGCAGAATGAGCCTGGTGACAAGGTCCAAAATAAATAAAAGGGATGACGGGAGCATCCGACCACCGCCCGGCACTTAAAGCTGCTCTGCATCTTTATGCCACTTGCAGAAGCGCAGAAGCCATCTCCCTAGTCTCTAGTGATCCCCAGCTATTTGCATGTAGCTTTTTAGGAACATGAAAGTTATGATTTTTCAGATCAAATTTTGGTCCTAAACTTGGCTGTACTTCCTTAGATGCCTTTGAGATTTTCCTCTTGGATTGGAATCAGATTCCAAGGTTTCCTGAGCTCCTTTTGGAAGTCCTAGCATGTGGAGTGACGTAGCTGCGATTCAGACATGAGGCCTCACTCAGTGTAAATCTTTGCATTTTATTTACTACCTGGAAAAAAATTATTTTTCTTTTTTCTTTCTGAGGAATAAAATAAATAACCTCAAGACAAACACAAGTATAAAAAGAGCTTTTAGAGAATAAAGTTTGTGGAAGTTGATAGTGGCCAGAGAAGAAGCAGAGGGCCTGATCCTGATGGTAGGGTGTTTTTGTTTTTGTTTTTGTTTTTGAGACAGGATTTCTCTGTACAGCCCTGGCTGTCTTGGAACTCTCTCTGTAGACCACGCCTGTCTCTGCCTCCCAAGTGCTGGAATTAAAGTGGTGCCACCATGGCCCTGCCCTGGTAGTAGTTTAAGAAGGCGAAGATTTAATTTAATTTTTAAAAAGAGGTGTAAGATAAAAGGAGAAATGAAGGCGGTCTAGCCTTAGAATGCATGAATATTGGAATGAAAGAGAAAATGAAGTTGAGGAAATTAGCTATAATTCCATAAAGTGTCCTAGAGTCAAGGAAATTGGCAGAAGCCAGCAGGTACCTCCATGCCCTCAAATAGATTGCCATAAGACATTGTGGTGACATTCCTGAGCCTCCAAAGGCCAGAATGTCAGGTGACATCCAAGCCCTGGAGGGTAGAGGCTGGCAGACCATGGAGGGATGCCCTCACTTTTGAAGATATGTGTTTTTCTAACTGAAGATTAAAACTTTTTTTACATTAAATTTTTTATGTGTTCGAGTATGCAGGTGTGTGTGTGTGTGTGTGTGTGTGTGTGTGTGTGCGCGCGTGCACGCACGTGTGCGCGCAGTGCTTTGTGCGCACTTGCCGGCCGCAGAGTGTGACGGTCTCTCCTTCCAGCAGTAGATCCCTGAGATTGACCTCTGTAGCTTTTAGACTTGGTGGCAGTTGCTTTTATCTTGCTAGCCACCAATTTATGATATCTTTATCCACCTGAGGGATTAGGGTAAATATGTGAGGGCACTGAAAACATTTTCAGCCAGACCAGGCCTGGCACATTCTATACTCAATCCTTTTCCTAGGGAGCTGTTACAGAGGGTGTGCTGCATCAGCAACAGGGAGAAGCCAAAAGACAGCTGCAGATGCTGTAAAAAGAGGAGAGGAAGTGAAACCTCTACACAAGACCAGTCCAGTTAGGACAAGCTCCAGTGTAGCCTGGAGTAGACAAAATGGTACAAATGGCCACCGCCACAAATGGTAGTTAATAGTGTTTGTGTACTTAATTTATTCCTTTATTTTGTATATCTGTATGTATGTATGTATATGTTATGTATATGAATATGCATGTGGAGGACATAGGTTAACACTAAATTTCTTCCCCTATCACTCTTATTTTTTTTTTGAGACACACCAGCTCACTGAACAAAGAGAGAGAGAGAGAGAGAGAGAGAGAGAGAGAATACTTATTGGCTAGACTTGCCTGAGCCCTCACAAGTGCTGGGGTTACAGATGCCTGCTGCCCGACTTCCTTCTTTTTTAAAATCTCCTGGTTTAGGTCCTCCTGCTTGCTTCCAGGCACCTTGCAGGTGGAACCACCTGTCTCCCTAGCCACCCCATTCTTTGTTTTATTATTAATTACACTTCTGTTGGCTTCTTTATGCACTTCAGAGTGAGCTCAGGCAATGGGTGATCCATGTTCTATTTTTCTTTCGAAATTTAAATGTCTCAATGAGCACATCAGTGTGCACTGGCGTTTGCAATGTGAATGGTCTTTTCAGGAAAAAAAATTTACCCACTTGATAATAATCCTAAAACAATACCCTGCCAATAGACAGCCATTTTTTCTGTTCTCAAAGTATTGTTACAACATCCGAGAACACTCTCTCTATAATGTTAGATGAAAATTGGGTTAGATTCTGAATTTTTTATAAACTTACAAAAATATGCACCAAGAAACCATTTTGAGAAGGTAGAGACGCATGCAAGTTATTTTTCCCTAGGGTAAGGGTTAAAAGTGACTTTTGTCTACTGATTTATTTAATTTTATTATACCCAGATTTCTGTCAAGATTGCGCCTACACTTTATGTAGGAAAGAAAGTGCAAACATTGTTGAAAACCTGAGAAAGAAAGAATGGGACATGCCATTTGCCAAAGAAGTGGTTTTTGGCCATGTATAAGGGTACAAAGAAAGTAAGGTTGGAGGGCCTGTGGTGGTTGCTGACTGGGGAAGAGGCTTGCTGGGCAAGCATGAGAACCTGAGCTCGATCCCCAGAACCCTCATAAAACTGTGCTTATAATCCTGCCTTGGGGGAGGTGGAGACAGGCAGAACCCTGACTCTCACTAGGCACCTCTGACACCTGTCTTCTATGTTTGGCTTCTAAACACATGTACATTAACTTCCACATACCTGTACACACACACACACACACACACACACACACACACACACACACGCACGCACATGCATGCACACATACATATACAGAGAGAAAAAGTCTTGGTGTTGTGAGGTTTAATTCTTCCGCTCATCTTGGGGACTTTATCTTTGCTTGCCTATGTTGTTCCCTTTGGGTTCTATTTAAAATGATCCATTTGGTACATTTACGTCAATGTCTGACTTATAGACTACTCATCAATGATGTCTTGTGATCTAGGAATGAATACAGTGCTGAATCACTGCCGAGTCACAAAGACTTCATCAACAACCCCCATTTGATAAGTGCCACAGAAAGCCACTGATTCCCAAGTTATAATTAGGTACACTTAAGGACTTTTCTCTGCTTTACAGAGCAGCATTGTATCCAACAACATTTTTCTGGTGGGATGCATTTTTTTTTTTGAATTTACAAATAAATGAGAAAAGTAAGTAGTTGTAGTGTAAATAAAATAGGTTGGTTTCTAAGATTGCTTCTCCATTGACATTGTCTGATGTCAACGCCAGCATACTCAGTAACCGGCTGGTCTAGTACTAGAGAAAGCGCGTCAAGTGCTGCTAGTAGAAGGAAATGGGATCATTTGCAAGTTTCTTAGGCTTTGAAATCCCTATGTTCTCTTTTAACAAGCTTGACATTATTAAATAAAATGAATAGTTTGAGAGAGCCAAGAATTGGTGGTGGCTTAGGCCGAGTTCCAAGGTCTCTCATATGTGGCGTCCCAGAACTTGATGTCTAGGGCACAGCTATTGGACTCGTGGATATTTGAGTTTGTGTGTGCATGCGTGCGTGCGTTGGTGGGTGTGTCCTTCCGCCGGTCCATCTGTCCGCCTGCCTGCCTGCTAGTCTCTCTGTCTTGTTGGTTCTTTTGTTTGTTTATTTAGTTGCGAGCTTTTTTTGATTGCACAATGTGTGGTGGGCGGTTGAACTGAAGGTTTTTCCCTGCCTTGGAGTTGGACTTTGGTTCTCCACACTCAAGGCTGCTCAGTACCTGTGCTCTCCATGTGTGTCTGGCAGTTCTTTTTCTGGATTCTTTGCTTTATATAACTATGTCTACAATGGAACCGGCATCCTAAAGTTACCACAATAAAACCTCCTTCTCCAGCATCACATGATCTTTTGAGTTTGGTCACCAGGAAAAGTCCAAGTCTGCTCACAGCAGATCCTAATGAGCCGTGCAACATCAAACCTCCCAGGGAGTGTTTTCAATTTGTAAAGTTCCTAGGAGTTTCTTCTTCGCTCCTGGGTGAGTCCACTCTGAGTTCATTCTACTCTGTAGCTAGCCCCCTGAACTCACAGAATAGGGTAGCCTGTGAGCCCAAGGGGTCTGCTTGTCTCAGCCTCTGCAGCGCTGGGATTGTGTAAGTGCCCGCACTTGGTTTTTCTTTTAAACTCTGTCTGGGGATTGCTTAGAAGCAAATCCTAAAGCGTGTAAGGCAAGGGCCTTATCTCCCCAGCTCCAGATATTTAAATATCAATTTGCTGTAATTAATCCTGTGGAACACGCCCATGATCCATTTGAGTACTTGGGCCTCAGAGGGAGGAGATTCAGGAATTCAGTGTGATTCTTGGCTCCATAGAAGGTCTGAGACTAACCTGAGCTATCGGAGACTCTGTCTCAAATCTTTCTTTCCCCCAACCTCTAAATGCTGAAATTAAAATCCAGATTTTACTTAGTTACACTGGCTATATTTCGTGTGCTCAGTAGCCACGCGGAGCTTGTGAGCATCACCAGACATGTATGGAAAGTTCCTTTGGGTTTGCCCTTCTGGTTTTAGGTAGGTTTTGTAATCACATCCAAGGAGTGCCCTTCCCAACTCATTTTCTCCCCTACAAAACTTTGGTTAACTCATGCTAGAGTCAGTATTCTGTAAGTACACCCCAAATAGAGAGAAGAGGCAGAGGGAGACTAAGGGGGAGAAGGTTTATTGTATTAAATGTGATTCAGATCAAATGATAGCCTGATTGAGAAAATACCTAATTAATACTAAAGAGGCATCATAGATTCTCAGCCTTTTGGAGTTGAAAAGGCTCTTTGATTGCATGTAATCAAACTTCTTCTTTAACTGATGAGAAATGTGTGGCACAGAAAGGTTAATTTATGTCCCACAGCTTGATAATGGCTTGGTTACTCCATATTCAAGTTAATGGTTCCTTTCGCCCAGCCAAGGCGACTTTTGCGCTAAGTTCCCATACTCCAGTTCTGTGGTTCCTCTGCCTCCAAAGCCCAGGAGCCAGTCCTGTTGCCATAGCTTAGAGTAATAAAAGGAAGCTCCCCTTTAGATGTGCAGTTTGCTGAACTTTCTTTATCTAGCTTTGGAAGAAGAATTCTGCCATATTTTAATAGACATCTTTAACTTTGGTGTTGAAATTAGAGTTTGTTTAAAAATAGGAGCCAAAAAGGGATGGGAGCATAGCTTCATGGAGGATTTACAGATAAGGACACACACACACACACACACACACACACACCAAAAAGGAAATATGCTTCCTTCTAAAAATATCTCTTTTTGCGGGTTGGAGGTGAGAGCATTGTTGTTAATAAAAGGATTTGCTTTTCAAAATATCCTGTTATTAGCCAGGCATGGCCAACAATGCCTGTCTGTGATCAGAGGTTCAGGAGTTCAAAACTAGCCTTGGCTACTTAGAGTTCGAGGCACATCTAGGCCGTATGAGATCCTGCATTAAAAAGTAACAACACCCAGCCTGGTCTACAGAGTGAGCTCCAGGACAGCCAGAGCTACACAGAGAAACCCTGTCTCGAAAAACAAACAAACAAACAAACAAAAAAGTAACAACAAACAAACATTTAAGCAAAATGTTTGTATGTGTCTTTTATTTTTGTTTTTGCTGATAGATAGGGTGGCGCTCACAGCCTCCCCCATCTAGGGAGGACTTAAGCAGTAAGCCAATCTTCAGCTTGAAATAAATGGTGCATCATCTTTATTTTGCTAAGCTTAATGGATCAATCAGCTGTCACCAGTAAGACTCGACCTCCCATCCCATTTAAACTAAAATAGTCTTTAAGAGAGGAAAGTAAATATAAATTTTTGTGAGAGTAGTCCACCATTCTTATGTTTAATAGGCTTTCCCCAGAACTATCTATTTTCATAGGCTACATTAGTGTCTGAGAGCTGGCTGCGTAGCGATTTGGATTTATTGTAGCGGCGTCAGTGGCTGCATGCTGTGAAAAGATGGAGTTTTGTTAGGATTATTTTTACCCCGTTCTGTTCGATTATGCCTTTCAGATATGTCTTAAGCTTGTTTTCTTTACTCCTGTTTCAACTTTCCCCTCTACTCATTGACTGCACTTACTTGTTTTGAGTCTGCTCCTCTGTCAGTCAGCTTTTCATTGCTGCAACAAAATCCTTGAGGAAAACAAACAACAAATAAACGAATGAAATAAGGCGAGGGGCTGTCTAAAGTTAGGGTCTTACTGCTGTGAACAGACACCATGACCAAGGCAACAATTAATTGGGGCTGGCTTACAGGTTCAGAGGTTCAGTCCGTTATCATCAAGGCAGGAACATGGCAACGTCCAGGCAGGCATGGTGCAGGAGGAGCTGAGAGTTCTACATCTTCATCTGAAGGCTGCTAGCAGAAGACTCACTTCCAGGCAGCTAGGATGAGGGTCTTAAGCCCACACCCACAGTGACACACCCACTCCAACAAGGCCACACCTCCAAATAGTGCCACTCCCTGGGCTGAGCATATACAAACCATCACAGGAAGGGAGTTTCATTCTGGCTCACAGTTTCATGGTGTGTGCTAAGAAGGTGAAGGCCCAAGGTTGTCCAGGTGCACACTTGGCCCTTCTCCATCTTACCTGAGTCAGGGTATCACAGGCAAACCCAGAACCTTCCAACATGGTTTCTCCTGCTAGCCTGCTTCGTCTGATTTCCCTTTTCTCCACTTTATGAGGCTATAGTTCTGAGCATTTGCCATCCCACCCAGCGCTTGTGTGGACTCCGGGTATCTGAACTCCATCCTCATGAGTACCTGGCAAATGCTTTAGCAACTGAGCCATCTCCCCAGCCTTTGATTGATAGATCGATTGATCGATTTGTATATCATCTATCTATACATCTGTCTGTCTGTCTATCTATCTATCTATCTATCTATCTATCAATCTATCTATCATCTATCTATCTGTCGACTGTGTGTCCATCTGTCCGTCTGTCGGATCATCACTGATGTTTGCTTCATAAAACGTATGCCTCTGCGCTCAGAGAATATTGACTGGAAAAGAGATAATCCAGTTGTTTGGAGGTGCCTTGAGTTTTTGATTGTTCTGTTTGCTTTTATTAGTGAGCAAGATGCCTAGATTATTGCTTAATGAGCCATGTCAGGTGCTTTTATACTTTCTAGTCTAAAGCAGGCCTTTTCTTCCTTTGTATTTTGATTGAGAAATAGCCTGGGCTCTTCCCAACAGTGCATTTTGATGCAACAGGTAGGTAAATAAATGTCCAGGGATTACATCTCCGTCCTGGGTGCCTGGCGCTTTTCCAGCCTCTTTCCAGTGACCGGAGCTGTTTTCACATTTCCTGTGAGTCTGCTGTGTGTGTGTGTGTGTGTGTGTGTGTGTGTGTGTGTGTGCTATACATATGTGCTTGTATGTTCTGTGTGCCTGTACTGTATGTGAGTCTGTGCCCTGTATATGTGTGTGTGTGCATGTGTAATATGTATATGCTTGTGTGTGTCTGCTGTGTGTGTGTGTGGTATATATGTATTTGTATCTATATCTGTGCTGTATCTGAATCTGTGCTGTGTGTGTGACATTTATGTGCATGTGTGTGTTGTGTGTGTCTGTGCTATGTGTGATATATAAGTGCTTGTGTGTCTGTATATGCTTGTGTGCTGTATGTGACTCTGTGCTTCTCTCTCTCTGTGCGTGTGTGCGTTCGTGTACACACGCACCCCAGCATATGTGTGAAGGAGGTGATATTCTTGGACCACTCACCAATATGTGAGCCATACATTATTCCACTGCTAAACATACACATATCATATTCATTTTCTTGTCTAGCTTTGCCATTTTGCTGACTTTGTTTTTTACCCACATGTGAAGTAAAGAACACATTGAATTATACATATATATGGGCATATAAATAAAATTATATATATATCTTAACAGTTTATACGTGATACAATGTGTAATTACATATAGATTAAAAAGTATTTTTAGAGAGGATGCATGTGCCCCAGGCTGATGGACCACCATCATGGACTGTATTTGTTGGTGAAAACGTGTCCATGTTAGTGTTACTAACGGCCTCTAGAGAATAGCTAGCTTTGCTGTGCTGTGACCTTTGTTGTTGTTGGCGCTGTGTAGAGATGCGATGGGCTGTTTGTTCTGATTCTTGGTATTTCTAGTTGGCAACTACATTCCCCCTCTTCTGAAGTGTTAGGAGTTGGTGTGAGGGTTCTGTAACCGTGGGGAGCTACAAGAGTTGACATGATGAATCTGATTAGAGGGCTCTAATCTTCTGTTTTTGCTTGTCCTTATATAGCTCCCTGGAGGATGAATTAAGGGAATAGGAGGCAGAGCCACCAGCATGGAGAGATATTTGCCAGTTTCGAAGAAGCGCAGCTCATCCTCCTCTTTTGAAAAGATAACCAGCCCAGCAAATGGGAATGAGAATCTTGACTCAGGTAGGATACGGCGTATTGGAGTTTTCCGAAACTTTGCTTATTGGCCAGTCTTTTCTTGAGATGCTCAGGAAACACTGGGGACATGTTTGTAGGTCTCATGGCATTTGCTGTCCCACCCAAGCCCCACGATACAGCACAGGTACAGCAGCTTTCAAGTTACAAAGGATTTGAGTCAGTAGTAATATTGATGATACAAGACAGAGGGGCCTAGGTTACAGTGGGGTGACCCAGCACATCTAAATCTCGGTGCCTTCTGCTGGTACATGTCTGTAGGTATCTGTGCTGTCACAACAGACGTCATGGGGCTCTCATGCTTAGTGACTGTACATTCCTCAGTGCTACCCATCAGTGGCCTCTCAGGTTGGTTTCAATGAGAAATGTGGAACTGTGAGAGAAGACATTACTGGCACACTCTCCAAAGCAGCAAGCGTGTCTTTGGAAAGTATGTAGTATGAAAGAAATTTAGGTCGTGTGAGTTTGTGTGATATAATTGGATAAAACAAAGCAAAGAAAAAAAATAAAAAACCCCCAGATTGTTTTTAATTGGATTTTAATATTTAATGAATTTATAAATGCATCTCAAAATATTTATGCACTGGTTTATTTTAAAAGGATACTTTTTTTTTCTGAAAGTAGAATTGCATGATTTATATATATCAGCAAATTAAATAAGAGCAAGAGAGCCCTATGAATCATTAATATTTGCTACAGTGAACTTATACAAAATGTTGCCCATTAATTGAGAGGGAGAGTTGACCATTGTCTAATGAAATTACCAAGTTTGTCCTCACTCTGAAATAATGAACTGCGTGCGTGCGTGCGTGCGTGCGTGCGTGCGTGGTCACTCATGTGGTATGCCATGGTTACACGTGGAGGTGAGAGCCACAGGGCAAGTTGCAGGAGAATTGAACTGTCTTCAGACTTGCGAGCAAGCACCTTTACCTGCTGAGCCAGCTTGCTGGCTCACACTAGTCAATGATGGAGTAAAAAACTGCTTGCTATTGACGTTAGTAGGTCAGATCTCTCTGTTCTATGAAGGTCTGTTGCGTGGAAAGCACTTCACTGACTGGGGTGTCTCCCTAGCCACACTTGTTTTTCCGTATGATGCTGCAGATTGAACCAGGGGCTCTGAGAATTGCCAAGCAGGTGCTGCTCTAGTTGTCTCCACCCACCATCCTTTTTTCTGTCTGCAGAGTGAAGTAATCTTACAGTCTTACACTTTGGAAGTTCCTTAGGCATTGCCTGGATTTTTGTAGTGCATCCTCGGCTGCGCTGGCCTTTCTGGGGGCGGTGTCATTTTCAGTGATAAGTTTTCCTTTTCACGCAGCTGCCATATTTCTCCCTAGCGTAAGTAGATTCTGAAGCTCATTACGGATAATCTACTGTCAGGAAATTATTCTTACTGACAAGTTCTTCAGGACGATATTAGAGTCTGGGGGATTCCAGGCTGAATGAGCATCGTAGATGCTCATTCATGATTTGTACCTTACTCTTGAGTAGTAGTGGATGGTTTAAATCACACACGATGCTGTGATCTTTAACATTAAGATTTCTACATAATTCTAAGTTATGTTTGTAGTTTGCAGCTCCTGACCCAGGTCTTTCTTGTTGTGCTCTGGGCTTACTTGTCCCTGTTTCTTAGTATTTCATTATGTCCTTGAGATAAGGAGTCTTTTTTTTTTTGAGGCAGGGTTTCTCTGTGTAGCTCTGGCTATCCTGGAACTCACTCTGTAGACAAGGCTGGCCTCGAACTCAGAAATCCACCTGTCTCTGCCTCCCAAGTGCTGGGGTTAAAGGCGTGCGCCACCACCGCCCGGCTGATAAGGAGGCTTTGACAGTGCTACCATTTCTGTAGATTGAATTAAAATTTTTGTGTGTGAATTTCAAACACAAGTACAATGTATTTTCATCATACCTCCATTTCTAGCTTGTTCTATGTTCCCTCATTGTCCCTCTCAAATTTATGTCTTCTTTCTCCATAATTATTGTTGCTATACCTATATACGCTATGGAGGCCCATTAGTGTTGCCTATATATACTTGAGTGTCGACCTGACCACTTGGGCATGGGGAAGTTATCAGGGAGGGTTGTCCCAGAAACAGACAAAATAGCCATCCACTGTCTGTGACTCTTCACCTGGGGGTAGGGCCGTACTCTTCCTCCTCCATACTGGGATGTTGACTGGTGTGGTCTTGTGTGGATGAGCATATTGTCAGGAGTTCATGGGTGTAACATAGTGCCACAGGTTTTAAAAGTGAGTCTAAAACTTTATAGACTAAAAAGAGCAATTCTGTAAATCACATCTAGGTTTGAACATTAAAACAGATAACATATCTTAAAGATGAGGACACTGGATGCCAAGGTCAAGTTGCTTGGGCGTGGTGTATTGGAAGCACCCATACTGAAGTTGGGGCACCGATGTCATTCATCCCGACTCCACCGCCCTACAAATCAGATTCCCTTTTCTTCTTTCTCCCGGCTCTTCTCTATTTGTTACGTGTCAGACACATGATGGCATCTCCTTAGCCATAATGCTAACCGTGTGAGGGGTTGAGACAAGGAGACTGTGTGCTTGAAGCCAACCTGGGTTACAGGGGCAAGATTACGCCGAGACCTTGCCGGCCGAGACTTT
Organism: Mastomys coucha; assembly: GCF_008632895.1. Classification (NCBI taxonomy): domain Eukaryota; kingdom Metazoa; phylum Chordata; class Mammalia; order Rodentia; family Muridae; genus Mastomys; species Mastomys coucha. Next base: position 7,412,186 of record NW_022196913.1, read on the forward strand.
GTCTCCAGAGTTGTATAAACAGGGCTGGAATACATAGCTCACTGGTAGAGCCATTGTTTAGCTCGTGTGAGATATGTGAGGCCCTAGATTCAGAGGGAGAGGAGGCTGCGGAGAAGGAGAGAGGAGAGAACACAAGTGAGTCTCTATAGCTCTCCCCGGAGGAAACGATTTTGCTTGATGATCAAGAGACAGAAAGCTAGTCGGGTGGCTTCAGTGTGCTCCCCTCTGCTTCTTCTTTCTGCCCACTCTGCCCATGGCTGAGTTAGTGTCTTGCAAGGATGATTCTACCCTGGGATCTGTCCCGGCTGAGACTAAACTGAGTCTCACTGGTAGTTTTATTTTTCTCTCTCTCTCTCTTTCCTTTTTTTGGTTTTTCTTCAGGTGAGCGCAGATTTTAGCTGGGATTGGAAACTCAAATGTGAGTGCTGCTCTTGAAATAAGACTAGAAGGGTGCTTCCTCCCTAGAAACACAGAGAGTATGTGCCTGAACTAAGTACAGCTAAACAAAGAGGAGCCACAGGTCTCCCCAGTGGGCAGAGCACCCCAAAGTACCCCAAGGCATGCAGGAATGAAGCCCACTGAAATTGGATCGCTAGACTTCTGGGTGTCTCCCATTAGAGTGAAAGGTAGCAGAATGTGGGGCTACTGTAATAAAATGGCTTCTGAGACAGGGAATGTACAGGCCTGCTCAAGTGTAATCTCCCACTGGAGCCTATGATGCTTTATGTGCAGCCAAGGCTAGCCTCTGAGGAAAAAGAAGAAAGCTGCACAAGTAAACTTGAGTCTTATAAATAATAGTAATAATAATAATAATAATAATAATAATAATAATAATAATAATAATGGCTAGAGAAGTAGCTGAGTCAATAAGGCCCTTGAGTTTATGCGTGAGGACATGAGTTCAATCCCCAGAACCCTTGTGGAAAAGTACACTTACCACCCCAGTGCTATGGAGGCAGAGCTGTAGAGATCCTCAGGCATGTTCACCAGCCAGACTATCCTAACTGGTGAGCCAGTGAGAGGTCTTGTCTTCAAAACAAGATGGATGGCTCCTGATAAGTGACCATTGGCACCAACCTGCAACGCATGCACACGGTCACAGACATACTCAAATACACGAACACAGTTATACATGTGCACACACAAAGAATGCTTATGTATGTGTATTAAATGTATTTCTCTCCATATATATTGTGGATCTGCCTGTCTGTAGGTTAAGAGACAGGTTTCTTTATGTGATTATGGCTTGCCCAGGCTAGACTTGAATGTACTAATTCTCCTGTCTTAGTCACCCTAGTGCTGTGCCTGGCACTCCCTGAGAATATATCATCCGGACAACCAAGCCTCTTTTATTTGGGAGAACATGGGTCAACACACTTAGAAAAGTTCAGGGCTTACTACTCATTGTGAGAACTAGTTCTTGTGGGTCAATATTTACATACCCGCATACACACCCTCACCCCCTGCTTTGAACTTCAGGCTGCAGTTGTGTGCTCAGATCCAGGGTGGACTGGCAGCCGTAGTTCTTTTTCTGGGTTATTTAGAGAACTGTTCACAACTGCCCTGTTTTCCTCTCCTGGTGATGGGAGGAGCTACCAGTATCTAAAGATGATTTAAAACCTTCTTCCTATCTCTTTCCACATTTTAAAAAATTACCTAGCGCATGAGAGATTGTCTTCTGCAAGATTTTGTTCATGGGGAATCCACCAGTTTCCGGAACCCTGTATCCTAACAGTTACAGGCAGGCTTTAATATCCAGCTTTGCAAAGCCAGGCTCCTGTCAGATTGTAAAGTGAGCTGATCCCCAGCTCTTATTAAGAAAAAAGATGTATGGGCCACTTGTTTATTATATTTTCATTTGAAGTTACTTGTGCTCCGGCTTTTCATAAGACATTCTATTTATGTTTATTCTGGAATATTCTGGTCCCACAGATAGCTTTCTGTTAAAACCAAACAAAACTGAACTGCTGTTTAATGAACACGCCTGCTTTCTTTGTAAGGTGTGAAGTATTCATAGTAGCTTTTCATAGTGGGTTTTCATGACATCATGGGAAATGCCTCCCACTTGACCATTTATGATGCGGGAGTTGTCAGAGTTTCCTTGATAAAATGTTTGTGGCTTTAAGAGGTTTATGGATCAGCTGTAAATATTTTCTCTGGCTTTATGAGATCTCTCCTCATAAACATCGCATGTGTTTACTGATTGCTCATTGAACGTGCCTTTAGAGAATCAACTGTTTGGGCACACAGGCCTGAGGAGGGGTTGCATGTGGCAGATTTTAACCCACTGTGTCATTGAGTAAGCCTAAGTTTTGTATACAGCTTTATTGTTCCAACAGCGTGGCTAGAGTTACCAGTGTTGGACATACAATTTTTGTGTTATTTAATCTCATTCTGGGTCTGGCATGTGGCTTATTTTTATGACGTGTTTCTGTAGTAGGCTAGAATGACTTGTTTGCTTCAGTGCCTTAGGAGGTCCAAGTCTCGTATCTTCCTAGCTGAGACTGGAGTTCAGGACCTAGCCCCTGTTTTTTAAAGCATAGCTGTGTGCTCTTGGGTTTTTGGTTTTTAAGCATCTTTATTGGCATGCACTCAAGAAGCAGCTGTAACAAACCTCCACATGGAAGGCAACATTTAAGGTCACACCTTCCACGAGCTTCTTTTAGCTGGGTCTAGTGGCACAAGAATATGGCACCACAGCTTCTTGGGATGCTGAAGCAGGAGGATCACACATTTGAGGTCTGTTTGGGTTAAACGGCCAGTTAGTGAGAACTTGTCTTAAAAGGTAATATTAAAGCCGGGCAGTGGTGGCACATGCCTTTAATCCCAGCTCTTGGGAGGCAGAGGCAGGCAGATTTCTGAGTTGGAGGCCAGCCTGGTCTACAGAGTGAGTTCCAGGGCAGCCAGGGCTACGCAGAGAAACCCTGTCTCGAAAAACAAAAAACAAAAACAAAAACAAAAACAAAAGATATTAACATTTTCTGATTATAAAATAAAATACCATTTTCTACTCATCTCTTAGACTACGTAGAGGATAACAAGGCAATTACTTTTCTTTCCCTTAATTGAAAAGTCACCAGGAGAAGAAAGGGGGGTAGCCTTTCATTTTGGAAGCCTCCTGTTCTTAATCCCTCCGGCCCACCTGAGAGCATATTGCCCATCATGCCCGGAGATGGCATTTCCTCTCAGCCAGTGGAGTCAGCTCTTGCTTGTGAAAGATGTATGAGTTGAAGGTTGACATCCTTTTTTTTTTTTTTTGGTTTTTCCAGACAGGGTTTCTCTGTGTAGTCCTGGCTGTCCTGGAACTCACTCTGTAGACAAGGCTGGCCTCGAACTCAGAAATCCGCCTGCCTCTGCCTCCCAAGTGCTGGGATTAAAGGCGTGCGACACCACTGCCTGGTTCCTTTGGACATTTTTGTGAGACAAGTGAAACATTCCTTCTCACTGTGTGTGCAGTGCTTTCTGCAGTGTCTTCTGGCAAGCCCTGAGGATGGGTTAAAATCACACGCAGACACATTAGTTACCTTTGCTGCTAGACAGAAACAACATAAGGAATGGAAGTTTTACTTCTGCCTCACAGCCTGACTGTCGGATTGGTCATGGTGACTTGCACTTGAGGTGTCTGGTCACATTGTACCCTCAGTCAGGAAGCAGAGAGATGGGCATGCTGGCCCTCTATTTCCCTTTCTCCTTTTTACTTAGGACAAGACCCCAGTTCATGAAGGGTGCCATCCAAATTTAGAGTGAGGTGTCCCTCTTAAGTAAGCCCAATCTAGAATGGCTTTCACAGACCCTCAGGGGTTTGCCTCCTGATTGATGCCAGCTGCCACAAGAGCCAACACCAATAGTAACTATTACAGCTGCTTAGCTCTAATCATTGAAGTTATAACACCAAGTTTATGTGGTCTTTATCTTAAAGTGTATTATTTGATGCTTCTCATTATATAATGTTTTGGCAACTGACTATCAAATCCCAGGTGTGCAGAACTATGTAAATTTACAATACTTCTCTCTCTCTCCTCTCTCTCTCTCTCTCTCTCTCTCTCACACACACACACACACACTCTTTCTCTCTCTCTTTTTCTTTCTCTCACTCCTTTTTCCTCCCTCCCTTTCTTCCTTTCTCTCTCTCTCACTCACTCTTTCTCTCTCTCTCTCTCTTTCTTTCTTTCTTTCTTATATAAATCAGAAAACAACTTGTGGGATTCTGTTCTTTTATCTTGTGGATTCTAAGGATTGAACTTTGGCCTCCATCTTTGCAGCAAACCTCTTTGTATGCTAAGCTGTCTTGTCTGCCTCAAAGCAGAGTTAACTATCTCTCGGGACATTGTCTACACTTGGTTGTTTGTGTCCTTTCCCTTGAGATTTGGGAAGCACATAATCTGTCAGCTTCTGTCGGTGTGAGAGGCTCTGAGAACTCTTTTATGGCAGGAGACAGGGCTCTGCATGGGGCAGACATGTCGCCAGGGATCACATTAGGGGTGTCTGGCAGCTGGCATGTTCTGTCACTAACTTGCAGGGAGACCTCAGTTTATTCAAGTGGTCTTTCTCCAATTCTCCTTACATTGTATGTGCATGAATGTTTGTGTGAGAATGTGTGTGTGTGAGAGAGTATATGTGTGTATGTGTGTGCATGTGTGTGTATGCATGTATCTGCCTGTTATTGTGTTCATGTGAATGGTGGATCCCTTGGAGCTGGAATTATAGGTTGTTGCTGGGAAGTAAACTCAGGCGTTGGAGAGAGCAGCAAATGATCGTGACTACCGAGCCCTCTTTCCAGTCCAATGTATGTTTCTTAAAATGTTACTGAAGTCACTGTTTTATGAAAATCTGTCAGTTTTCAGTCCCCAGCCTCAGTGCATAGGTAGATCATTGCCTCTACATACATATCTTGGACCACGCTTTGGGCTGGAAAACTCCCTTTGCACTTCTTCCAGCCTTCCCACACTGTGATGTCTCCCATGGCTAATGTAAGGCTAATCCATAAATATCAGTTATTAGCCTTAAGACAACTCTTAACTCATTTGACTCAAAACACAAATACTGCTTTTAATTTTGACAAGGCATCAAAGCATTGTTTCTTCTTGTCTCCTTGTTTCTTTTCTTTGTTCTCTGTCCCTCTGTATGCCTGACATCAATGGTAGGTATCTTCCTTAACCAATGAGTTTCCCTTTTCTTTGTTCTCTGTCCCTCTGTATGCCTGACATCAATGGTAGGTATCTTCCTTAACCAATGAGTTTCCCTTTTCTTTGTTCTCTGTCTCTCTGTATGCCTGACATCAATGGTAGGTATCTTCCTTAACCAATGAGTCTCCCTTTTTTTGACAGACTCTTTCATTGAATCCTTACACACACACACACACACACACACACACACACACACCCCATCAAGACTTTTTTTTAATTTTTATTTTTATTTATTTTATGTGTATGAGTACACTTTAGCTGTACAGATGGCCGTGAGCCATCATGTGTGTGGCTGCTGGGAATTGAACTCAGGACCTCTGCCAGCCCTGCTTGTTCCAGCCTCCTCGCTCCATCCCGCTTGCTCCAGCATAATTCACTGTAGCTGTTTTCAGAGGCACCAGAAAAGGGCGTCAGATCTCATTACGGGTGGTTGTGAGCCACCATGTGGTTGCTGGGATCCGAACTCAGGACCTTTGGAAGAGCAGTCAGTGCTCTTACCCGCTGAGCCATCTCGCCAGCCCCAAGACTTTTTTTTTTTTTTAAAGATTTATTTATTGTTATATGTAAGTACACTGTATCTGTCTTCAGACAGCACCAGAAGAGGGCGTCAGATCTCATTATGGGTGGTTGTGAGCCACCATGTGGTTGCTGGGATTTGAACTCAGGACCTTCGGAAGAGCAGTCAGTGCTCTTACCCACTGAGCCATCTCGCCAGCCTCTCCATCAAGACTTTTTATGTGCTTTCTGGATATCTGAACTCAGGTCCTCGTACTTGAACAGCAAGCAATTTACCAAAGGAACTATCTCTCCAGTTTCCCTTCTCCTTTTTTTAATTCGGTATTTCTTCAGCAGCAAGCTGAGGTTCTTCCAAGAGTTCAGCCGTATCCTCGGAAGCCACTGAGTTGGCTTGTGTCTCCTGCAGTCGCCTAGTTTTGATATTCTTTCTTTGTTGTTTTTTTTTCCACAGAGGAGGATAGCAGCCTGGAGGAAAATGACTTCAGCTGGGGAGACTATTTGGAAGAGACAGGTACCCGAGCGGTGCCACACGTGTCCTTCAGACATGTATGTTGAGCAGTTTGTCCCTTCTGGTCTGTGGGAGGGAGGGAAAGGGATCTCTTGGGTGAAACCCCAGAACCTGCCAGTAGAGAAGAGTGAAAAGAGAAGTGAAACTCAGCTAAGATTTTGTAGGAAGAAGACAAGACAGGGCAGGGTGGGGGAAATTTGGTTTTCACCAATAGCAGCCGGTGAAACAGAACACAGCTTGATTCTAATAAAAAGCCAATGAGTTAGGCAAGATGTTACATTCATTCTTCTTAGTAGGTGTAATGACTGTATTTTTTATAATGAGATGATATTTGGGGCTGGGGACTCTGCTCAGTGACAAGAATGCTTTCCGAGCATGCGTGAAACCCTGGGTTTGATCTCCAGCATTGGCTAAAACTGGATGTTGTGCATCTGTATAATTCCAGCACAGGGAAGGTAGAAGCAGGAGGATTAGCAGTTTAATCTCAGGCTTTATAGAGACCTTAAGGCTAGCCTGAGTTACAGGAGTTTTTTTTTTTGTTTTTTTTTTTTAAAGTTTCTGTAATTTTGAAAAGTCACATTAGAGTTTTGTAGGTTTTAGAGGAGAGATAAACCAAGTTAGAGGAATCACGATAGAGAGCCTGGAAATGTAGGCCTCCCAAAGTTCATTCTCCTTCATAATACCTGTCCGCATTATTCAGCTAGCATGTGTGCCTGGTGACAAAGCCCAGGAGAAAGGAGCGAGGAGTTTTCTTAGTCGTGAGCTCTTGGTTGGAAGAGATGATGCTTCCCAAACTAAGCTTTTACGCATAACTATTGTTTTAGTAAATAAAAGTTTACTTCTCTGAGACTTGTTTTTCCGCTGGGCTATCCCAGTAGCAACTCGACCTCCTCAAGATTCTTTTTCATTCTTCAGCTGAAGTAAGACATTAATGTCGACTTGAACGGGACATGTCTCTTCGGAAGGGCATTTAAGACCTTCTTGAATTTGTAAGGGTGCACCCTCCCTTCCTTCTCTGTAACCCTCAGGCTGTAGTTTATTCTGACCGTGTTTGTGCCACGTAGTGAAAGCAGAGGCTCCGTTTTAAAGCGCACCACAGGTGACACATCTCTGGCTTATACAGTGAGGACCATGGTCCCACAGGAGCTTAGGGAAGTCTGGGAAGGGAAGGCTGACAGCTTCCCCCTTCTCGTCTGGACAGTGAGGTCATGCCTTTGGTAAGGGGTCACCTCCAGAATTCTTTGACTGGTCACTTCTCACACCTCTTTTTCAGCTGAAGTAGACGTCACCAAATGGCGAAGGCTTTGGTGAACAGGTGGTTGTCTTTCAGGACCTCTGTATTCCTGAAGGAGGATGCAGGCGTCCAGCCTTGCAGATGTAGACTGTTTCCAGGCCTGTGAAAAAGATTTCCAGAAAAAGTAGCCATTTCACAGATAACTAATTCATGATCCCCTTGCTTTCTTTGAGGGTCCCCTTATGGTAGACCTCACATCCAATGGGGATGCTGCTTTTGTTATTTTTAATTTTTGTCCTGGCAGTAGCTGCTGGCACGCTGAACAGTTTAGCTATATACATGGAAGAGTATGTAGCTTTAATTGAGAAATGCTCTTCGTTAAACTCAAGATCTTGGGAGTCTTTATTCAAAAATACTAGCTTTTACATTATCACCACCACCACCACCACCACCACCACCATCATCATCATCATCACCATCATCATCATTTAAACACAGGGTTTAGTGTAGCCTAGGCTAGTCTCAAACTGTATAGCCAAGGATGACCTTGACTTGATTCTTCTCTACCTGCCTCTTTTTTTTTTTTTAATGATTCAGTGCTTGAGGATCAAGCCTTAAGACTCCCTATAGCACCCTACCAACTGAGTGACATTTTCAGCCTTTATTGCCTTTTTTGGTGTTTTGAGACAAGATCTAGTTGTGTCTCCCAGATTGATGTAACTATGTAGGATTTCTGTGTTGGCCTATAGGGTACTGGGGTTACAGGTGTGCAACCGCATTCTTGCTCACTCATGTTTTTATATTATTAGTTTCAAACTGTTGAATTTAATGGGTGAAATAGAATTTCTTATTGAGTTCATTTTATCTTTCGAGTGTGGCTTCCCGAGTATTTAGCCTCTCCTTAGAGGCTCATGGTGGATATGCCTCTTTTAAGGCAGCAGGGGTTATGTTTGAAAGTGCTGTATGCTTAAGTAGCTCTCTTAAAAATCTTTCAAGGCTCGTGACTAGTCTGATTATGGTTTTCCTGTGTTTCTGGTGTCTCAAGGTGGAGATCAGCATTCGGAGTAACTTCCAGCCAGGAATGAAGTTGGAGGTGGCCAATAAGAACAATCCAGACACTTACTGGGTGGCCACGATCATCACCACTTGTGGACAGCTGCTGCTCCTGCGATACTGTGGTTATGGGGAGGACCGAAGGGCTGACTTCTGGTGTGATGTGATCATAGCAGATCTGCACCCTGTGGGGTGGTGTACTCAGAACAACAAGGTGTTGAGACCCCCGGATGGTGAGCTCGCATGTCAAAGGCTTTGATATCCAGGAAATTGTTCTTCATGATGCCTGATCTTTGCAGTGGGGAAAGAAGGACCCTTCTATAAAACCCTGAGTGGGTTTAGTGCAAAGGTTTCTTAGCTCTTTAAAACCTTCAGGGCTTAGTTATCTAGAGGATGCTGTGTGCTGGGTGGTGGGTGGTGGGTGGTGGGTGGAGTTTTGTTTATCAAGAATGGTATTGATCTTCAGGTAGTTTGGTTAAACAGGAGGAAAGAGTGTTCAAGGCCACTTTGATGTTGTCTTTGGATGGTAGGAGAGGAAGGTAAGCCGATGGTAAGGAGGGAGAGGAGAGAGAGATTGGAGACAGGAGAGAGAGATTGGAGAGAGGAGAGTTTCCTCTTTTGGGATTAGATGTGTTGCTTTTACTCTTCAGTCATTTTTAGAGAATTGACATTTTAAACAGGCTTCTTTTTTTAAGTTAATTTGTTTTTAATTATGTATATGTGTGTGCTGCTGTGTATAGCTGAGTACACGTGAGCCCCAGGAGCCCAGAAGAGGTCATTGGATTTGGAGTTACAGGTGCTTGGGTTCTGAGTCATCTGACATGGGTGCTGGGAACTGAACTTACGTCCTTTACTATAGCAGCACTCGCCCCTAACCGCAGAGCCTCTTCTCTAGCCCTCCTACACAGGTTTCTTTTCTAAGTTTGCTTGTTTGCTTTCTTTTCTCTTCCTCTTCCTTGCTTATGACAAGGTCTTGTGTAGAGCAGACTGAAGTCTTTGAAGTTCTCATCCTCCTGCCTCTATTTTCGAAGTGCTGGGACTCCAAACATTTGCCACCACACCCCCTATACGCAGGTTTCTGGCATGCTCCAGCAAACACTACCAGCTAAGCCCATCCCTAACCCTGCACTTAGTTTTTGCTCTCTCTTGCTGTGGGCATACTAGGGTTATGAAACTAGGAGAAAGCCGAACCAATGAGAATTGACATCACTTAAAGCAGTGGTCTAAACTCGTATAGACATGAGATCAATTTAGTTGCCGCAAAACAATGATTCCTTATTGGGGGTAGTCTCCCCTCTAGACATCTGGCAGTGTCTGCAAGGACTTTTGTGCCTCATGGGAGAGAGATGCTACCAAACACTTAGAAAGACCAAACCAGAGGCACCCCTGGACTTCTTCCAGGGCACATGGCATCTTCACAATTAAGTGGTACCAGGTTGCCCTTCCTGAGGACTCCTGCTGCGGAAGAAAGCACTGAGAAAGCTCCCAGGGTCCCTTAGAACTGAGTTCAGCTAAGTATGTGACTCTGATCTTAATATATGATTACAGCATCAGTGGTACCTGTCAGCTTTGCTACAGTCTCTAAGGGTATTCCATGGCCTCCATACTCAGCTGGCTGCTCTTCCTTTGGAGTAATCTATTTCATTCTCCCTCTCCCTCTCCCCTCCTCCCCTCCTTCCCTCTTTCCGCCCTCCCTCCCTCTCTCTCTCTCTCTCTCTCTCTCTCTCTCTCTTTCTCTCTCTTTTTCCCTCTGTCTCTCTCTCTCTCCTCACTCTTCTTTTCCCTCTCCCTGTCCTTCTTCCCTTCTCTCTTCCCCTCTGTCCTCTCCCCCTCCTCCTTCTTTTGCTCCTCTCACATGCCTCTTGTATAATATTTCTGGTTGTGGAGAAAGGTCTGTAGCTTTTATTTCCTCCCTTTGTTATACATAATTGATGACTTGCTAAAAAGGGGTCGTAAAATTGGCCTAAGCTCAGGAGTTGCCTTTGTGTGACATTTGTCAGGGTTGAATCCATTGCCTTGGCCTTAGCTGACATCATGACCCCTCATTGTCTCAGAAGAAAGAGAGCTAGGGCATCCTTTTAGATCTTTGTGTCTCTTCTGCCCTGCCTGGATCAACTTGCCTCCTTCCTCCTCCTCTTCTCCCACTGGTCTCTGAGGTCAGAACTAACCTGTGCTCACAAACAAGACTGTTGGGACCTTAGTGGGGCTCACATCAATAGTATCAGTGTGTTTAATGTAATGTAATTTATTAATGAATTAACGTTGCAAGGACGTTGAGAATACTAAGCAAACGCTGTACTACTGAGTTCTGCCTGGAGCCCTGTATAATTTTAAAACATAATTCATGTATTATAAACGTCATCTCTAAGTTCGATGACTTTAATCTCATTCACAGGGTTGTGCAAACAATGTCACTATCAAGGTCTGAGTAGTTTTTTTTAATCACCCCTAAATTGTTCCCCATTCTTCTTACCTTCTATAACTCTCCATCTACTTTTGAAAATTCACATTTAAAAATTGTATTTGTGAGTATGTGTGTGAGTGTGTGCAAGTGCACACGTGCATGTGTGTGTATAGGTCTGTGTGTGAGTGTGTGCAGGTGCACATGTGCATGAGTGCATAGGTCAGAGGACAGCCCAGAGCAGCCTTTCTCTTCTAGGCAGGTCCCAGTTTTAGTAGCAGCCATCTTTACCCACTGGGGCATTTTGCCCAATTCCCCGGCCTGCTGGTTGCCCTTTAAAACAGCTGCTATATTACTCTGTGCACAGAGCTCTGAGGATGTTAGTGCTCTAAGAGCTCCTAGGTGCATTTGAGATGGTCCCATCTGTCCCTGGAGAGACAAGGCACGGTCGGTTCCTCGGCTCCCCTTCCTCACGTGGAAGAAAAATATGGCAGTTGTCAAAGTCTCAGAAACACCATCAGATTTGTCTCCTGAAGACTCTGTGCTATTAAGCAAGACAAAGACACCCTTAAAATGACAAGATGAAAATGAAAAATGAGAAAACCCTAGAAAAAGGGTGACCAGTAATGTGATGGAAAGATGAGAAGTCTTTTCAAACAACAGCAGTGTTGTTAGTGTGAGGGTTTCTTCAGTGCTGTCTTGTAAAGAACTTAAAAAAAAAAATTTACTATGTAATCAATATGACTTGAGAATCTTTACTTCAGAGAACAAAGTCAGGAAATATCAGGTTCATGGGGCAAGAGCTTTTATTGATTTCTGCGGGGAGGGATAATTATTGCTTCATAACCAGAGGCAATGGTTGTTCTACAGGGACCAGGGGAATCTGTGTTTTGAATGGGGATATTTGTTGTATGGTTTTCTTAGTGAGTTAATGCTATAAATACTGCAACTGTGCCCAGATGATCTTTATCTTTGTTGTGGTTGAATTTAAAAGGCATTGAAAAATATGAAGTAGCAACCCGTGACCTTAATGTTTCTGTCTGAGAGGCTCCATGGTGAGGGGAGGCATGTGTGTGTGTGTGTGTGTGTGTCTGTGTGTGTGTGTCTGTGTGTGTGTATGCGTGTGTGAGTGTGTATGTGTGTGAGTGTGTGTATGTGTGTGCATGTGTGTGAGTGTATGTGTATGCGTGTGTATGTGTGTGTGATTGTGTGTATATGTGTGAGTGTGTAGTTTGTAGACCAAAGGACAAGTTTGTCTCTCTTTCCTTAGGTCTATCCATTTTGTTGTTTTTAATCAGAAAGGGTCTCTAATTGGCCTTTAGCTCTCCAGTTAGGCTAGAATGGCTGACCAGGGAGCCCTGAGGATCTGTCTTCCTCTGCTTTACCAGTACTGGGATTACTGGGATTACAAGCTAATGCTGTCAGCCTGGCTTATGTTGTTGAGCTTGCAAAGCAAGAACTTTACTGACCAAGCCATCTCTCCAGCCCAACTGAGGCATCTTACAAATCCCAGGAATCAAAGTGAAGTAAGGGATATGGCCGTCAGAATAGAGATCTACATTCTTGTGAGCATCCTCCATTAACTTATTAGTTCCGTAGATGAGGCCCTCAGACCTCTCCAGCAGTTCCATGTTTGAAATGAGGGCTTCTATAATGTAATCTCAGGGAGTTAACGGCCCCAACCTTCCTGTGTCTGTGATTCCAGTTAAAGGAGAACAGTAGGAAAGTGTAACTGCTTATCTCTCTAGTTTATGCATGAGATGTGGAGTTTCTTTTAGAATTAGGGTGCATGCATGTCAGCCTAGGAATCTATGAAAAGCACAGGAACAAAGTGCCTGTGTCCCTATTGGACAGCGGCGTGTACTCTAGCTTTATTTCTGTTGCTATGATGATGGAATACCCTAAGAAAAGCAACTTAGAAAAGAAAGGGTTTATTTGGCTCACACTTCCCAGCTACAGTCCATTATGTTTGGGAAGTTAAGGCAGTCAAGGGCGGCGAGAGAATTAATGCATCTTTACTTGCTTCCAATACTCCCACATAATCCAGGGTCCTTCAAGTGAACTGGTGCCTCCTGCGTTCGGGGTTGGGTCTCCCTACCTCAATTAACATTAGGGTAGTTTACCAAAGGCATGTTTACAGACCAACCTGATCTAGACAGTTTCTCACTGGAGACTCTTTTAGGTTGTGGCAAGCTAACAGTTAGAAACTAACCACGTCATATTAACTAGGATGGAACATGATTGTAATTGCTTGGGTAGAATGTCCTTCAATCAACAATTAGAGTCTAATTCCCTTTTCAATCTAGATAGCTAACACGGTCCAGTTTCCCACTGAGTGGTCATGGAATAAACATTAACAGCTTGGAAGTCTGTCAGTGGTGGTCACGCCTTTAATCCCAGCACTTGGGAGGCAGAGGCAGGTGGATTTCTGAGTTTGAGGCCAGCCTGGTCTACAGAGTGAGTTCCAGGGCAGCCAGATCTATACAGAGAAACCCTGTCTCGAAAATCCAAAAAAAAAAAAAAACCAGCTTGGAGTACATGGGCTTTTGCCCACATTATGTGAGGGCACATAGATGGGGTCTCCTCCCCTCAGGCTGAGGTGTCTGAGTTCAAGATCTTTGTATTAGCTGAAGTTCTGCCTTTGCAGTCACTTCATCGAAAAAGGAGCAATTTGATTGGTTGGTTGGTTGGTTGATGCAGGGTTTTTATGGGGTGCTAGTGACTGAAGCCAGGCGCTGCACATGCTAATCAAGCTCTGTCCCAAGTGAGCTCCATCCCCACTTTTTATTATTTTAGATGCCAGTTTGGTGGGGCACAGAGACCTAGTTGCAGTACTGTGTTTTCCTGCCTCGATGTTTTAACTCTATCTTTGAATTAATGTAGGCCTTCATAAATATGTTACATGTCAGGGGGAAGGGAAATCTCCACAGCCACATTCCCAGTTCATGGCATTATGGCGTGCTTCCCATCAGTAGTCAGAGAATGCCATTAACAGGGACATGCTCAGAGACAGCTGAGTTCAGCGGCCACTAGTGAGAGAATGCCGTTAACGGGGACAAGCTCAGAGACAGCTGAGTTCAGTGGCCAGTTGGCTGCTCAGAGTGCAGTGCTGCTCCGGGGCTAACCAATGCTAATCTGTCATATTAAAAGTATTACACGACGTACTACATTAAAGCCTCAGTAAGTGCAGCCAGGGATTAGAGCTCCTATTAGCAGGGCAAAATGGAAAGCGTTTTGGCTTAGTAAATCAATAAGGCTTGATTTATTCATAAGTGTGCACCACGCGCGCAAAGGGCAGCTGCCAAATAATTATTGTTTATGGTGATAATGTACGGAAATCATTTAATCCAATGACTGTTTTCATTGTTATGTATTCAGAAGTAGCAGCAATCACCTCTTAATGTCAGGGGCCCGGGAGCTTTGGTGCTCTGATGTTCTGAATGATGCTTATTGAGTTCTTTGAGGGATGCTCCTGTGTGAGATTGCAGGTGAACATTTGTGAAGTTGCAGGACAATAAAAACCCTCGACTTCTAAACGGGCTAGTATTTATGAGTGCTTTTGGCTACTGCAATAAGAGTGTTGGAATTACAGTGCCTAAGGATCCTGCCACTAATTTTTATTTTCGCCATTATTAAAATTTCTGCAATTTGAATTGCAAACGCCCGCAGGCTCCCCAGAATGACTGTATTTACCATTTCCAAGTGGAATCACCATTACCGGAGTTAGTTAATATATATAACTTATTTGAATGAAGGAATGTTTATTCATGAAGTGTGAGGAGAAAGTGTGAAGACCGCCTTATGCTAAGTGGGTAGATCTGCCAAGTTCTCCAGTGGGGGAGGACTCTAGTAGATTGTAACAGAGGAGTTGCTGGTGCGTGGGACACAAGGATTCACCTGTCCACAGCCATTGTTTAACCATGACTGTGAAAAAGAGCAGTTGATGTTTTCTGAGACTATTCATTTTTAGTTTAGTTTTTTTTTTTCTTATTCCATTTGTGTGTCTGTGTGTGCACCGGTGTATAGTGTTTGTTGTGCATATGTGTGGGCACAAATATATGTATGCGTTTTGTGCCTGTTCAGGTGGAGGCCTGACGGTGATATTGGGAATCACCCTCCACCACATTTCTGCCTTCTTCAATGAGACTGACTCCCTTGCTCAAACCCAGAGCTTTCTAATGTGGCTCCTGTGTGGGAATTGCCTGTCTCTGCACTCTGAGGCCGGAGCGAACAGGCCAGGTTGCTGTGAACACATGATGTTTACTTAGGTTCTGGAAATCCGAACCTAAGAATGCTAGGAAGCGTTTAATCACTGAGCCATTTCCCTAGCCAGAGAACATTCATTTTAAGAACTTCAAGTTTCAAAATGAAATTTTCGTAAGATTAGTGGGACTTAGCCACTCTTTTTTGGAGATCTTGTTTATTAACAAAACTTAGTGATAAATTGTGGTCTCAAGCCCACAGTCCTTTTCCGTCAGCCTCCCGAGTGCTGGAATTACGGTCTTTTCCTATCATGCCTGGCTGGGTCAGTCGTTTCTCTTAACACTGGGATTGAGAGAAACAGAGGAGCACTCAGTATTAGAGAATTTGATGTAAAGAGGATAAAGCAATATCAGTTTGGGAGAAGACAGAGTGCATTTTACTCTCATAAATATGAGAGTAAAATGAGTTAACTGGAGTTGTATTTAAAAAAAGAAATCCTTTGGTCACAAGTCAGTTTTCCTAGTGTTTCAATGTTTAGGCTTATACTCTAGCCTAGGCTTGCCTGGACCTCACTCTGTAGATCGGGTTGGCTTTGAAATCATGGCTATCTTCCTGCCTCAGCCTCCTCTAGGTGTTGAGATTACAGTTATGTGCCAACATGCCTGGCTTCAAAGCTAGCTTTTAAGAATGGTGTGTGAAAGAAGGAAATTGTGCAGTCCTTCTGTGTGGGCTCTCAGTAGGCCCTCAAAGTGGTTTGGAAGTCCTTTTGAGAAGGTGTAGAGCCTTGTGTAGACATGTACCATAGTAGTGTAGATCAGAACATAGGTGGCCTGTGAACAATCTTAAGCATATATGTATGTGACACACAAACTCTCTCTGTCTCTCTCCCATCTCTATGTCTCCATCTCTTTGCCTCTGTGTGTTTGTACATCTATCTGTTTTGTTCCAGATAGCATCATTAAAACATAAATCTTTGGGCGGCTCTCTGGAAAAATAGAAAGATACACAGATATTTTCTACAGGGTGGCAGTTACCTTCAGCAGCCACCTCTTTGGATGGCCATCTGTTCCCTGGATCTTCTCCATTGCCTGGCATGTATGCTTACTTAGTCTCTGTGCCTGAGCATCAGGCCTAGAACCAAGAGGATTGCAGATGCCCTCGTGCAGTCTCAATGCATGTGACCTCAGATCTGTCAAACATGAACATCACAGCCATTATTGCCACATACCCTGTTGGACAGGCAATCGAAAGGTTTCTCTCAGCTCGAAAGTTTCCTGCTTAACATGGCATGGTGGCACATACCTGAAATCCTAACACTTAGGAAGGTGGTGGAGGCAGGAAGACCAGGAGTTCAAGGACAGCCTTGGCTAAGTCTTGGCCAGTCTGAGATCAGCCTGGGCTACATGAGAACTTGTCTCCAAATGAAAAGGTCTCAGAAATCCGAATTCAGAGTATAGTGAGTGAGATGTATGGAAGGACTCCGATATAAACAAGAGCTTATGGAAGGAAAAACAACAGAGACTGAAGGAGTGGGGGCAGTTTTGATGGTTCTTAAGCAAAGCAGAAATGCTTATGAGGAAACAATGAATACAGTCTGCTCTCTGTGGATTTCCAATCTGCAGATTCAACCAACCACACAGATCGAAAATATTAAAACAAAAATGTGCATGAGCATCTGAGCAGGTACAGACGTTTGTTACTGTCCTCTAGTCAGAATGCTGCAGCATCTACTTACATCATCTTGGCTCATTATATTGCATCATAGGCGATGTAGAGATGCGTAAAGTGCATATGTAGGCTGTTGGTAAATTCCAC
This sequence comes from Mastomys coucha, assembly GCF_008632895.1. NCBI lineage: Eukaryota > Metazoa > Chordata > Mammalia > Rodentia > Muridae > Mastomys > Mastomys coucha. Next base: position 7,429,102 of record NW_022196913.1, read on the forward strand.
ATGATTTTACATAAGGACTGAGCACCCATGGATTCATATAGTCTCAGATTCAATATTCTTTGTGCACCAAGGGACTTCTGTGGTTTTTGATAACAGTCCAGTGTGTCTAAATCTCATGACTCCCCCCACCCCCCGCCTCAGCCTTCTGAGTGTTGGAGGCATGGGTCACTATGCCCAGCTAATCTTTCCTTTTATGTTTGGTGTGTATATTGTCTCTTGACAGTTTCTGTGTACCATCTTTCCCTTCATCGTTGCCTGGCACAGTGAAAAATCAATCAAGAACTTTATATTTGTAATATAGTTCTCAATTAAAGGCAGAAAAAATATATATAGTGTGCAGGCATCACCTGCATATGTATGCTCACAATGTGGAGGCCAGAGGTCAACTTTAAATCATTTTTCCCCCCAAGAAAGGGTTTCTCTGTGTAGCCCTGGCTGTCCTGGAACTCACTCTGTAGATCAGGCTGGCCTCGAACTCAGAAATCCACCTGCCTCTGCCTCCCAAGTGCTGGGATTAAAGGTGTGTGCCACCGCTGTCCGTCAACTTTAAGTAATTTTTCAGCCAAAGGCAACCTTGGTTTTTGAGACAGGGTCTCTCACTGGCCTGAGGCTATTTGATTTTGCCTAGGCTGGCTGGTCAGTGAGCCCGGGAATCTGCCTGCCTTTCTCCCTAGTGCTGGGATTTTATGAGATTATAGGTGCTTAGTATTATGCCAAGGTTTTTTATTTAAATTTATTTTCTTCTTCCTTCCTCCCTTCCCTCCTTTCTTCCTTCCTTCCCTCCTTCCTTCCTTCCTTCCTTCCTTCCTTCCTTCCTTCCTCCCTTCCTTTCTTTCTTTTTGGGTTTGGAGTTAATGAAGTCAAGCCCTTGTGTTTGTACAATGGATACTTTGCTAATTGATACATCTCCTCAGTTTTCCAAAGCAGAATATTCTCAACTGCATGCCTACCTATCACAGTTCAAAATATTTAATCCCATCCTTAGAAGAGCCATGCAAATTGGCTGCTGGCATTTTTGTTTTAAATTTTGACAGGAATGTGGCGGATCCCACGTCAGGTAACTTGCAGTATAGATATAAGCCAACGATGATTGTTCCCAGTCTTGAAAGCAATGATTTGAAAGTAGTTGGGGGTGGGGTAGTGTCAGTCATTGTTTACTGGGAAAATTCTCTGAGTAAGATTTTGTATGAGAACGGATGAACTTGGAATATTAGGATCACTCGCTCAGAAAAGCCCTTAGGCCTCTCCTTCGTATCCTTAAAAACAGGGCGGGAAGCTCTTTGCCCAGAGTGTTTCCCATCTTGCCTTTTTTGGGAGGCAAATAACCGGAAGAGTTGTGGTCTGGAACTTCTTTGGCGGACGGTAGTCATGAAATTATGTAAAGTGATGTAAATTAGATCAGATGCTATTTGAGTTTTCCCTCCTTGCAGGAAAACTGAAAGCACAAAGCTAGGAGCAGATTTTCTTTTTCATGTGAGTCATAAATGCATTTATTTTCTCCAGCTTCCCAATTGAGCGACATATGCATGCAAGCAGAGCGTGCGTGTGGTTGTGTGTGGGCTACCAGTGTGAGTTCATTCCATGGCCTTGATTGCCAGAGGCTCCGTCTAATTTGCCCAGTGCCTCCCTCTGCTTCTCTCCCCTCATCCAGAGATCCTGTCCTTATCCTGCTCAGATGACGTGACCTCATGCATGTCCCCAGAGGGCACAGCTCCCATCTGGCCCCAGTTCCTGCTCTTCATAGATCTTCTGATGTCCTATATGCACTTGAGGTTCATTCTGTGTGGTGAATCTCATATCACCTGTGACAGACAAATCCTGCGGACTCACCTTGTTTGCTGGGACATCTGATGGTTTTCTTCTTGTCCCCATTTTGTTTCTGCTCTGAGCCTGGAATCTGTAACTCAACTGACCCTCTCTGTTACGTTGCTGGCCTTTCAATTAATCCATTGGACTGGTGAGCTGTGCCCAGTGCTGTAGGGTCTTTTGGCCTTGAGAACATACATACACCTCTAGTACTTCTTATTAAAGCTCCTTCATAGATCAGTGTTCTGGGGCTGTACCTTCATTGCATGGCCACGTTCCATTCTGTGGCCATTCCTCCACTCCAGCTATGCCTCTGTTCTGAGGTCAGATCTCCAGTCATGGCAATGCCTCTGCTCTGACTATCTGCACCTCAGCCCTCCAGTCCTGCAGACCATCTAGATGAGAGTTTGCCTTCTCACCCAGCTGCAAGGGAAGACTTGGTTTGCACATAGCCTCCGAGCCTTGACTTACCTTAAAGCTGAATACAGCTTTCCATTCAGTTCAGTTCTTGAGCCCTAAGATAGTGTAATTTCAAAGATGAATTTAATGTTGTGTTAGGATATGAGAGAGAGGGGGGGGGGAGAGAGAGAGAATGGAGAAAGATAGAGAAAGGGGAAGAGAGATAATAGGATATGAACACACACATATGGAGGAATAAAACAGCTAATTGTTTGGAATAAAGATGCAATTGTCCATGAAGTAACTATGTATTTTGTTACTAATTGAACGTTGCTGGCCTATCAGTACAATATCTGGACTTGGCTCATAATTACATTTAGCCAAGCTTGACACTTTGCCAACTTTATGTGTTATAGGTTCTATAGCTTATATTCTCCCTCTCTCTGCTCCTCCCTCCCTCTCTCTCTTATTTCTGAGGTGTTAAGTGTAATGTGGTATGTGTAATGTGTATTAAGTGTGCATGCCCCTCCCCTGCCTCTCCCTTCTTGGTTCTTTGCTAACACAGAGCTCTTGCAGTGGTGGGTAGAAGAAATTCTCATGGCTACTAGTAGCTCTTTGGGGTTCCCTTTAGTGCTGGGGTCACGTACATGGTAAACATGGGTTTTACCACCAGGTGATACCCTCCAGTTGATTAATAGACTATATTACTATTGCCATGGAAGCCAAAATATTTTTTTTAACCAATCTATGGGCAGTGGTTTTTTGAGGGCTTGAGTTTTCTGTTGCTGAGACCATGTGGTACAGGGATTACTAAGCATATTAATTCAAGCATATTTGTAATACGATCAAATCTTATGGAATGGCACTCCATCTTCATCTTTACAGTGGGTAATCCACTGGGATAGCATTCTCAGACATTTGAAATTTTAATTTCTTAGGCTCTTTCTTTAAAGTTAGCATACAAAGCAATGGGTACGACTGTGACATTTTCACAATATATTGTTCTAGTCTGTCCCCTCCTTTTGTTTTCTTCTCTGTCACCACCTTCCTGGTCCCTTTTCTGATTTCCGATAGTTTCCCTCTGTTTTCATGTCATGTGATCTCAAGGTCCCTTCTTCCTCTTTCATGATTCCCTGTCTAGTGGATCTAGTTTCGGGGCTGAACCACACACACACACACACACACACACACACATTTATAATAGTAATCACATTTGGTTCTGAGACCTTGTTAATGTTGACACTTGCACACTTGAGAATCAGGGAGGACTAACAAGTCACACTTAGTTGTATCAGAAATAAATGACAACTGTCAACCTGATTGGGAGGACAGATGGGGTGAGTGGATGATCCGTTCAAGCACAGTAAGTGCCTCTTGCCATAGAATCAGATAGCCAGCCTATAGATATGGAGGCTGTGGGCTTATTTGGCCCTGAAGTGAAGCAGAAGAAGTGATTTACATAACTCAATTCTCAGGAAGGTTCTCAGACAATGGCTAATCTCAGGAGTGGGAGGTCTGGTTTAGCAAAAAAGAGGGATGTCAGAACTGTCGCTCTTTAATAGACAAATGCTTTGGGAATTCAGATGTGTGATAGAACTTTCCTCAGACAATAGACATAGAGGATGCATGTGGTTGTCTAGTTAACCAGTGTGTGCTCTGAGATACATTGAGCTGTGGGGGTCAGCTCATAGTCACTTGCATAGTCATCTAGCAGGCAAGGGGCAGATGCAAGGGAGCGGTTCTGGTTGTTAAAGAAGGCTTACCTGGCAAGGTCGCATCAGGTTGATGCTGCCTCCAGATGGAGAATCCATGGCCCATCCATAGTTTAGTCTAGGCTTTAGGTTGACCAGAACAGACAAGATCCTGGTCATGTGCCGATTGTCCTGCTTGTGTGCTGATTGCTTTTGCATAGCTGTAAGCAAATTCAAGACGGAAACAACTTAAAGGAGATTAATTTTAAAGATTATTTCGGCTCATAGTTACAGCTGGCTCTTTTCATCTGGTGCATTTGTGCAGGGGAGTGTGTGATGGTAAAAGTCTGTTTAACTTATGGCAGCCGAGACAGGAAGGGACTAAGGATTGTATAACCCCAAGAGCCTATCCTCAGTGGCTGACTTCCTCCAGGTAGGCGCCATTTCCTAAAGGTTGTCTTTGCAAGATCCTCAATTTCTGGACCAGTGTATTTAAGTGTATTAAATGTATCTAATACATTAAAATCATGACACTGTAGAGTACATTGCCTATTCAAAACTGTAGGGCCTTTTGGAAGAATCTCAAGCTAGGAGTGTGTGTTCTAGGAAGGGAAACCTATTGGGAAGGTTTCTCCAATGCATCTCCTGGCCTGTCTGAGTAGGTAGAAGTAGATGGTGAGAGTGGGCATGAACATGGAGACCACCCTTGACCCTTCCTGAATGAAACAAGCTTGGTAGAACAGCTCTGTGTCTGCTATGGTGGCTCATTTCAGCTCATTCAGTTGTTGTGAATGACAGCCCTCTTATCCCTTTGAGAAGTAGCATTCACCAGAGGGTGGGGGTGGGAGGTGGGGTGATTCCCAGAACTTGTGTCATGGTTGCTTTGGTCCTTAAAATATAGGTGCTAAGTATTTAGTGTTTTAGGTGTGGTGATTCGCAGGGGAGACATCAGTGAGCACAGCTCAAGGAACTCTGGTGGGTAAGAGGAATCTCAGCATTGTGCTGTATCCCTGTGTGTGCTTCAAGTACAAAACAGTCCCAAGAGAGGGCACTAAGGACATGCTGGGGATTGAATTGAGGGCTCCTGAGTTAATGTAGTCAGTTGAGGGACTGAAGGATAGTGCCAAACATTTGGAAATTGAGCCTGGATAGCTTTTGACGACTGGATAGTTTTTATTTTCACATTTATGATCTTTGGGGCCAAGAAAGGGGCCCAAGAGTCCCTCTGCTGTGGTTTCATGTGAGGAAGTTAAAAACAAACTTAAGATTTCAGAATCAGGGCAAAATGAATGTCAGAGATGGCTTCTATAGGTGAAGCTGCCCACTATCTTGATCAGAAAGCTGTGGTTCTTAAAATTCCAAACTTAACAGGGCCCTAGGAGATTGGTGTGTTCTTGTATGCTTGAAATTCCAGCACTCAAGACCTCACACAGTTCTGTGAGTTCAAGGCCAGCCTCAGACTTATGCTGAGATCCTCTTTTAGAGGCAAAAAGGGACAAATTTGAGTAAACCATGCCTCATATCCAAGGTTATTGATAATCTGAGATTGTGAGAGACTAGTTCCAAGAGCCTCGGCATTGAGTGGAGGGCTGCCTTTCCCTTTAAGAGGCTAATGTTTAAAAGAGTATGCCTGTTATCCAAAGAGTAGCACAAATTTCCTTTCGTTTATATCCAACAGCTTTTGGAATTGAATAATTACACAAAACAAGGCCCAGTTGTCCTTTGAGACATGTATGCGGTTTTCACTGAGCCTGCAAGCTGATATTCATGAAGAGATTTCATCAGAGGATGGCAGAGGAAGTGGAGAGAAATTTGATTTTGAGGGGTTTTGTATTTATTTATTTAATTATTTCTTATCAAGAAACAGAGTTGCTGCTGAACATAGTTGATTAAACAATGTAAAAATTTAAAAAGCTCATAATGACATATTTGTATAATGGAAAAGACTCCCTGAGCTCCGATCATGGATTATCAGAAGTCAAGAACCATTAAAACAATCTGCCATTAATTTTTTCCCACAATGAATAGTTATGTCATCTCATTAGCGTGCGTTCAGCCTGTTTCTCAGACAGGCTTTTGATGAGTCTCTTTTGAGACCGTTGCAAAGTGCAGAGAACTTCTAGTATCTCCGCACTTCCTCACCACCCTCAAACACAAAAAAACAGGTTCATTAAAAATCACCAAAGATGATACTTCCTACTATCCCTCTTCCCTCCCTCTGCTCCCTCCCTCCCTTCCTCCTCACTGCTTTCTCCTTCCTGCTCTCCCTACACTATAGTTCTGTCTCTGTCTCTTTCCTTTTCCTTGACAGGCCAGCCTTGAAACTAAATATGAAGTCATTCTTGCTTCCACCCACCTTTCAAGTCTTGGGACTACAGGCATGCACCATCACAAAGGTTTTCAGTAAAGCTAAAAAAGCCACTTCTTGATTTTATTTTGATTTTTGATTAGATATTTTCTTTATTTACATTTCAAATGTTCTCCCCTTTCCTGGTTTCCCCTTCGAAATACCCCCTATTCCCTCCCCCCGTCCCCCTGCGCACCAACCCATTCTCTCCAGCTTCCTGGCCCTGGCATTCCCCTACACTGGGGCATAGAGCCTTCACAGGACCAACGGTCTGTCCTCCCACTGATGACCCATTGATTGACTAGACTATCCTCTGCTACATATGCAGCTGGAGCCATTAGTCCTACCATGTGTGCTCTTTGGTTGGTGGTTGAGACCCTGGGAGCTCTGAGGGTACTAGTTAGTTCATATTGTTGTTCGTCCTAAGGGGCTGCAAACCCTTCAGCTCCTTGGGTACTTTCTCTAGCTCCTCCATTGGGGACCCTGTGCGCAGTCCAATGGATGGCTGTGAGCCTCCACTTCTGTATTTGTCAGACACTGGCAGAGCCTCTCAGGAGACAGTTATATCAGGCTCCTGTCAGCCAGTGCTTGCTGGCATGCACAGTAGTGTCTGGGTTTGGTGATTGTGTAAGGGGAGGATCTCCAGGTGGAACAGTCTCTGGATTGTCCTTCCTTCAGTGTCTTCTTCACACTTTGTCTCTCTAACTCCTTCCCTGGGTATTTTGTTCCCCCTTCTAAGAAGGATCAAAGTATCCACACTTCGGTCTTCCTTCTTCATGAGTTTCACGTGGTTTGTGGATTGTATCTTGGGTATTCTGAGCTGATCTTTGATTTTTAGCATTTGATCCTGTGGAGACCTAGGCATGGCAAACAAAGCTTGTTTAGTGTTGTTTGCAATAGTAGTTAATCACATTTGTTTTGTAAGAAGAAAGCTAAGTTCCTTTCATGGTCTCCATCCCCACGTCGGTTGTGAGATTTGTTAGTCCATCCAAACTGAGTTTAAGTCTCTAATGTGCATGGATCATTAGATTTGTAAGTATTGCTAATGGTTCTTTCTGTTGTGTGTGTTAATATGCCCTTCCCGGGTGGGTTTCTGTGAAGGATAATGCAGGGACCGTGTTGTTAGCATAAGTAACTCACCAGCAAATTAACATCAATTAAAAATTCTATTAAGACAGCTGGCAGAAATCTTTTAACACTAAGTACAGTTATGTTTAGATCAGACTTAATATTTCTGAGGATTTGTTTTGTTTCTCAGTGTAACTTTATACTAACAAAGGGGACTGTTAATATTTAAAGGACTTCTCTTTTTTTTGTTTTGTTTTTTTTGTTTTGTTTTGTTTTGTTTTTTGTTTTTTTTCGAGACAGGGTTTCTCTGTATAGCTCTGGCTGTCCTGGAACTCACTCTGTAGACCAGGCTGGTCTCGAACTCAGAAATCCTCCTGCCTCTGCCTCCCAATTGCTGGGATTAAAGGCGTGCACCATCATTGCCTGGCTGACTTCTACTCATATTCATATTCATACTCATACTCATATTCAGCAAATGCTCTGGGCTCAAATTTTGCAGAGATTTCAGTTAGTTTTAAAAATTATCAAATTGGATTTTTTTTTGTTTTTGCTTTTGTTTTTTTTGTTTGCAGTCTTTTTATCTTCTAAGTAAATGCCCTCCTTTAGTTCCTATTTAAATTTTCATTCTTAAAATTGTATTTGAGGGCTTTACCTATTTAAAAAAAAACATTAGGGGCTGGAGAGATGGCTCAGCAGTTAAGAGCACTGACTGCTCTACCAGAGGTCCTGAGTTCAATTCCCAGCAACCACATGGTGGCTCACAACAGTCTGTAATGTGATCCAATGCCCTTTTTTGGTGTATCTGAAGAGAGCAACAGTGATCTAATATAAATTAAATAATAAAAAAATTACCAATTATTACTTAGTTGAGCATTAGGAAGACAGTAAGATGAGCTAATATGTTTTCTCCAAAGCAGCCCACTGCTCACACAAACAGGACAAGAAATTAAACCAAGAAGGCATGAAAGGTTCCTTTGCTAATTTACTTCAATTAAAACTGACTGGCTTCCTTCAGAAGTGCATGAATAATTGTATCTAGTTCTTGATCTTTGTATTGGCACATTGGAGTTGCAATAGAGGTGAACATTTTCTTGCCTCATATAAACCTAAACTCTCAGAGACTCTTATACAACAAGCCACTAAGAGGCTCATCATCTGCAGGACCTGCCAATGTAGACATTGCAATCAGTGAAGTTATTATTTTCTGTCCTGTCAACTCTGTTGTCCACATCGACTGACACAGTGGTGCAGCTCTGAGTTAGAACATTCGCATATACCAGCTGTGTTAATATGGTGTGCCCCTCTTTTTTCTTCTGATCTTGACATAGACATCTCTTTCCTCATTATCCCCCTTCACGAGGATATTAATAGAATCTCTCAGATGTTTTCATGGTTTAGTAAGACTAATGGTTTAGTAAAATTGTTTTTCTTTTAATTTAGCACCAGAGTGGCTTAAGTTTTTGGCTCATTTAAGCAGTTATTTCATGACAATTGTAGGTAAAAACAAAAGCAATGAAGACATTAATGACTATATTTAAAAATGAAGTTTAGATAAGCATTTCTTGGCAACCATAAGAGTTGTTCCTATATGACTCAGTATTACGGTTTAACGTCTCATTCACTTGTAGATGGTTTCCCTTCCTCTTCATTCCATGAGTTAAACACACCCAGGCAAGCCCAGGTACATGCCTAATATGCTGTGGTGTCTAATATGTAAACTAACTCATGGGACACCCACCAGGTGGCTTGTCATACAAATATTGCAGTTCTCTAGATTAGAATCTGTTTGTCACTATTGAGGTTTGCATTTGAAGACCTTGGGGTGCTCCCTGTGAACATATGATAAATTGTTTTTTAATGAGACAATGAACTGTCTTCAAATTCTCACCTCTCTTTTGGCATGCTCTGCTAAATTGTATGCATCACAGTTTCTTGCTGTGGTTTTAAGCTTTCCTTTTTCATAATGAATGACAGAATGCCTCTCTAATTCTGCTTTGAAAACTTTTAAGTACATCCAGTAATAGGCAAAACCTCCTATGTTCATTCCTCAAGGTTAACCACAGTCTGTTCAAAGCCAATCTTTTGTTTAATCAATGCACCACCCACTTTCCCTGGCTTTACTGCTTAAAAGCAAATCCTAGACATCATATCAGTTCATCTGTAAATATTTTAGCATGTGTCTCTCATAGATAATCCTGCACATGTGTGTGTGTATAATCATTGAGAAGTCATGGCGAATGAAAGGGAGGCTTTTAATTTATTTTCAAGATTTTTTTTTAAGAACTGGAGCCAAACATTGATTTAAAAAACACTCCCCTAGTGGATGTTAAATGCCTCTTTCAAAAAAATCTGTGGAATGAGTTAAAAACTAAAATTATATCAACACCTCTAGTCAGCACAGCGCACCAAAAATTAAAACCAGAGGAAGGGGTGCTCTTTCTTTTAGAGTTAAAAATAACAAAAGTTTGTGTTTTTCTTTCTTTGGTGGGCCTGGAATAAGTACTACATTTAAATTTAGTATTTTTGAATGTAGTAGGTTTATCCCAGGCACGGTGGCACACTCATTGTAATCTGGGAGGTTTGTAATACCAGGGAGGTTGAGGTTTGTGAATTGATGGTCAAGTTTGGCTACAGATTTGTATCTCAAATAAAACAACAGAACAACAAATTAGTAAATAAACCCAGCAGCTCTGGGTTCATAAGTCATGGCAGCGGTGGCCTTGTATTACTGAGGAGCTGGGCATTTCCCCATTTTTCATTTGTATATGTTGATTTTTGGCACACATGAAAGAACTTTCTAGCTCTGGTCTTGGGTTGCTAGTGAGAAAATGTAAGGCATTGCATTGAGTGAGTTGATTCCCTGCTGTGCTAGTGATCTTTCTCTTGGTTGTGAGGAGGACTTATTTTGGCTTGTTGATTTGAAAGGGAGGTGCTCAGGAAGAAATATAGTCTGTCACAGCAGGGAGTGAGGGAGCCAGTCCCATTGCAGTCAGCAACCGGAGGCAGACAGTAAGCAGGACCTGGTTTTTAAACCTCCTCCCTCCCCCAAGTGATTCTCTTCCTCTAGCTAGGCTTCACCTCCTAAAGGTTCCATAACTTCCAAAGCAGTTCCACTAGCTGGGGACACTGATCGAACACAGGAGCCAGTGGAGGATGCTTCACATTCGAATTGCAACAAGCGCTAAAGCCAAGGTTACTTGTAGCTCCTTTCCCTTAGAGCAGTGGTTCTCAGCCTTCCTAATACTGCAGCCTTTTAATACAGTTCTCCATGCTGTGGTGAACCCCGCAAAATTATTTCACCATTATCATAATTTTGGTAACTGCTATGAATTGCAATGTCAAAGACCTGCTACGCAGGATGTTGGATGTTTGAAATGCTGCCTTAGAGAAATCCTGTGGAGTAGAAGACTACTGTCTGTTCATCTGTCAGCACTGTGGACAGGGGTTGGTTCTGTATCCCACGAGCTGGGCACCTCTGCTTGAGGAGCATGGTCCCAGTCCTGGGAACTTTGCTTAGCAACTAGAGTGAACTTTAGGTCAGGTCAGGTCAGAGCAAGCACGCCTTTAGAGTCTCTGTGCCCTAGAGGGTTCCCTGATACTTTTCTTGTTAACTGCCTCCCTTACCCTGTTGACAGTCTGGACATAGACAAGTAAGTATGTCTGTACACTATAAGTGCACACATGCATGTGCACATGAATACACGTGCACACACACTCACACACACACTCACATGCCCTCCCCAATGATGTTCCTCACCAAGATTCTCATTCTGTCCAAAAAGGATGGAATACAAGTGGGCGAGGGACACCATACACTGACTCCCCAAATCTCTGCACACGGGAAACTTCATCTCCTCAGTTATCCTCTTCTGGGGAAATACCAGGGTTTCACAAACGGAAATGATGTTTCTACTCAGACCTTTGCTATGTATAAGGTAAAGGATTAAATTCAGGCACATAATTAGGTACTTATGCTTAAAGATAATGCTTTTCAGTATTACTGTTCTGATCAGCTTTCATTTCAGTTTTTTGTGCAAATGGACAGTAAACAATTATTTTCTATTATTTTGTGCATCAGCAGATACACAGTTAGATAGTATTGATAGTTAATTAATTGCATGTGTTAAGGAACAGTGGAGGCAAGGAAGGGCTTAGCATGTGCAAGATTTATTAGATAGCACTCCCGACCACATTTTTATTTCTGCACAGTAACATGCTTTATGATAAAGATTTGGTAGGCCAATTGTATCAGAAGATGATGGTGCGGGGGACAGGAGGAGAGAGAGATGGAGAGTGAAGTGTGCTAGCTAACCTCCACAGAGGGGTTCTCACTTATGTTCCTGCTAATTTGCGGCTAGCACAGTATCCCCTAGAATCCTGAATACTGGCTTTCTGACTGACATGTGGAGGTGAGCAGGCCCCTGGATGACATGTGGAGGTGAGTGGCTGGCTTAGGTCTGCAGGCTCCCTGGGTGACATGTGGAGGTGAGTGGC
>NW_022196913.1:7441162-7460015 GCF_008632895.1 Mastomys coucha
GGCTGGCTTAGGTCTGCAGGCTCCCTGGGTGACATGTGGAGGTGAGTGGCTGGCTTAAGTCTGCAGGCTCCCTGGTTGCTGCTTTACTCAGTTTCCTTCTTCTACAGTACAGAACTTAAGCAATAAGTTAACATTTGATTTTTGTGTCTGTTCCTCTAGCAGTCTGTGTCTCAGTGTTGAAAGGGTCCAGCAAAACAAGGATGCCTCAAAATACAAAATACAAAAGGGGCTGGGTCGTGTGTGTGTGTGTGTGAGACATTTCACAGTGTGAAAAACTTTCAGAAGTGTTGAAAGCTCCCTAGTCCTTTCTCATTCCATGCCCACTGAGAGGTGTAAGTTGTCTGAGTCCCTGAGAAAGCTCTGGAGTTTGGATGGGACTTTCATAAAATTGAGGAACTGTAATGAGGATGCGCTGGAACTCAGCTTCCTGACTTTCTTTGCACATGTCAGTGATTTTTATTATGGCTGCCTGAGTCTCAGTGTTGAAAGGGCCCAGAGAACCAATGTACCTGACCTCTTCAGTTCACAACTGTGTCTGGAGCAGAATAGACAGAGCCACTCAACATTGGAGATAGGGCCTTGTGATTCTTCTAAGAATCATGCAAACTCCTATTATAGGTTTAGGAGGAAGAGGGCAGTGTCCCACAGGCCAGTGTCCAGGTGTTCTTACTGGCTGCCCCTGTCATGTTCCATATGTTTTACTCCACATCATTGTTCTGCTGCTCCTAAGTGCTTTACAGATGTGTTTGTTTAACTTCTCCTTTTTTAATTTTAATTTAATTTAATTTAATTTTTTTTTTTTTTTTTTTTTTTTGGTTTTTTGAGACAGGGTTTCTCTGTATAGCCCTGACTGTCCAGGAACTCACTCTGTAGACCAGGCTGGCCTCGAACTCAGAAATCTGCCTGTCTCTTCTCCCCCAAGTCCTTTTAAATGGAGAGCTAGCCATTTTCATTTCAAAGAAGCAGCTCTTTCCCACCTGCCAAGAAGGATTGCTAATTTGTTTTATATTAAGAGTAATCCTGTAATAAAAGCTGTCACATTGTTAATTAAAAAGATCACATCTAAGGTCCCGGAGAGATCAGGTCTTTTGAACCTCAGCATGAGACCTTTGTTTAGGGCAGTGTACTGATCCACCCAGGAGAGAAATGAGAGGCTTGGCAGGTTGACCTTGTCAGCATGAGCTGCGGCTGGCTTCTGATAATCCCATCATTTGCCCTTATGATAGTTACAGTCATTGTCAGCTTGAGAGGATTAGATTTTCCTGGGAGTCACAGCTCTGGCATGGCCTGTAAGGTAGAATTGACCTAAATATGAGTGGTAGCATGCCCCGAGAAGGGTCACCAGACTGAAAATAAGGGGAAAAGGGAAGGAAACTGAGTCCCAGCATTTGACTCTGCTCACTCACCCGGGTGTGAAGAGCTCAGCAACCTCACGCTCCTCACCGGCATGACAAACAGTGCCTTCAAATTGTGAGCCAAAAGAAACCCTTCCACCCCTGAATTGCTCATCAGTTATTTTTGTCACAGAAGAGAAAAGTCATGCAGTATATAGAGAATCAGCATTGTAAGGATCCCATTTGGAATTTGCCCTGGGAGGGGACAAGCACCGTGTGATCCAGGGGACCCACACGTTGAAGCTCTGCTTCAGCGAAACAGGCCGACCTGTGCATCTCTCTCTCTCTTTGAACAAATATCACTGAATGCCCTGAAATGATACCAGGGGTCAACAGTGTGACTCCTTTATAACTGTTGATCCTACCTACAGTGACAAACTCCTTTGATTAGAAAACATTTGAGTAAGCCGGGCGGTGGTGGCGCACGCCTTTAATCCCAGCACTTGGGAGGCAGAGGCAGGTGGATTTCTGAGTTCAAGGCCAGCCTGGTCTACAGAGTGAGTTCCAGGACAGCCAGGGCTATACAGAGAAACCCTGTCTTGAAAAACCAAAAAAAAAAAAAAAAAAAAAAAAAAAAAAAAAGAAAACATTTGAGTAATTCTCTTGGGAAAAGGAAAGAAAAAAGAAAAAAAACCACTACAGACAAAAGGTTTGCAAATATAAGCTCTCCCAGTGATTTGAGGTCATGTTTCCACTCTGATTTTCTCTGGGTGTGTGTGTGAGGCGGAGGACAAGTGTCTGCAACCCCTGTCTCACCAGCTTGTTTCGTTCATACCACAGGCCCAGACATTGGAGAATAGCTCATGAAAGGGCTCGAAGTCCTTCGAGGAAGCACTAGACAAAGAACAGTCATTAATTAATTTTTAAGAGTCAGCAGCTGCACACTCAGGCATCTGGTTTGATAGGAAAGGAAAGGAAAACAAATTTCTTGGTTTTAAATTGCCTTGTGTGTATGACAGCATATTAAAGTAATGAGAGCAATTCATCTTGCCGCGTTGGGCTTGTCAAGCTCTGCTTTCCCCGCCCCATCTCTGTCTCTGTCGCTCTGTCTGCCTGTGTGTGTATCCTGCCTGTTAGTTATGTGCGTCTGTCTAGCGCACATGCACATGTGTGCCTATGGATGTGGAAACCAGAGGTCAGTCGATTTCAGGTGTTTTCTTCGGTTACCCTCCCTGCTGTATACTGAGGCAGAGTCGCTCACGGAATTCCCCACCGAAGCTGGGGAGCTTGCTCGTCCTGGCTCACGAAGCTCCCCAGCTTGCCTTTGAGATCCCTGGTCTTTGGCTTCTGAGTTCTGGGATTACAGATGAGTGACCACACCTACCTAGGTACTACATGGGGCCTGGGGACTTGAATTCTGGTCCTCATCTATTTGAGGCACGCTCTTTGACCACTATCCCAGTTCTTTTCTGTCTGCCTCCCTGCCCCTCTCCCTCTGCAAGTTTCATTCCTACGCTTTATGTACTGTTAAAAGATAGAAGGACAACAATGTCAAGGCAAGCGAACTGTGAAGTTGTCACAAGCAGATAGTCTAGACTCTACTAATTGCTTTACGGTACCCAGGCACCAAGCTGCCTGCCTGTCTGCAGCATGCTTGCTTTCCCAAAGGTCTGTGTCAAGTAAAGAAGACACTCCTAGGTGTGCCGCTTAGATGATCCTGAATGCAGCCAGGTTGACAATGAAGACCAACCAACAAATGTCCAAACTGGCTTCTTAAGGGAACCCCCACAGAAATCCCAATCTCTAGGCAGAGAACTTAGTGGCAACAGTGGCCATCCTGCGCGTGTCCCTTCTCATCCCTCCCCCTCTTGTGCTCACTAATCTGCTAGTTGTGAGGGTCTCTTCCTAACACCAGGCAGCATTTAGTAACCAGACCTGCACATGACACAGTCCACAGAGACTCGTGTGTTGAAATAATTGCTATCTTCCCGGCATGCTTTGTAATTCTGGGGGAGCTTTGTGACTCATGGCCCTGAGTCATGCTCTCACCCTGGGTTACAGCTTTCACTTGTGCTTCAGATGGTGACACCTTGCATTTTTGGAGCTCCTTGTCATTCTTTAAAGAATGTGTATAAAAAAATATTAGGTATATTTTTTATCCACAGAACTACTTCAACCCTTCCCCTGTTCTCACTAGGGGTTTACATGCCCGACCTTGCTATGCTAATTGAACAGAAAATGAAGACGAATAGTTCATGTCACTTTATACATAAAACAAATTTCCATGGAGGTCTGACTCCAAACTTTTATACCGATTCTGCTCATGGTGATACCCTCTTTTTTATTTTGTTGCTTTTTCTTAAAAAAAAAAAAAATATGTTCAGTGTTCTCCCTGCATGTATGCCTGCATGCCAGAAGAGGGCGCCAGTTCTCATTATAGATCGTTCTGAGCCACCACATGGTTGCTGAGAATTGAACTCAGGACCTCTGGAAGAACAGACGGTGTTCTTAACCTCTGAGCCATCTCTCTAGCTCCTATTTTGTTGCTTTTAAAAATAAAAATTTTAGGATACAATGAACAAATTCCATAAACCACTCGGTATTGTGACCCACAGTTTTGAAAATAAAGGTCCAGGTGACAAATTTGCCCTTCCTCTTAGGCAAAGTCCTCTAGGAACATTAGAGCAAATTCTTTGTAGGAGCCCTCTGGTGGCTTGAATGAGATGTCTCCTACAGCCTCAGGCATTTGAATGCCTCGAACTCAGAAATCTGGCTGCCTCTGCCTCCCAAGTGCTGGGATTAAAGGTGTGTACCACCACCGGCCGGCCAGCTTTGAGCTTTTAGAAGACTACTCTCAGTTTGCTGTCCTCGAACTCAGAAATCCACCTGCCTCTGCTTCCCCGGCACGTAACAGCTTTTTAAAGAGGACTTGATTATGCAGCTCTCCTTCAGGTGGGGCATGTGAGCTAGACCCTGACAAATGATGACATCCTCAGCTGGCAGGCAAAGGTAAACTCACCAGTTGCGTGATTTCAGGCACCACACTGGCTGTCTTTAGGGTTCACTTAGCTATCAACACATCATTACCATTTGTATTTTGCATGAATAGAACGGAGCACTGAAGATGCTTGAGAGCCTGGCTCTGGGTGAGTGTGTCCAGGGATCCTGGCTCTGGGTGAGTGTGTCCAGGGATCCTGGCTCTGGGTGAGTGTGTCCAGGGATCCTGGCTCTGGGTGAGTGTGTCCAGGGATCCTTGTGAATTGCAGTAGCACTGAGCTGATAATGAGTTAAGTCTTTGTGATGGCCTTAGACTCCTGCTTTGTGGATGCAAGTCTTGGTCCATGACTTACGTCTGGGTTTGTTCTCTTTTGTTCTCTAGCATACCTTAGGCTGCCTCTGGTCCATTGTTGAGTTCTTCCCTAGGCTTTCTGGTTGTGCGGTGTAGGCTGTGTCCTCTGCTCATCCCCACCTGATTTTCTCCCAGGAGCCTTTGGCTGTGCTTGCGTCCCTTCTGGTCCACATTTAAGTTATCTTACGGAGCTGCTTCCACTGCCCTTTCCCAGCCAGAAGCATTACTATTTTCTTTGCCAATCTGATAAAAAGCCAGCAGTCCCATTCACTAATTAGAACGCTGTGTAAACACAAGTCTTGCTGAGGGAGGTCAAGCATTTGTCCCCTATGAAGCGTTTTACCATCTGTTTTCAGTGTGTTCCTCTGTGTGTGTCTTCTGCTGTGATCAAGTAGGCCAAATTCAGCTTCCCATTTCCCCAGAAACTGGGAAATAGTTCCAGTTTTCCTTGTGGGTCCATTCTCCAGACACATGCCTGGACCTGGATGTCTATACCTGAATGTCAAGTAGGAGCAGCAGATGCTTATTTAGGGCTTAATATTAGGCTTGTCATTGTTCTGAATGTGAGTGTGTGTGTGTGTGTGTGTGTGCGCGCGCGCGCGTGTGCGTGTGTATAGGGAAAGCATGGGTGTGGGTGCATGTGTATGGGTGCATGTAGAGGTCAGAGTCAACCTTGGATAGTATTCTTCAGGACGTATTTCCTCTGTTTTTGAGACAAGGTTTCATTAGCCTTGCGCTCCCTGACTCAGCTAGGCTGGCCGCCAGGTGAGTCCCCAGACAGATGCACCTGCCTCTCTTCCCTAGGTTTTAAGATTAGAAGTGCATGTTACTTTGCTTGGCTATTTCACGTGAGTTCTGGAGATCAAATTCAGAACCTCATACTTTCAGGGCAAGCGTCTTAAGACTAAGCTGTCTTCTCTGCTGTGGCCTGTATTATTCATGTTGAGCCTATGGGTGGAGGGGACTGTTACTGTATTTGTTAATAGAAGAGGAACGGCAAAGCTAGGTGCTTCGTGAAGATCACACAGATATCGAGCGTGTAGCTTAGTTAAACAGATTTGGAATTTTTTGGCATAAATTCTAGCTGGTGGTTCCTGGTGCGAACCAGATCAGCTAGAAGGAAGACACAGAGCTGTCTTAGAAAGACCACACCAGCTACTTTTGTATTCTTGGGTCTGGAAACCCATTGACATCAACTTAAACGTTTGTTTTGGTTCACATTTTGAGAAGTTTTGATTTATAATTTCTAAGCTGCGTGCCCTTGGGAAGAGACGCTGAGGGTGGGGCAGAGTTTTTCAAATTCTGATAGACCAGAGAAGAGAGAAGGGGCTATAGCCAGGAGACAGATGATACCTGTCTCTAGTGATGATATACTGCTGCCAGCCAGGCCCCAAGTGCTAAAGGAGCCACAGCCTCCTAAGGAGCCCCCACTAGACTGGCATAGCATCCAAAACCTGAGCCTATGTCTGTGGTCCAAATGAAGGTGGCAGGGTAGAGATTCAGGAGAGATGATGGCGGAATTTCCACACAGCCCAACATAGCTGAGAATCTGAAGCCAGCAATGCCATTTCAGGATGAAAGCCAGCAGGCTGCAGCCCACGAAGACCGATACTTCAGTTTCATTGGAAGGCAGGGGAAAAGCCCTGGGTCTAGATGGAACACAGACGTCAGGCGGGAGTCTTCACTCAGGAAGGCCCACTTTTGAATTTTACTCATTCTTGTCTACAGCTGACTGTATGAGCCCCCCATATTGCAAAGACAATCTGCCTTATTGGCTCAACTGATTCATATCATAATCTTATCCAAATGTACCCAGAATAATGTGTGAAGAAGGATGTGTGTGTCTGTGTGTCTGTGTGTGTGTGTGTGTGTATACAGACACATGCTCACACTGATGAATGGAATCTGGTGTTCTGTGCCCTTTGCAGTTGTGAATAGCTGTGCCAGGAATAGTTGTGTAATAATCTCAGAGAGTGAGCTTGAGTTCCAAGTCCTAGAAATCTTGCACTCACTTAGAAGTAGCACAGTGTTGTTTGGCTCAGTTTGCTATGATGTGTCTGCATATGTGTGCAGGTGCCCATGCACGTGCAGAGGTCAGGCTTTGACACTAGATGTCGTCAGTTGCTTTGCGCATTAATATTTAATTAATTGCTGCCTTTCACTGTCTTAAGCTTTGGCTAGGCTGGCTGACCAGCAAGTTCTGGTGCCAATCTCTTGCCACCCCCCTCAATACCAGGTGAGCTACATATGCTGCCACAGCCAGCTTTTTACCTAGCTGTTGGGGATCAGAACTCAGGGCCTCATGCCTGCTCAGCAGGTACTCTCCTGATTGAGCGTCCGCAGCTCCAGTTTCACATTACCAAAAAATGGCAAAAGTAATAAAGGGGGACATACCAGATAAATAAATGTGGTAAAAAAGGGAAACTTTTCTTCCCTATTTTTTTTCAAACTCACTTAGAAATAACTGATATGCATTTGAGGGATATTACCCAGTTCTATGGAGAAATCCTTTCATGAAAACATTTGACATTAGACATTTAGCTGAATAGTGTCCTGAGTTGCGTGGTGCCATCAGACAACACGAGGCACTCAGTCGCTCGGGTTGCTCTTCATGGCCTGCTTTATTTCTTCATCTGTAGATGCTTGCCTCTCCGGTGTTGCCAAGCACAGTTTACAGTGTGAATGTGCGGTACTTTACAGCTCCCTCTCATTAAGATCAGCAGACATATGTGTTGTTCTGGGCTTGGCTGGAGCTTGGGGAATAACTGCTTCGAGGGCAAGTCTTTCAAGGCGACTGGCTACACAGTCCCTTCGGGAACAGAACACAGCATATTGTCTAGTTTTTGTCCTCGGAGGAATGTGGAAGGCTTCATGTTGACATGTTTCCACCATTCGATGTAGTTAAATATGGGAGCATCATCAACTCTCTGGCCATGTTTTCCTTTCTGTCTTGTGAAATTAAGTTAGATAGTACAACCACCTGGTCAGTGATTAACATCTCAGTTTTAGGGTTTTAAGATTAACACTGTCTTCAGGTTTTATAACTTCCTATTAGGAAAGAATCAGTAATACCATTCTAATATCTACACACCTTTTCTGAAGGCTGCTGCAGCTGCCAAAGAAACAATCATTAAGCGGAGACTGGGTTGCCCAGAGCAGTTCCACTTGGCTAATTTGATAATTATCGGTGGGTATTTATAGAAGGATGTATAACTGAAGCCCCAGAGATGATTGAATAGGAGGTTCTTTCTGGTGCATTGCCTAGACTGTGGGATCTAAGGCAAAACTTTTAGGTATTCCCCATTCAATGTTTTTTTTTTTTTTTTACTAACCTCTTTCCCACTGGGCTTGCACATCTCTGTATGACTCTGCTGTCCTTATTTGTGTCTGGTAAAGAGGTAGAAGATGCTGTCTCAGGCTCCCTAAGCCAGCAGTCGGTTGTCCAGGAGTGTGTAGGCTGTTGCCTCAGTCTTTCAGAACCAGACTCACATCATAACGTGTGCAATATTGTTTGCTCACGGCTTGAAGATGGTCCAACTTTGTAAGTAAAAATCATTCTGGCTGGGGAAATGAAAAGATTTCTTAAAAAAAAAAAAACTATTGATTTCTGCAGTGGAAGGAAATAATTTGAATGAGTTACAAATGATCTTCGCAGGCACCACTGTGCCAGCCCCTTTCTTGGACTGTCCTCTTACCGTAGCGTGGAAATAAATCCAGTTTTTAAAAGAGGCATTAAAAAGTGCTGTGACAAGTGTAGTTACGGCAGACAGATTTAGCTCGTGTACTTTATCTGCATAATCTGATTGTAATTTATATGTCTTCAGCCCAGATAAGGCAAAGCCATTTCTTATTACCAAATTCTTCTCTTTGTCAACATGATGTGAGCAGGATATTGACTTTAACTGAAGGCTGGTGATTAATCATAGCAGTGTGCGGGGAGATCATTTATTGCTTTGTGTAGCTGAGTGACTGCTGGTGGAGCTGGGAGTCAATCACGATAAACCCAAGCGGGTTAGTTGTTCTTGTCTGACAATGGATGACGTGATGGATTTATTAGCCATATTTTCGATTAAAGATCTCTCTACATTCTTAGCCAGGCAGATAGCAAAGAGGAAAATAACAAGCCACCATCAATGGAAGAATCTGCTTGTTTGCCAAGTGACTGTCACAGGAGAAGATGGATTAGGATGATAGAACCACATTTACTACACAGCTCGTGATTACTTTTGTCAAGTTCAAACATGGCAGTGGTGTTCATGGTCATCTGGGCATTGGCTAGACTAGGAAGAAAAAGCCATTGTATGAAGTTACACAGGTTCCATGAGAACTTATTGCTAATTTATGGTTAAACATTATCACCCCGGCTGTACTTTCCCTTGTGGAGCTTGTAGATTTTTAGGAACTGTAAAGCTACTTAATGCTAACTAAGATTATGTAGGAAAAGGAGATTCTAGGGGCGGGTAGGATGGCTCAGTGGGCAAAGTACCCACATACAGGTAGGAGAGTACCAACTGTATGCAGCTGTCCTCTGATGTCGACATGTGCACCGTGACACCAATACATGTCTGATATATATATGATAATGTTAGTAAATAAAAGAGGGGGGAAGAAAAGAAGATGCTAGGGAAGATCCATACAGGGAAGAAAAAAAGCCCAGCAGGCATTATCCAAATCAAATGGCAGTGAGTCCAGGGGTTATCCTGTCTGTTTGTCAATCCATTCTCTACTCCTCTTTTTTATTGAAGATTGAAGTGAGCTGCCTTCTTTATTGAAATGCCTGGAGCACTACATAGTATGTTAGTCAATAGCCTACTGCCTCATCCATTGCTTGGGGAGTCTAGGACAGTGACAGTATTCTCTGTGTACGGGCACAGCCAGTCTCACAAGATGGGCAAGTGTTGGAAGTGTGTGCTTGTGCCTGTGAGTGCTCAGCTCAGCTCAGCTCCTGAGATTTCTCCAGTCTTTGTCTCTTCTTTCACCTTGTCCATTCTGGCCTATGGCGTGTGCTGGTTGGAGAGGCATTTCTTTTGTGTGTATACACAGTGTATATGTGTCTACACGTATGCAGATGTATACGCAGGTGCAAGAGCACACGTGTATTCTAGGGATATGTGCAATTGATGTCTGTTATTGTCTTCCCTTGCTCTTCGCCATCTTGTGTTTTGACACAGGGTCTCTCCCTGAATCCGAAGCTTGTGGGTTTAGCTAAAGACCCCAGGGATTCTCCTTGCTGGTCTCCTCCACTTTGGGATTACAGATGGGTGTCTCTATTCCAGGCTTTCTCTGTGAGTTCTGTAACTTGAAAGCAGGCCTTCTTGCTTGTGTGGCAAACGTTTACTAACTGAGCTTTCTCCCCACCCTGGAGAGGCGTTTCCAAGGCTTTAATAAAGTGGTGCCGTTTGGCTGTAGAGCACTTGGACCATTATGTTAATATATATGTTTGACGCTATTTCCAAAGTGCTCGGTCTGAACCATTGGCTTCCAGTTGGGGAAGATTTGCCACCTAGTTACCTTTGAAATTTTCTGGGAACGAGTTGTGTTGTCACAACAGGGGGAGGTATTCCTGGCATTAATGGGAGAGTCTCCGGATACTGCTAAGTGTATGCAGCCTACAGAACAGCCTCCTGCCAACAACAAAAGAATCATCTGGCTTCAAATAGCAATAGTGTTAGCTTGAGACCTTAAGCTAACACTATTGCTATAGCCTTAGCTGTAGCCATCTCCAGATTTGGTTGCTAAGAGCTTATGATTCTTGGACAAGTGGATGTTAGGTTGTACTTAGAGACAATGTCTATATAGGGACCGGTTGTATTCTTTTGTTTTTGTTTTGATCTTTTAAAGCTCAAATTGCCCCATCTTCCCTTGGCTGAAGAAATACTAGTTGCAAAGTGAGTGGGAAATGTGTTTGTCTTCCCTCATCTGGCGTGAATTGTTTGTTCCATAGCAGCTGATGAATTGTTGCCTCTGAGGCTGAAGGAGAATTTTTATTTGTTAACTGCGAATCTCATCTGGTCCGGTCTTAGTGTTAATGAGAAGAAAAGCATCAGTTAATATCTGTTACATTTCACTGCTGAAAACTAATTGTTAGTGGGAAAGCCTCTCTTTTTTTCCCAAACATAATTTGGCCTGTAATCGATAGAAGGAAGCTCAGCGAACTTGTCCAGGCTCCCATTACAGCTGGCCTTTCCCAGCGGACCACATGTGTTAATGCACATGAATTCTGTTTATATGATCAAGCAGGCAGAACTTAGAGTCAGCATTTAACATGACTTTGTGGCAGCAGCAGAGTGGCGAGTTCCTTTACACATTCTAGGCCTTTCGTGAGCCTTACCCTGAACTTCCTGACACACTATGGCCGAACTTTTGCCTTCTTTGAAGGGTCATAGAGGACAGGACTTTAGGGATTTACTCATTTGAAATTTTCTGTTTACTTATTGAGAGGAAAAAAAAAGGAGAGATAGAGCCCAGGATTAGGGTTGTAGCTCAGTCGGTAGAGCTCTTTTCTATGTAGGATATAGGAAGTCTTTGGTTCTACTCTGAGCACTGCACAAGCTTGGGATAAGAACACACACAGGGACAGAGGACAGGGGATGGTAGCAGGAGATTCCGAAGTCAAAGGCAGATCTTGGCTGCGTAAAGAAGGCAATGCCAGCCTGGGCTACATGAGCCTGTCTCAAAGGATAAAATAAAATAAAATAAAATACAAAAAGGCCTATTATACTTGAATATAGTCCTCAGTATTACCAATTGCATAACCTTTTCATCTCCGATCAAATGTCTGACAGAGTGACTTGAGAGGGAAGGTTTAGCTTGCTCGCGGTTTGAGGAGGAACAGTCCTGCACAGTGGGGAAGGCATGGAGGTGTGGAAGTAGCGGCTACAGGAGAGTGGCCTTGTTTGTCTACGTTTGGTGGATCAGGAAGCAGGGAGAGGCAATGCTACCATTCAGCTTGCTCTCTCCTTTCCTTCATGACCTCCAAGCCCCTCCCACTATGACATCCCCCCCCCACCTCCTACCCCAGCTGTGGGACGACGACGTCACCTAAATTCAGGGTGAACCTTTGCCCTTCAGTTAACACCCAGAGGTGTGCCTCAATCTCCCAGTGTGACTGACCTGGCAGAGAAGAAGCCACTCTAAAGAGACATCTGAGGCCCTCAACAGTGGGTCCCTGAGGAGTGAGGGTTTTCTTAGGAATCTCATGCTGGGAGAAGGAAAGGATGAAGCCTGATGCCAGCTAAGAGGAGGTGCTTGTCTCTACACACACACACACACACACACACACACACACGCACACGCACACGCACACGCACACGCATACACGCACACACACACGCACACACACAAATGCGTGCACACACAACATACACACACACACACAAATGCATGCACGCACACACAGCCATACATGCACACTCACATACACTTGTATGGACACACACATGCATACAAACACATCACACATTGTATGAACACACCCACACAGCCTGATATTCCTGTTTATGAGCCTGTGAACTCTATGAAGCTTGTCACTGATGGCAAGTTCATAACATTTACTTTAGACGAGGATATAATAACCTGGTCAAACAGGCTTTAGAAACTTATTGAGATTAAAGAATTGGCCTGGCTGTTTGGCTGTTAGATGTTTAGTTAGGCAGAGTCCTGTACTGGCTCAGGAGTTGAAGAAACTGAAGAGTGTGGTAGAATCCTTTGTGAAGAGTGTGCCTTGGTTCCCATGTGTCTCTAAGGGTGCTCAGGGCATGAGAGAAGGTCATCATGGTTAGGGCTGAGACAGCCATGCTAGGCAGAGACTGGACAAGCAGATTGTGCTGGGTCCTTTTTTCCAGGAATACGCTAGAAAGATGAAGACTGTTTCTGTGAGATACTGGGTCTTTCCAGGTTGTGCAGAAAAAATCATCTACCCCTCACTGTTTAAGGGAAAAGTAGGTTCATTGTGAGCAGTGGGCTCTGGCTGCTGGGTTTTGTGGCATAGGGCACCACCAGTAAATCAGGAGCACATCTGCCTACCTCAGTTGAGGTGGAAGTGGCCGTGGGGCAGAAGTTCATTATGGATCAGCCCATAAAGGACCGAGTGTAGGGGTAAATGGTGAGGGATGTGTGTGTCTGTTGTGTGTGGTGTGGTGTGGTGTGGTGTGGTGTGATGTTTGTGTGTGAGTGCGCATGCGCATACACACACAGACACACACTAGTGTGCACAGTAATACTTTACAGATATTCAAGGGTCAAGGTGACCTTTTCTCTTTGATTCTTCTTGATTTTTGAGGGAGGGTCTCAGGCTATGCAGACTGGCCTTGAGCTTACTGGGTAGATAAAGGCGAACTTGAACTCTTGATTCTTATTCATTCTATCACTTTGTCTGTCTTATCTGATGTTAGGAATTAAATCCAGATTGTCCTGCATTCTGTGACTTGAGCCATAGCCTTAGTCCTTCATCGGGACAGTCTGGGAGGTGTTGAATGTGGTTGCAGTCCTCACACAAATGAGCGCGGAACAATTCACTGTTCAATTCTGTTACTTTTTTTTTGTTTGAAGCAGAGGATTTGACTTTGGCAATTGTTTGGCTTCAGTTCTGAAATTTAAAAATGTGACTTCTCAAATTAACTTTTAAAAATTAAAATTGGCATACTCCCCTCGTGCAGCTTATTATCGGGGTGTGATCATGTTACCCCATCCTTGCTGGCACATGTGTCCTCTTCCTTACCCCCCACTTCTCAGGACTTTATTTACAGTGCTCTCTCCTTCCTTCCCTCCCCCTCCGTCTCCCCTGTTTTCCCTCCGCCTTTCCCTCTCCTCTTCTTTTCAAACCACAGTGAGCTGTGGTTTGAAAAGAAGAGTCTACAGAAGAGCATACCTGATATGTGAGTGGGTTGTCATAAGAGAGTGATAAGAATGATCATCAGTGAAATAAAAATAAATGTTCAAAAAACATAACTTTAGGTACTTGTCATTGGTGATTAGTGAAGTCAGAGCCTATAAAATACTGTCAAGAATGGTGAGAGAGCCGGGCGGTGGTGGCGCACGCCTTTAATCCCAGTACTTGGGAGGCAGAGACAGGCAGATTTCTGAGTTTGAGGCCAGCCTGGTCTACAGAGTGAGTTCCAGGACAGCCAGGGCTACACAGAGAAACCCTGTCTCGAAAAACCAAAGGGGGGGGGGAAAGAATGGTGAGAGAAGGAAGCTTCTAGACCGATGGCGAGAATTTTAATGGTAAAGTGACTCAGGAGTGGAGGTTGCCAGTACCTGGTAATTCCTTTGCTGGCTCATGGGAATTCATCCCAGACAAACGGTGTAGCTTCAGATTCATCCCATCCTAACAGCGGCGTCTGATGCCATTGATGTCTCTTCTTCGCCTCCCATCCTAACAGCGGCGTCTGATGCCGTTGATGTCTCTTCTTCGCCTCACATCCTAACAGCGGCGTCTGATGCCGTTGATGTCTCTTCTTCGCCTCGTCTTCACTTGATGGTAGACTTACTGGGACAGCACTGCTCAGCTGGGTTTCTGCTGTGCACATGCGCGGTGCTTAGGGGTGAATTTCACATCTTCATCCCTGGTGAATTCAGGAAGAAGTTTCAGAAAAGGGAGGAAACCAAGAAAGGCCCCCAGAGGAAGAGCTGACCAAGAAAAGAGCCCGTGCATCTCCGTGCCCTTGTCCTACAGAGATGCCCTTGGTCCTCTCTGTGCGTTTTTTAAAAAGACTAATTTATCTATTTTATGTATGAGTACACTGTAGCTGTACAGATTGTGAGCCATCATGTGGCTGCTGAGAATTGAATTCAGGACCTCTGCTCGCTCTGGCCCTGCTTGCTCCCGCCCAAAGATTTATTTATTATTACATCTAAGTACACTACAGCTGTTTTCAGACGCACCAGAAGAGGGCGTCAGATCTCATTACAGATGGTTGTGAGCCACCATGTGGTTGCTGGGATTTGAACTCAGGACCTCTGGAAGAGCAGTCAGTGCTCTTACCGACTGAGCCATCTCTCCAGCCCCTCTGTTCACTTTTTAAAGAAGATCCTTTCTTTGGTGGGTTTTCTTCTTGTGAGATAAGCCTGGGAGGGGCCTTGGTAATAGGTCAGCTTTTCAGCACCCCCGCTGGGGTTGGGGAGGAGGTTGTCCCCAGTGCTTGTTAGATGATCATTGTGTGTTTGCCCTTTAAAGGTTTGTGTTTGCTTTTAAATATTTACTTATTGATTTAGAGTGGACAGGGGGTGAGTGTAGGAAGCTTGCAGTTCTCTTCTTCCACCAGTTGGCTTCTTGGGAGTGAACTTCAGTCCCCATCAGCAAGCCCCTCCACCTTCTGAGCCATCTTGCTGGTCGATTTTTTCTGTCTTGTGGCACTTATTTTTAACCTCCCCCCCCACCCCGTGTAGTTCCTGTGGCTATCCCAGTAGCTCTGCAAGGCTGTCTTTGTGACACCCTCCCTGCTGTTGCCTGTAGGAGTGTGCATGAGGATTCATTCAGCTGAAAGAGTTTTGAAAAGTTCATTCAAAACTTTCCTGCCAGCAATCTCTATGTGAATATAAGAAGTTGTGGCTTGAATGGGAAGTGGCCGCCACTGCCTTGTGTGTTTGAATTTGGTCCCTTGCCAGTGATGGTGCTTTATTTCAGGATGCCCCCCTTACCAGTTGGGGAACATTTCAGGAGGTAGAGTCTTATCAGGTACCAATGTGGCCTAAGGTCCTATAGCCTGACCATACCTCTTGTCTACAGATGCAGTGTGACCAGTTGCCTTACAAACCTGGTGTTTGTGTGTGTGTGTGTGTTTAAAAAAACAAAACAAAACAAAAAATGGGGGTGGAGAGATGGCTCAGTGGTTACGAGCACCGACTGCTCTTCCAAAGGTCCTGAGTTCAAATCCCAGCAACCACATGTTGGCTTACAACCATCTACAATGGGATCTGATGCCCTCTTCTGATGTGTCAAAAGAGAATGATATTCTCTTCACATGCATAAAATAAATAAGTTTAAAAAAAATAAAATAAACTTAAAACAAAAAAGCACTGACTGCTCTTCCAGAGGTTTTTAGTTAATTCCCAGCAACCACGGGGTGACTCATGACCATCTGTAATGGGACGCCCTCTTCTGGTGTGTTTGAAGAGAGCGACAGTGTACTCATGTACATAAAATAAATAAATAAATTATTTTAAAAAACTCAAAATATGAAACAAACAGTCCCAAGCATTAGAAGGGAATAGAAGAGAGGAAAAATTACCAAATTACTCTAATTTGGGGTTTGAACAGTATCACTTATTACAGAAACAATCCTATAAAGGAAAACTCCCACCAGAGGTTAAAGAACAAGCCATCAGAAACCAAAATGACAGCACCCAGGATGCCTTCAAAGAAGGCTTAGTGGAAAGGAGTTGAAAAAACTGTCCCTGGAGATCAGCCAAATACTCTGTTTAACCTCTAAGAGACGGACTAGTGTCCAAAACCTGTTCAGAGTTGCCTAGAGGATATTTAAGTGAAAAGGTTTCTGAAAGTTCTTCATTGAGGCAGGTGAGACAGCTTAGCCTATAAAGTTCTTGAGGCACAAGCATAAAGTCTAGAGATCCATCTTCAGAACCTATAGTAAAAGCTAGATGTACTTGCAACCCAATGCTGAAAGGTAAAGATGGCGGTGGGGGCAGGGGCAGGGGCAGGGGCAGGGGCAGGGGATACTGGAGCTCTGTTGTGTCTCCGAAATGGTGAGTTCAAGACCAGTGAGAGACACAGTCTTTCAAAAAATGAGATGATGATGCCTGAGATATACCCAAGGTTGGCCTCTGGGCTTAACACATAGGTACAGGTGTTCACCTACACACCCCCACACACAGACACACACTTAAATAATATGCAAACCTAGAATACAAAGATCTAGAGTGTGTTCCTCTTACATGTATTTGTAGGACTTTCTGTGCATTGAAACATGAGCTGGTGATTGACAAGTCCTGGTAGGATTTCTTCCAGCTTGAGTAACAGAGCCCCTGGCTCCACCCTTCAGTCATCTTTCCTGTCTTACAGTACACAGGTGTGTTGTTGATGGTGTACAGCAGGTTGCAGGTTCTGAGAGTGTCTAGAGAGGCTCTTCTGCTGGAAGGGAAAATCCAGATCTCACGGCAGAGATTTATCCTCTTCTGTTGTACAGCTTTTCTTGCATTCACACACTTCTGCTTCTGAGTCTTAAAGGGAGATGTATTATAAATGTTTATGGTATTAACCTTGCTAGATAGCAGTGTTAGTGGACACAAGAAGCCATGTCAATCAACTTCCACTGCAATGAATTCCAAGTGATTCCCTAGGACACTTGAGTTGTTCTAGAATGTACCCAAATAAGAAATTGTTTAGTGCATGTCTAATTGAGTGGGCTTTGTAAATTCATTGTACTGAGTTTTATTTTATGGCTATATTTGTTTGTTGGATTGCCTTCTCGTTTTGCATGTGCTTATGTGTGTTTAGCATGAGTGTGCCCATTCCTGAGGCCAGAGGACAACCGGAGTTGTTCTTCAGGATCCGTGTCCACCAATGGTGGCATTTATTAGGACAGAATTGTCATTTGTTTGAGGCTAAAATAATTCTCTTAAAATGCACCAAATTTCTGAGAATCGTTTCACCGCTGTTTTTAAGTGAAGGTGGTCAGCATATCTCTGCAGGCTACACATCTGCCTTTTGTTCGCTTTTTGGGATACTCAAGATCCATGGAAACATGGATCAGGAGCCCTCAGTACCCCAGGGCTTACCAGACGCAAATTTCAGCACTATCTCCACGGCTATCGCCTTCTCCAGTACTCAGGACAATTTAAATTCCACAGTTGTGTCTTCACAATACTCTTGCATACTTGAGAATTTTACCAAAAATGATAACTTGGACTACATGTTTATCAGCAATGGCACTGAAGAGGAAAATGAATTGTCTCCTCTTGTATGTAGACAAAAATTCTGTGAAGCATGGGACCCTTTATTGCTTTCTTTTGTTGTGATATGCTGCAAAATCCTTATTTTCCAAATGCACTTGTATATTTTGTCCCAATCTTGACATTTTTGAATAGATAGTGCTCTCCTGCTACCCCCCTCCCCCGCCCGGCCGGGACTGCTTCATCTATAAAAAAAATTGGAGGGTCTGAATGCTTGGAGACATGCAGCTGATTTTCTTCTTTTCTTCTGTAAGAGCAAGAATTAGTTAAGAGCAGCCTTGTGGAGAGGACACAAACTGTAAACGGGAGGTCTTTGTGTACACAGCACAAGGCAAGAGCAGGTGTGAGTGAGTACATTACGTGTGTCTTTACCCCTCATCTCAGTAGCCTTAGCCATGCAGCCGAGCTAGTGGTGTAGTCATCACTGGGGAGGAAGCTTGGTGACAGCATTTTTAAGGCTCTGAGTTTAAGCTTTCATCACTGTGAGAAAGAAAAAAGAACCAAATTATTTTAAAAAGAACTGCTATAGCATTGAAAAAAGTGATTATGATGTTTTCTACCGATGGCAACAGAACTCAGGGACATAGTTTCCCCTCCACCTATTAATATATGTATTTCCATATGTGTGCATTTTTAAAAGAAGGAAATTTTTATTTTAAATGTGGTATGGGGACCCTAGGTGGAAAAGAAGTAAGAGGCAGGCCTGGGATGTTGCTGTGGGATGCAAACTCTGCTTTCCATGTCTGTAGGAGGGCATCATGGTGATGGTTTTTATTCGGGACTTGATAGGTTCTGGGTGGCAGTTACATGAAATACAAGTTTACAATGGTTAAAAATGGGCTTGCTGATGAGATTCAGTCTCATGCCAGTTTTGTTAAGACTTGTTGAAACTTTAAAAATATTTTATTTGTATGTGTGAGCACCTATGTGTGCAAGGGCAGCTAGGGCAGAGGAGGTTGTTGGAACCCCCTGAACTGGAGCTCACTTCTGAACTGCCCGATATGGGTACTAGGAAGCTACCTGTGGTCCTCAGGAAGAGCAGCAACCCACCTCCCAGGACCAGGGTAGTAGCACTTGGCACCACACCTGCCTCTCCTCTCCTCTCCTCTCCTCTCCTCTCCTCTCCTCTCCTCTCTTTTCCTCTCCTCCCCTCTCCTTCTCCTCTGTCCTCTCCTTCTCTTCTGTCCTCTCCTCTCCTCTCCTCCCCTCCCCTCTCTCCTCCCCTCCCCTCTCCCCCTTCTTCCCTCCCTTCCCCTCC
>NW_022196913.1:7460040-7485208 GCF_008632895.1 Mastomys coucha
CCTTCCCCTCTCCTCCTCCCCTCCCCTCTCCTCTCCTCCTCCCCTCCCCTTCTCCCTTTACTCCTCTTTTTTTCCCAGCCCTCCTCTCCTCTTCCCTTCTTCCTTTCCCCCTCCTCCTCTGGAGATGGAACTCAAGTCCTGATGCATTGATGGCAAGCGCTGTACAGCACGAGCCACCCTCCCCACCCCAGTCCTGTCTGCCTTTTTCAGATGACAAAAGCCCTTCTTTCATTTTTACAGCACTGTATGCCTTGTTTTCCAGTCTACGCTTTTGTACCTCTACCCAGAATCATCTGTTTTTCCTATTTTATTATCTTTGTTTTCACACAGACATCTGTAGTCTTGTACAATTACTCTTGCACAGAGACCTCCAGTGTATGAAGTGTCTGTGCTGAATGCCATTTCTCAGTGATGTATGCTGTCCTGCCCCTCCTCACCCCTTCTTCACCATACACCCTTTCTTCTTCCTTGAGCCCCACCCCCGTTTCTCCCTACTCTCAAGCCTGTTTGTTATGTAGTTCAGGACTTAGTTGTGTTTTCCCACTGAGCAGTGTGGCTCTGATGCTTTCTTTCTGAATTTTCTAAGCTGCTGCCATTTCTTCATTGTTGCTTGAGTCGGGTGTCTAGGTAGGTTGTAAACCCTCACTCAGGGCCATAGACTCTTTCCCTCTCCAGATGCCCAGGTCCATGGTAGGTAGGAAGCCTATACTAGATAAGAGCTCTGCAGCTGTAATTTCATTATTCTTCTCCGAAGCTTCAGGTGTGAAATCCAGAAAAAATACTGAAGTAACATCAACGTACAGAAACCTGCAATGAGTTTTGCGTGTTTGATTCTCCACTGATGTGTTGAGGTGTTTGTTTTTTCTCCTTTCTCTTGTTAGCTATCAAAGAGAAGTATGCAGACTGGACAGAATTCCTCATCCATGAATTGACTGGTTCTCGGACAGCCCCTGCAAACCTTCTGGAAGGTGTATGTATTGCTATTATTCATCTATTCTAGCCCTGAAGCACCTGGTCCTCTGATGTCTAGTGGCACCTTCGAGTATATCCTTCTGCGGATCCATGTGGACACAGATGTTTTTATTCTCACAGCATAACTTCCTGTTTATTAACTGAATTCCATAGGTGATGGATTTGAGTGCTATCAACTGATGTTTTCATGTATTATAGTCAATAATTGGGAAGTTTTCTCTGTTTGAGCTCACTTTAAAACAATGTTCTGGAATGTCTTCCCATCACTTTGAAGCCTTACCTTGTAGGACACCTTTGTGGCAGGTGACGCGTAAGCATATTTATGTGCTTACCATAGTCTCCTGGAGCTCATTAATAAGTAGCACCATTCGTTGTTCATCTCGAGTGCATAATAACTCCATGATCTCTCTCATATGTGCTACCCCAGACTATTGATTAGCAATCTCCATAAAACAAGAGTAGATACCTCTGACTGTATAGAAGTGTGGCTCAGGCAGTTTTTAGGCATAGGAGCAGAAGAATTTAACATCAAGTCTTGATGGTTTGTCTGAAAATGTGATAATGAACCAGTAATGATTCTTATATGTACATGAACAGGAAGACAAAGGCAATATGTTATATGTAATTATTAAATTACCAACTCTGTCCTAAGGGTACCCTGGAAAGGGGAATCCTAAGTGAATGACTGGGGATAAGATGTAGATTTTCATTATTGTTACTAATGTTGTTGTTGTTGGGGATAACAGATTTTCATTATTGTTACTATTATTGTTGTTATTATTATCATTAACCTTCATTTTCTTCCCTGGCAATAGTATTAATGCTTAGGACAGCCACCATGTGACATGGCGTACACAAATGTTGTACAACACAAAAGTGTTGACTTTTCCTCATATGTTTATCTTAATGGCTGTTGTCGACCATTGGGTTAAAAGACTGCAATGATGATTAGTCATCTTTCCACAGAGGAATTGTCTTTCCTTGTTAACTGTGAGACATATTTAGCTAAGTAGCCGGCTAGAGAGACACTTTTAATATGCCAAGAAGTTTACTCAGAAAGGGTAGTACTTAACGGTTTTCCAACCCAATGCCCAAGTTAAGCAGTAGAAAAACTTAATATAGCCAGATGTTAAAAAGAAAAAAAAAGCCTGCTCTTATAATCCCAGCATCAGGGAAGCAGAGACAGACAGATGCCTAGGAGTCACTGGTTAGCCAGCCTAGCTTAATTCTGAGTTCCAGGCTAGAGAGAGGCCCTGTCCCTCTCAAAAATGGTAAATGATGACCGGGGAGCAGTGCTTAAGACTGCCCTCCAGCCTCCATACGTGCACAAATGTGTCTCAGATGTGTCACCTGTACATACATCTGCATGCATTCAGTTAATCTGTATATGGCAGGGCTCTGGTTGCTGTTAGATGTAAGGTGACCTTCTCCTAAGAAGTCGTGGTATAAATTTATAGCCCTATATTAGATACATCTGTCAATTTGAAAAAAAAAATAGACCTTTTGTCATCAGTTGTTCTTGCTTGGGTGCATCTGAGAATAATTTTACTAAAAACGTGCTAATCTCTAATAAATGCAATTTTATTTGGGAAGGTTAATTTGTTCGATTAAAATAATGGCATAAACAGTTGTTTTCTATTCACTTGTGATTTTTGCTGTTGGAAATGGTGTTGGTATGTGGCTGTGTGTGGAGGAGGAAAGGGTGATGGGGTGATGGCTGTGCAGAGGATGGGGTCGGGGTGATGTCAGAGTGTTTGGCAATCGCTTGGATGATGGTGTGAGGAAAAAATTATTATCTTCTGCTGTCATCTTTTTCCATGAAAACCTTAAAAAATCAAGTTTAAAATACGGAGTTTTGCTTCTGTTTGAACAGCCTCTGCGAGGGAAAAGCCCCATAGACCTCATATCAGTTGATTCCTTAATAGAGCTGCAGGACTCCCAGAACCCCTTTCAGTACTGGATAGTTAGAGTGATTGAAAATGTCGGAGGAAGATTACGCCTTCGCTATGTGGGACTGGAGCACACGGAATCCTATGACCGGTGGTTATTTTACTTGGACTACAGACTTCGACCAATTGGTTGGTGTCAAGAAAATAAATACAGAATGGATCCACCTTCAGGTGAGAGGCGGCATTTTTTTCTCCTCTGTGACGAGCTTGTGATAGTGATGTCAAACTCCTGTGGGTGTGTCTCGGCACACACCTGCTCATGCGTCTTTTACATGCCAGTATGTGGATCTTAAGTATGTTAATGTCAGAGTCTTTAGTATAGAGAATAAAATCCAAGATGCTGACCAGAAGCATTCTCAAAGGAGAACACGGTGTTGTAGGAGTCAAGAACATCAGTCAACTCAACCAGCTGCTCCGATTCCGATGGTGTCACTGGCTCGGAAGTGAAAGAAAGGGGTGATGGGCTGGGATTCTAGCAGAGCCTTCCTATTCCGTAGGGACCGAGGTCTTGGAAGCATATTCCACAGTCTTGCATGCCTATCTTTCCAACTGCCTGATTTCTGTTTACCCTTCCACTCTTTCTGTCCACATTCATCTGTCCACCCATGTATGTAGCTTTGCAGTATGCAGCTATGCAGTATGTAGCAATGTATTCATTTGTACAATCTGTCCTCTATCATACATTCCTCTCCTGCCTTCCCTTCTTCTTTCTGTGTCAGTTCATCTATACCCACTGTCTACCCACATTCATCTAGTTCTCCACCCTCCCACTTAACACTTACTCAGCTCTATGTCCATTTTTGCACTTCTACGGCAGT
Organism: Mastomys coucha; assembly: GCF_008632895.1. NCBI lineage: Eukaryota > Metazoa > Chordata > Mammalia > Rodentia > Muridae > Mastomys > Mastomys coucha. Next base: position 7,463,780 of record NW_022196913.1, read on the forward strand.
CACTTGCTTTCTACCCATCTCTATCCATTCACTTGCCCAGATTCATCATAAGACCATGCATCCACCTGTTACCTTCTCATCTTTATTCACAAAGCCATTCACCACCCATTCACATGTATATATGTATGCATCTATCACCTATGTATCTATGTTTCTATGTGTGTATGTATGTATGTATGTATCTATCTATCTATCTATCATCTATTTTCCATCCATCCATCCATAAAAATTTCATATCACTTGCTCTTCATCATATAGTAAAGAAAACAGAAATGAAAGAATCTATTCTTTTTCCCTGTAAGCAAGTTATAAATGGCTTTGCATAGGCCTAATGGCCCTCTGATAGATCTCAATAGTCAAAAAAACCTTCCATTTATAGGATAACCATTTGTAAATGTTCATTATATTCTATGAGATTCTACTTTTATATCTGTTATGTTGTTAATTTTGATTCTGAAAATGTGGTGCCTGTTTGGCATGGGTCTCTTTTTACAGCCATTGAAAGAACTGTGACTGTGTGAGCTGCTTCTCCATGGCCCCTCAGCTCGTAGGGATTGGCCTGGGTGTTGCTATTGGAATCCCCACGTCCTAGGCCCTGCACATCTTAGTGCCTCTGCTGACCTATTACTATTACCGACCTTTTGGTGAAAGACCTTGGAACAAAGCTGTCACATTGTCCATGCATTTAAACATACCAAGGAAGGAATATTTCCTCCTGACAGATTTTTATTTTGTGGTCAGCCTTACAGGTATATTTAGAGCAAGTAATTAGTTCTCAGCTTCATTCAAATTGCTCCTGTGTTGGCTGCTAGTGTGAGTCTTGTGTACACCAAAGTGAGAAGTTAGATTTACCTTACCTGTCATTCAAGAGCTTTGATTGTGGAACATCTTCTGGTGCTGGACTCCATGTATTTGCATCCGTGTTAAATCTGACAGGCGCGTAGACATACAACTTGGTATTTTATAATAGCTGTACTGTTGCTGTGACATCCTAAGAAGCAGCCAAGAAATCCTTTTAGACCTTAAGCATTTGCTGTAGTAACAAACAAAGGTCCTGTCCCTGCTGTGAGAAAAGACCGAGCTTGGGTTTGCCTGGGGATTCATAACCTGGCAGGAGAAATTTACTTGTGGAGAAAGGTGGCTGTGTAAATCTCAGCCAGTGCCTAATTGCTTTATAAATTCTACAAGGAACTTATCCTTGCCAGTCCAAGGATTTATAGTAAAGCAAAGAATTTCCAGTTGCTTCTTCTGCTCTTTGTTCTTTTTTTTTCTCCTTCCTATGAAATCTGGGACTATACCTCCAATGCTTGAATGAAAAAAAAAAAACTCCCTTTAAGAAATATTTGCTTCTAAGTTTCAAGGTGTCTCTATCTTTACAAAGCACGAATAAATAGTGCTATCTGTCCTTATGTCTTTGGACATAATGTTGATTTCACAGAAGACTTTATGAGTTTGTCTAAAGACAGGAAAAGTGATTTGTTGAGAGTTTATTTCCCCAACTGTTTTAAGTGTTGGTATGGATGGTTGTGTAGGGGAGAGAAAAAGCAAAAGACAAAGTGTTACTCATTTACAGTAGTTATAAGATGAAAACTGGATTCTGTTACCTCGTTCAGTGAAACAGTTCCCCCTGAGAAAAGAGGCAATTATTACTGCAAATTTACACTTGGGAACAGAACTCGATATGTTAAGATTTGTGTAAATTAATTTCAAATCCCAAGGTACCTTGTGCCACTTACATGACAGCACCATTTTCTGAACTGAAATGACATTGTGAATAAAATTTTAGAGAGTATAGAAAGTGTTAGGCTGGTTCTCTTATTCCCAGACACTACTAAACCAATACAAAATTACCCAGCATTAAGATCCGAGGGAGAAGAGTGGCGTTGCAGAGGTGAGGGGCATTGTGGGAAATTCCACGGCCTGTGTGAGTGTTGCGAGGGGGCTGTGGAAGGTGCGATTCCCTTTCCCATGCATCTCACTAATGCATCCCTTGTAAATAATCCGCACTCTCTGACTTTTACCTTTTAAAGGACATTTCCTTCCTCCAGCAGGGAGAATAGAAACAGGTAACAGAAGTGGCTGAGACATTATTCGTTGGGCACTCTGGGAGATGTACTGGGTTTTATATTGACCATGTCTGAGGATCTAGCCTTGTGGGCATTCTGTCTGTCTGGACTCTCGTACCTAAAAGCAAGTGAAGGCACCCCACCCTGCAGTGCGGGAGCACTTATGCCATTGTGCTGAGCAGCAAATGATTGACATCGGGTTTGAACTATGTTCAGAGTATTGTGGCTTGCTTTTATTTTTTAAGAAGTTCATGAAGTCAGGGGTAGGTTGAGTAACCCTGCTTGCTTTTTTTGTCTGTGTTTATTTAGAAGACATGATAGGTGTTTGGAACTTACAGAAGCAAAGGAAACAAAATTCTGTCTTTTTCTATGTCCAGTCTCTTTTTTTCTGAGCTCTCTCATGTTAATTTTTTTCCAAAAGAAATCGACCTTTCAAAAATTAGACAAAACAAAACAAAAATAAAAAAGTAGGTACTTCCTGGAATCAGGAAATTTCTGGACAGAACTGAAATGCTTCTTGTTTAGACTGTTTGTGTTTTATAAAGAGTTGGCGTTGCCAAAACGAAAACACCACAGTCCGGGTTGCTTAACAGTTCTGAAATTTGGGAAGTTGAAACAAGAGTGCCCACCTGTCTGAGGCTTGGTGAGGGCTCCTTTCCTGGCTTCCAAGTGGCCACCATCTAGCTGGCTCATATTGGAGATTTGAGGTTCTACATGACATTCAGAAGGACACAGATTTAGTTCATAACATTTCCTCATATTTCTTATTTCTTAATAACCATTGGTCCATCTTTTCTCATTAGTGTGGACCTGTTAGGGAAGGAGGGAACAGATTCATGGTGATGCATAAAAGGAGACCAACTACTTTACATGGCCTCTGCTTATGTATGGTCATTTATTTATGGTGATATGGTTGCTTTCTGCAACATTCTCTACTAGAGCTTTCCAAACTTTTGCATAAAGGGAGGTCTTCTCACTTTTCTGCAGGCTCTGGGTTACAGATGGGTGAGGACCATCTTTTTAATTGTTTATGACTTCCCATGACCAGTAAATGGAGTCTGATGAACAGTTTTAAATTCCCTGCAGTGCAGGTCACTTTGAGAACATGTTTTATGTCCTTTTAATGGAGATGTTTATTGTCCATAAATTCACTGGTGTACCCAGGGTGTCTCTGTCTCCTGAAAAACACACAGGGGACATTGTTCTCTGTGTGGTGCACCTCAGAGGTGTTCCGTCGCCACAGGTGGTAGGGACGCCTGCCGGGACTGGGTTTAGTTTTGCAGAAAAGAGAGTGTCTTGCCCTGGGGTTAGATTTCACTTTTCTCATTGCTATGAGGAAATACTCAACCAAAGCAACTCGAGGAAGGAAGTGTTTGGGCGAGCTCACGGTTTGAGTGTATACCATGAAGGAAAGGGGGCCTTTCTGTGATTGCTGAGGCGAATCACAGAAAAAAAATCTGCTAGAGATAGGAAGCTCTAGGTGAAATGCTAGGAAAACTGTTAGACAAATGGAAGATACGATATCTGAAATCACCCTCTGCACGACAGGAGACAGTGTGCTGATAACTTGGCTAAGTCTGGTAAGACCTTTCACCAGCTCTAATTATATCTGCCCCCCAGCCCCCGACAAAAAAAACTAAATAAACTGCTAACATAAAGGAGCTTCAAGCTCAAGGTGAGGTTAGAAGCCACAGAGATCCAAATATATGTCTTCCTGCTTCAAAGCAGGCATGTAAGAAAATAAAAATATAGCCCAAGGGTTAATGCTGCCTTTTAAGTGTGCTTAGATTCATATTCATATTCTAACAGTCTGTCTGAGACAGCCACAGTTGATATAGGAATGATATAAACACATCTACTTCCAACGAGGGCCTCCACAAATCTTGTTTTGATAAGGTCTTAAATCTGATGGGATCAGGCCATAAAATTCCCCTACAGTTTTAGCAACATGTGAAAACTGTACTCAACTTTTTCTTCTCCTTTTAATTTTGCATGCAGATTGTATATATAGCCTTTGTGTATAAATCTTCCCTCTCCTCCAATGCCTAGGGGAAATATGGCCGACATGTGGTAGGAACATTTCAAGTATAAATATAAATCTTGGTTTGTATATTTTAATTTAGCTTTTAATAATTTTCTGACTTTCTTTTTTTTTTAGCATATGTGAGCTTAGAGACTTAGTGGGAAACATGTTATAATAACTGTAGGTGCTGGACAAGAGCTATTCAGAGGTTAGACATTTATCAGAGTGGGAGTTCTCCATGAGTGGGCGGACGTGTTAGGTGATACATAGAACCGTGGCTAGAGATGATGGAAAGTCTTGCTAATGTGATGAATGCCATTAAATTGCTTACAGAACGCCATCAGGATGCATATGAATGTTCCCTGTGGAAGAGCCCCATTAAGTATTCTCCATTTCTGATAGCAGCTCTTTAATTTCAGAGAATCCCTTTAGCAGGTGGCTGCTTACGGGGCAGTGTGAGCAGCTGACATTTGCCGAGAACTGTGGGAAGGTAAAATTTAAAAGAACCAACTAACAGAGCTACAGTCCCTAACTTCTTTGTGGCTTGCCCTTGATACAGAACATTATTATCTGAAGTTGCCTTTTGAATGGAAATGTGCTCTGGAAAAAGCCCTAATTCTTGCTGCAGAGTCTCCTCTTCCAATGGAAGTATTTAAGGTGAGTGATGAATATGATCAATTTCTCTTTCTCTCTCTTCCTCCATCTTTTTTCAATTGTAAACTAAAGCGTTGAGGAATTGTTGAAATGTCAGCGGGGAATGCTCTTGCCAGGCATGTGCATGAGATCCTGAGTTAGGTTCCCCAGCACCCTTGTAAAAGCTGAATGTGTAATTCCATACTCCTAGGGTGAGATGAAGTGGGAGGCAGAGACTGGAGAATTTTAGGACACTTGTGGGCCCGCTGACCTGGCATATACCACTATGATCAACAGGCATTGTTGATCAACAGGCTGACACTTGAGGATGTCTTCTTGTTTGCCTAGGTGAACTCTGGCATCAATGTGTCTGCATGCACACACATGGGCACACATATACCCATATGTAGAGCATACATACATATTCTGCGCAAATGTGTCACACCCACAAATTTGAAAAAAGAAAAGGAAACTACTATCTAGCAAATATTGCCCTGTAGTTAGGAGACTGCCTGCTTTCCCCATTTCCATTTTCCCCACACCTTTGTGGTTGCGTAGTGGGCTCATCTCTTAGAACCAAAACAAGAAAACAACTCTGCACCATAGTCATACTTTCTGTTTAGGACATAAACTTAAGGTGGGTTTCAGCAGACACCTTAGGTGGCCGTGGTTGCTTTCAGAACTCTTTGTTTTTGAGGCTTTTGTGCTAAACATTGCTGCTTCATGTTTCTAAGGCCTGTCAAGTGTAGTATGGTGCTTCCCCTGGAAGTCTTGTGTGGTGACGAGTCTCCTTGGAGTCCCAGGGTACCACCAAGCAGGTCTTTTATGTCCTTCTAATTCCCTTTGTACCTGTGTTATTCTTGGTGTCAAATTAGTACTCATCTTCCAATTGCAACTGTAAATCCTCTAAAGAATTCTGTTTCTGGGATCCTGGCCTGGGTCGCCAGCCTCAGTTTCCATAGAATCCCATGTGCCACAGTGATAGTGAGTCCTAGTGGTTCTGTGCACCATCGTCACTGTGCCATAGTCACACTGAGTCCTATCAGTGGTTCTGTGCACCGTTGCCACTGTGCCACAGTCATACTGAGTCCTATCAGTGGTTCTGTGCATCAGTGGTTCTGTGCATCAGTGGTTCTGTGCACCATCACCACTGTGCCACAGTGATACTGAGTCCTATCTGTGGTTCTGTGCACCGTCGCCACTGTGCCACAGTCATACTGAGTCCTATCAGTGGTTCTGTGCACCGTCGCCACTGTGCCACAGTGATACTGAGTCCTATCAGTGGTTCTGTGCATCAGTGGTTCTGTGCACCGTCGCCACTGTGCCACAGTGATACTGAGTCCTATCAGTGGTTCTGTGCACCATCACCACTTCTTTTCGCCTAACCTGAAACTCCAGGAAGAAAGGGGCTCTATGCTTTGAGCATGGTTGGAAACATAATTCCTACCACTTAACAACTATTTGTCAAATAAATTAACAGATTCTTGAATGGACCACATACATTTAACTCACTAGATTTAAAAATTCTGAGTTAATATATTTATAGATTAATTGAACATATAACTGTATTTAGAATTGTGAACATTAAGACGTGAAAGGCAGAAACATTAATAATCTTGATCTGTTTTTAATTAAAAAGGAATTGATTCATTAAACATTTATTGAACAGCTACTCTTTGCAAAGGACCATTATGTCTTGTTGCCCTGATTCCAGGATTTAATTTAAGTTGGTCTATATTTTCTAAAATATAATCATCTTCTTTTCTTACTTTCGATTCATCCTATGAGAATTCAGACTATTTTTTTGATACATTACCATCTCACAATTACCATCTTATTCAACATTTAGGTATAACCAAGCATCACTGTAAGAGTTGGTAGTTAATACTACTTTGGGGTTAGCACAAGGCAGGAGTATGGATGGGGGTGGGGGAGGTACTTCACAATAAAAGCTGGCTGCAGTGAGTATTTGTGTTCTTAACATGTGTGAGATACTTTCATAAATTTGATTACAGAAAAGGACAAGATAATCTTATTTGGATGAAGTCTATATTTAATTTGTAATTTGTAAGTCTTGGGAAGTTTGTTTCCTAAGGCTACTGTAGCAAATTGCCATGGACTAAGTGGGTTTTAGACAGCATAAGTCTAGACAACACAGTCTCTTACACTTCTGTAGGTTTAAATGAATTTAAATCAAGTTTAATTAGGTAAAATAACTTAAATCAGGTTGAAGTGGGTTCAGATTCCACCTGAAGACAAGTGTGCTCGGCAATCTGTCCATCTTTGGGGGCCACCTGTTAAGCCTGAAATCCCTTGGTTTGTAGTGATGACAGTCTGCTCTTGCCTCTACCTTGCCATGTTCACATGACCTTAATTGTCTCTTCATGTCTGTCTGTCCACACTTCCCTCTACTGATACTGACACTGGCCATCATTTGATTGGTGCTAATGCTAACTCAGAATGAGTGCAACTTAATTACATTTGTGAAGATTCTGTTTCCACACGAGTGTCCTATTCCTGAGTTCCAGTAGACTCGAACCTGCCAGGGATGAACTCTTCTACCCAATCCCTCCCACATGTCACGCACAGTAATTGTATAAACCAAAAGCTCTGCTGTGTCCCTCTACTGAACCCACACAGAGGTAATTATGATCAGAGGAATTATAGAGAGTTGTGTGATGAGGGTCAGATTGTCTTTGCTCTTGCTTCATATTTTTCTCTCTCAAATATATTTTTAAGAGTCCCTGCAGTGTTCTTTTGCACATCTCTGTAAGACTGACACCCCCATTCCCGTGCTTCCTTTTTTTTTGTGGTGTGTGTGGTATATGTATGTATACATGTGCACATGAGTACATGTGTGCATATGTGTTGAGGACAAAGGTCAACACTGGCTACCTTCCTCAGCTGCCTGCCACCTTATTTTTTGATACAGTATTTATTACTAAGCCTGGAACTTACTAGTTTGGCCAGACTGGTGGACCAACAAGTTGAAGCCATCTTTCTATGCCTGCCCCCTACATACTCAGATTGCAGGCACATGCTGCCAGCTCTGACTTTTCACATGGGTGTTGGGGAACTCGACCTCCTTGCACAGCAAAAATTTTACCAACTGAGCCATCTCTCCAGCCCTGGTCAATTGTCACAGACATATGATAATGATGATACATATACATCCACATCTCTGTTCCCTCATTGTCATCAGTATTTGTCAGGGACCAGGACTCTACTTCTGTTTCTGTCATTATAGCATAGGGAATACATGTTTGAATTCAGCGGTGACTCATCTGAGATGCATGTTGTTACAGAAAATTGCCACAGTGTTCTGCCGTTATGAGACAAATGAGCAGTCTTTCCAGGCAATTCTTCTTATTATTTTTACACTTTAGATAAAATAGGCATGTTGATGCAGTGGATCTCATTCTGTGCAGCCAGCCCCTTCCTTTGGGCGATGCATTCACGTGCTCCGTGTCTCCTCATGCAGTCAGTCATGTGCACAAGCTCTGTTTGCTCTCTGCCCGGAACACAAGCAGAAGCAGCACACCAAAAAGCTCATTAGGCTTTCTGCCATTTCTCACCTGGATCTATGGCAAAAATAAAGAAGCACTTTGAGATGCCCCATTTTGAAGGAATTAATTCTGACTGACCTTTTTTGGAAAATAGAGACAATCCTCAAGTTGTAAACTCAGATGAAAGACGAGTAGTTAGTGTCCCGTGTTAAAATAAAAAAACAAAACAAAACAAAACAAAAAAACCACAAGGGATATTAGAAACTGTGTTTTATTGGAAAATAACTAAAAATTTCTCCCTGACAACTTGCTTGAGGGGATTTTGTTGTTTAAAAAAGATTTAGCAAAACGGTCCCTATTCTGGTTGTAACTTATTCCTGAAAAATGATAGAGAGGTGCTGGGGCTGGCAATGTAGCTCAGTTAGGCTGTGTTTGCCTAATGTGCGCAGAACCCTGGATTTCAAGTCCAACACTGCATATACATGATGTGGTAGCAAGTGCCTGTAGTCTCAGCCTCTGGTGGGAGAGGCAGGAGAATCAGAGGGAGTTTGAGGTTCTCTTGAGCTACTGGAATCTCTGCCTCAATAAAAACCAACAGATAATATCCTATATATCCCCTATGGGGACCGCATTGCATGTTGACACGGTTCTCACTGGTCAGTCACTTGGGACCCATGTTTGCCTGCATTCCACATCTGGGTAATTCCTGCTCTTAAAGACACCTTCATATGTGGCTGCCTCTGCGTTGGTCCCCACCCCCATTTAATTAATCCACAAGTCTTCTGTGGTTGTATTATTTTTGTTCCTGGTGAAGAACTACCAACATGTTTTCCTGAGAGTTCGTTTCTGCCATCCATCAATGAAGCTATGATTAACTTATCCAGCTTTGTGGCCAACAGTGTTTGTTGCTTTATTTTCTAGTTCAGTGTCTGCAGAGAAAGAGTGGGAGTGTGGATGGGATGCGTGGGAAGGTTTGGAGAGGGGAAAGTGAACTGAGAAGTGATGTAATTCTATTGTAATCTAGAAAGAGAATATATATTAAAAATATACCCCTGAAAGCTCTGAGGGAGTTTGGTTTTAAAGTAGGGTCAACAGAGGCTAAAACAATGTAAGAGTCGACCAGTAACAAGTGCAGCACTACCTGGAAATTGTTTCCAAACTTCCTGAGCGTTCTGTGGTCACCATTGGCTTTTATTACTCGTCCTCTCTGTACCTCTGTGGCAAATGCTGAGTAATGGAGTATCCCTGGTAGGCCATACTTGTACCCAGAAGATAAATCACAAGCTGCACTTCCCACCTCCCCAGCTTGTGGAAGTACAATGTATTCTGGTTCCTTAAAGGGATAAGGACAGTTGTGTGATGAAGTCATAGCTGTCACCAGTTCATAAGTGAACTGGAAAGACTCAGGTACAGCAAGAAGGCTGTTAGGGTTGAACTGAAATTAAGAAAGCATCTCTCCTCCATAGAAACAGAAACCACATTCTAGGAAATCTTACCAGTCATTGTGCTTGAAATGTCAATGGTTTGACTCCGCCAGGAGACCTCAGTCTTGCCTTCAGTGACTCACTTCTAGTCTAGTGTGAGTCGTTTTTATTTTAAGTTTTAAAACCTCTCCTGTATTCACTCTGTGTATTGATTCATGTGTGGCTGCATTCGTACGTGCGTGCGTGCGTGCGTGTGTGTGTGCGATGATGTCAGAGGTCAATGCTTTTTTTTTTTTTTAGTTGTTCTTCCTATTAGTTTTAGAGACATGGTCTCACACTGAACCTGGACCTCACCAATTCAGCTAGACGAGGTGGCCAGCGAGCCCCAGGGCCTCCACCTGTCCCTGGCTTGCCAGGACATGGATCATAATGACATTGCTTCATTGCTAAGCTTTTTTGGTTTTGGTAGCCTTTGAGGCTTAGAATTCAGGCCCTCATGCTTCCCATTCAGCCACCTCCCTAATCCTCCTGCCTCTGATCTGTTTGGGAAGTTTGACCTTCATTGCCTTCATTCTTGAATCTGGCCAATTCCTCATCAATATCTGTGGCTCTCACAGAGGTCAGGATAGTGGGTTTTGATTTCATCAGGGTTCTTAGTACATCAGAACTACAGCTGGGAGTTTGGGACATGGCTCAGTTGGTAGAATGCTTGCCTAACATGCACAAAGCCCTGAGTTTGATTCTCATCACCACATAGACTGTGTGTGATGTGACATTCCTGTAATCTCAGCTGTTTTGAGTGGAACACAAAGGCTCTAGACCAGACTTGGCCAGCACAGCAGGTTCAGAGCCAGCCTGGGAAAACCCTGTCTGAAAACAATGTATGTTCGGTCTGAGCACAACGACTTAACAATGGAGCTGTCTTCTGAGAAAGGTGTTCTCCAGTGGTCTTGACATTGCGAGAACAGCACAGACTGTGCTTCTATGAAGCCAGATGGTGGAGGTCGCGTGACACAGCCTTTTTGTGCAGGCAGACAGAATGTGTGGTAAACAGGAGGTACATGAGGCTGCTTCTCATGTAACACAAGTTTTACAGTATCCCGTTTTTAATAAATAGAAGGCTATGCTCTAAAATAGCAATAATATATGGGAGAGCAAGCATATAAACCCACAACACAGTCTTTTATTAAATTGCCAGGTATTCTATGCTCTGTATTATGCTATGCCCCATATTTCTTTATGACCAGAACCACAGTACAGCTGTTTACATGGGGTTCCCACCCTATGACACCACACTGCCTACAATGTCTGCTGGCAGTAGAACCATTTCAGGCCCATGATTAGGATTATTTAGGGGCATTGTTCTGCTGGTGGTCCATCATAAGACAGCATGAGACTATAGTTCAGTAAGATTTCTAGTCTGTTGGTGTCCTTGCATGGTTCATTTTTCTGTCATCTTTGACACATATCTCTTCAGCAGATTCAGCAGTATAAGTGAACCTTTCACCTTTGCAGTCTGTAAATAAAGGGTTGCAATAGCAGCTAGTCTAGTTTGGTATGCTGGCACCTGGTGCCGCTAACACGTTCTTTGTGTTTGCCTTCTGAATTTGTTGCGTTTCATAAGCAGAGCTGAACGACATCTGGATGAGGGCTGGCTAAGGCCATTTGTTTTCCTATAGAAAGATTCTGTGCACACCTTAACTTTCCTGAGAGTTTGTCCATGCTGCTGGGGAGAGAGCTCCCTTGGTAAAAATGACACCATGCCATTTGAAAGAGCTGGGAAAGATGGTACAAGCTTGTGAATCCCATTCTGGGGGAGAAGGAGGCTTGTGGGCCCCTGGGGATCACTGGTCAGGCAGCAGAGCTCCAGGCCTATCAAAAACAACAACAACAACAACAACAACAAAACCCAAAATCAACCAATAGAAAAAGGAGAGTCTGCTCTCTGACTGCTCCTCATCCTATATCTACCACCTTGTCTTCAAGAGGATGTCCCTATACCCCACCCCTCCCAGTCCCTGGGGCCTCAAGTCTCTCGAGGGTTAGGCACGTCTTTTCTGATTGCTGTTTCTTAACCCTGTGTCATGCTCAGGTATGTTGTGATTTTCCCCTTGACTCCTACCAGCATCTTCTAACATTTCACACGAGGCCCTTAGAGAGATGTCAATAGGAAGGCAGGTGGTAAAAGCTGTGGGCTTACAGTATGGAGAGGCACAAAGACAAGATTTCCCTATCTTGAGGGAGCAGCAGAGTGGGTCACGTGGTATAAGAAATGGTCTGTGAGGCTCTTAGGGCAGTAGGACTCTGGTAAGTTACTGTCAGTGGGGAAGGCAGAAGTGTTAGATGAGAGATTCTGAGAAAGTTCATGAAAAGAGACAAGGGACCAGCTACCCTTCAGGTGTCTTGTTAAACATCTGACTCTCTTCTCTTAATCCAAACCAGTGCTTCTCTACTGAAGGGGAATCTGGAGATGTTTGATTGTCAGAGTGAGGTATCCTGTGCCTTTGGCATCTAGTGGGCCAAAGATTTGGCAAAATATCCTACAGTCCATGGGACAGTTTCCTAGAAGGGATAAACTGGTCCCTAAAGTCAATCGCATCTAGTTTGAGATATGCTTGCCTAAGGAATGGATTATTTTTGTGACAAGGAACCAGTGTGACTGGTGGGAGGGCCTTGGAAATGGCTGACTGGCTGCTGGTGCCTTACAATTTACAGTCTCTTCACCATGTCAGCTAGAAGCTTGATCCTTGGGGAGCTGTGACTTACAGTCATGGAAAGGGTGTATAGACAGTCACTTGAGTGGGGCATTGTTCCTTGCTAACTCCTCCCTCCTTGAGAGGTGGTGCTGCTACGGGGAAGATAGTTCGGAATTTATCTCCTGTTTCCATGGCCACAGTGAAGTTGCATTTAGGGCATCCAGCTAAAGGGGAGCTTCTGGTTAATTGTGTCCTCCAAGGTGGCTAGGGTGGGTGTGAAGCTGATAAGGCAGTCTTTCCCAGTCCTTGTCCCCTTTCAGCAATACTGCCCAGAGTGTTACCTTGGGTGCTTTAAAGGTACCTCGGCTTCTTGGAAGTGAGCTCAAGAAAGAAAATAGCAGAAATCAATGTTCAGTTATGCGTATAAATGGGATACCAGGAGTATTTGTGTGTGTGCTTATGTGCATATGAAGAAGTGCATACACATGTGTGTTTTCTTATATTCGCCTGTGTATGCCATTGTGAAGGCCAGTGGTGGCACTGAATGTCAGCCTTCATTGCTCACCTTATTTTGTGAGAGGGCTGCTCACTGAACCCAGAAGTCCTTTCCCAGGGAGCTTCTGGGATCCACTTGTGGCATACTAACCACTGGGATTACAGATGTGTGCTATATGCCTGGAGTTTTACAAGGGTGTCAAGAGATTTGAACTCAGGTCTTCAATATTGCACCGGAAGCTGTTTATACACTGAGCTACCACCTCCTTCCCTTGGGTTTTCCTTTTGGTATTTTACGAAAGAGAAGATAACTTGCTACTTGCCAGTGTTTTTGTGGTGCCAGGTGTTAATCAGTGGAAGATATTTCTAATGCTTGTGGCTTAGGCATTTTGGATCTAACCATGAAATAGCCCTGACATAATCAACTTTTATGAGTTATGTGGCTCAGGGTGGCATACCTAGCATTTCGTTTCTCCTTATTATTTTTTAACTTGATTGAATGTACCACTTGGAGATAAAAATTGCTTTTTACAGCTGTGAGTGTAAAATGGAAAAGCTTATCCCTGTTAAGTGTATAGATTTTTTCATTAAATTTTTGTTAGAAATATTTCACTGGCTAAATTCAAATCAGTATGATGGAGTTGAAACATAATAATACTATTGATTTAATAAATGCTGGCATTCTGATGTCATTTCTTGATGAAATTAATATTATGTGAGTCATTTTCTAACAAGTACATGAGCATTAATCCATTGTTCAAATAAAAAAAGGAACACTATGAGACAAGTGGCTTTTTAAAGAAAGTGTAACATACGCTGATGTGTGTAAAGTTTCCTGAGTTCATTATATAACAATTTGGATGTGGTACTAATTAAAACCTTCCTTTAATTTTACTGAAGCCTATTCTTAGAAATTATGCAAATTATTGAAGTCTTGAAGAGAAACCTATGCAATGTTTAAGTTCCCAATAGGCCGAAAACTCTGTGTGTGTGTGTGTGTGTGATGTGTCTTTGTGACTGTGTGCACTGCATGTGACTATCTTTCTCTGCACTCATCTTGTTCCTTGGAGGCAGTGTCTCCTCTTTTTTGAGCTTGGTGTTTGCACTTTCTAAGGAAGGCTAGAGGCCAGTAAGCCCCATGGCTCCTACATTGTCTGTCCCACCTCCCTGCCTGTAAGTTGAGGTTGCAAGCCAATGTGTGATGCCTGGTTTGTTACGTGGATGATGAAATTCACTCTGGTCCTTGTAACTGGGTAACAAGTGCTTGTCACCCCGAGCCACTGTTCTAGCCACCCTCTGACATACTTTTGTGTAAGCACTTAAGTGATTATGGATGTCCTGGTACCTATGTAAAATCTTGATGACTTGCCCGGGCACTTGCTGTTGCCATATTCTTCAATTATCCTAAAGACTTTCCTCTAACTCCAGTGCTCAGGGTAGAGTAGAGTAAGGGTAGGGACACAGGACAGATTGGTCCCTAAAGCTTGCTGGTCTGTCAGCCATTTAATTGATTTGATTAGCCTTAGATTCAGTTGGAGACCCTCTCTCAAATAATAAAGTTGGAGAGTGGTTGAGGGAGCACAGCTAATGTTGACTTCTGGAATGAACACACACACACACACACACACACACACACACACACAGAGAGAGAGAGAAAGAGAGAGACAGAGAGACAGAGAGAAAGAGAGAAAGAGAGAGAGACAGAGACAGAGACAGAGAGAGACAGAGAGGTACAGAACACATTACCCCTACAAAGTGCGCGCGTGTGCACACACACACACACACACACATACACAATCTTAAGAATGTAGACTTGAGAGATGATGTAAGCACAAGTTCAAATTTCTTGAGAAGAAATACCTCACTACATATTTTATTTTGGAGTACAGGCAGCCATTGATTGATTCTCACTGGACAACTTCTCATGATAAAGAATCAGATAAGGGACCAATCTACGGGCAGAGTTTCCTGGAGTCACAGAACTTTCAATGTAATATCGGGCGCATTGGGTGTAGAAGGATGGATGTGGACTTAGCCAAAGACATCTTCTAGTCAGTGACCAACATCAAATTAAAGGTCTGGGACAGAAAGTCTTTACAGTCATGGCACAGCACTTTGAAAAAGCTGGCTGTACTGGCAGAACAGAGATTGGTGATACAAAGCAGAGCTGGTATAGATGCTGGGGTTGAGGGCTTAAGTCATGGGTAGACCGGAAGTCTAGATTGCTGACAGCTTCTTTTTACAAAGAAACTGGAGAGGGAAAATTCCACAGAGAGCTCTAGAGATTAGAGGCAGCTAAGAAGAAGTAACAATTTGCTATGATTAGTGAGCAAGATAGTTGAGCCTAGAAGCATTGCACACTTATTAGAGGGGGTAATACCACACTAGAGAAGCAAGCACAAGGGTCTCGAGATGTCAGCACATTCTCCTGGGCCATTCATCATTACCAGTGTGGCTAGAGTGCCCCAGGTCTGTACTGGCAACACAGCATAATAATAAATGCATAAACTTGCTGAGGACATTCAGGGACGTTTGATTGTAACTTCAGAATAAAAGGATAAAGAGTTTTGTTTAAAAGAAGAAAACACTTAACTTCAAACTCTACGTGTGTGACTCAGATCTCACCCATAAGAACTGGGGGTGTTGGTGTCTGCAGGGGAGCCTTGATTTTTAATCTTTTAATTCAGGTGTCAATTAGTAACTGTGTTTAGCTCTTGTACCTCAGCACCTGCAGTTGCAGCCCTGGTTTAGTTAGGCTGTGCTAATTCACATTAAATCCCTGAACTGTTGCTTTGTATTCCTTTTATTTTTCTAAAGTGCCTTTCAAAGAAACTGCATTGTTTGCAGCAGCACCTGTATTGAAGAATTTCTCCTTGCTTTTTTTTCCTTAGGCTTATAATTTTATAAAATGTTTGATTGTCAGTTCTTAAGGAATTTATAAAAGTTGTCTTATAAACAACCGAAGTCACCACCTGCATGTAAGGGTGTTTCCTTCCACATGTAATTTTTTATAAAGTGTTGATTGGTTAGCTCTAAAGGAATTTATAAAAGTTTAGAATGGAGTGGGGTCCTTTGAATGTTCCCCAACATGTGACTGTACACCCTCTGATTACTTCTCCCTGGATTTGCACCAGTCTTTTCGCTCGGACTTTGAGTGTATTATGTATCTTTGGATACAGAGACCTCCATAGATAACAATGAGGATATGAGAAGCAAAAGGAGCTGGGGTTGGAGAGATGGCTCTGCAGTTAAGAGTGCGTGCTGCTCTTGCAAACAACCAGAGTCCGGTTCCAAGAGCCTCATATCAAGCATTCCATTATCGTCTGTCACTCCAGCTCCAGGGTTCTGATGCTCCTCCTGTCCTCCACAGACATTTGCACATACGTATGTGCATGTGCACACACAAGTGAAAGTGAGCTTGTGAGTGTATGGACACTTAGATTCTTCCTCCATCCCCTGACAAATTGGTGTAACCATTACAGAGTTAATTTTTTTTTTAATTAATTTTTCTTGTTTTTATGAGATAGGGTCTAACTCTGTAGCATAGGCTGGAACTAGAACTCACTATGTAGCTTAGGCTCACACTAAATTTACACCCTCCCAAGAGATAGAATCATACGTATAAGTCACCACACCTTAAGTGGGGAAGGGGAAACAGATGTGTGTGTGGCACCCTTGTTTGTACATATGGAGGATAGAGGTCTACAGTGGGTATTTTTCTCTGTAACATTCTACCTTATTTTTGAGACAGAGCCTCTCACTGAGCCTGGAGCTAGCCGTTTCAGGTAAACTGGCTGGCCAGATAGCCCTTGGATCCATTCGTGTCCACTTTCCCATCTCTACAATTATAGGCATTCATATGACAGCTGGCTTTTTACATGGGAGCTGGAGATCTGAATTCAAGTCTTCATGCTTTTGAATTAGGTACTTTACCAACGGAACCATCTTCCCAGTGCCTCATGTAGAGTTTCGAAAGGAGTTCCTCTTTTCTGGTCTCCTGTTGGACAGAGACTAATTGCTTAGCTTATGGAGTGAGATCTGAAGTACAGGCACAACCCATCACTACTTTCTCTAGTTGAGTTGGCTATAGAATGGTATCATGGAATTCATTTAAAAATCCACTTGAGATTTTCCGATTTAATAGATCGTTGGGGTTTTTGTTGTTGTTTTACTGCATATTCATTTGATGTATTTGAAAATAGCAAGCTTTACTTAAACCTGTAATTACTTCGGGGACAGACTATAAATTTATTTATTTATTCTTGACTACAAACACCAAGTGTGAAGTACAAGATGACCTCCAATTCAGCAAGATGAATTCTGATATTCTGAGTCCAGTCAACCTCGTCTATAGCTGTGTGGCTGAAGAAGATATTGAAATTTGTTTTCTGGAAGAAGCAGTGGAGCCCCAGGGCTCTGTTATCAGGTTTCAGGGAGGGGGTAAGAAGGAAATGCAAAGCTCATCCTTATTGAGCAGGAGTCAGGCTCTGATGTCCCCAGGGCAGCTGTAGCTGCTCACAAACACTAGCGCTATGGACTCAGCCAGTGACCAACTCAGCTCTTAGCTTGTTTGGAAGGAGAATAGGTGATTGCCACTGATGGATGCTGTGTCCTGTAATTTGGTGGCCAAAGGCCCTGCTTTTTTCTGAAGGTAATTCTGCTGGGTTTCAGATGACTGAGGGCTACCTTGTGTGGGGCTTCGGTGCTGAGCACCTAACAAGACCAAAGCCATGTACCCACACACGAGTTGTTCTGCTTCACATAAATTTAAGCATGGCCAACGAAGGCATGCTGTCTCTCCCTTGGAAAAGTAATTTAGCTTGCAAAAAATAATTAAATCCATGCTGTCTTGCAATAATTAGAAATTTGAAATGGAGAGAATTAATTATTTCCATCAGATTTCAGTCACTCAAGACAGTGCTCAAGAACAGAGTCCAGACCGTTGGTGAGTTAGTTAATTCATGGTTCTATCTCTAATATTCTCACCGTTATCCCCACAGGACCATGCAGACTTGCAAAGCCATTTCTTTACAGTTGGGATGCGACTGGAGACATTGCATATAAGTGATCCTTTTCATATCTACCCTGCATCAGTGACCAAGGTAGGTTTTCTGCTTTGCTCCTTGCTCTTGGCTCCACAGTGAATCGTGTAAGTCTTCTAAGGTAGGCAGATGCAGTATGTGCGTACAAGTAGCACTCACAGACACAGCCCATAGACAAGCCAAAGGGAGATGAAAGGACTAATTAAGAAAGATTAAGTTCTTTCCGTGAAAGGGGGCAGAGGAGTCAAACCAGATTCCTTCTTCTAGCATGGACAGAGTGACTGACTGTTCTTCTCTTAAGAACAGTCTGGTTTACTGGTGAGTTGCACTTTACAAGCATAACCTACTGGACCATAGAGATGGCTCAGTGGATAAGAGGGCTTGCAGTGCAAGCATGACTTCAGATCCCCATCTCTTAAGGTTAAAAGTTGGATGGTGCATGCCTGGAATCCAAACACCAAGAGGACAAAACCAAGAGGATTACTAGGGCTTGCTGGCCAGCCAGCCTAGCCAAATCCAACCAACTAACCAACCAACAAACCAACCAACCAACCAATTAGCCAACTAACCAACCAACCAACCAACCAATCAAAGTCCAAGCACTGAGCTCCAGATTCAGTGAGAAATCTTTTCTAGGAAATAATATTGATCAAGACATGTGATATCCTCCTCTGGCCTATACTCAGGCATATAGGACACACACACACACACACACACACACACAGGTGCACATACAGGCATTGTGCTGCAAACAAGAGTGCTAACTGCTCCTGCTTCATGACTGTCTGTTTGTTTTTAGAACAATCTAGAAGGCAGATTCTCATTTCCTCATAAACCAGCGTTCTTTGCTTTTTTTTTTTTTCACCTGCTCTCATTGGTTAAAGGAAGTCACCTGCTTCCAAGATTGTCAGTAAAAATGAAATTTCTTCACTGTGTAAAGATGTTTTTATTCTGATCTGGTAGTCTTTTGAAATTATATGATTATTGAGATTATATCTTCTTCATAAGAGAAATCCCGATGGTTCTCCCAATGGCCAAATTCACATTGTGTATTTCCCACCTTAAATATTAGCTTTTGTTAAGTGGTAGGAGACACTGACAAGCTGAACATTTTTTTTTCTTTTTTTTTTATCAAATGTGTCTTCAGTTAGTGATGCTTTTTATTCAGAGGAACAATTTGATTAAAGATTTAAGGTCAATTGCAGTTTAATTTCTATTTCCAAAAGAAGGTGGATATATTTTTGTAGTAAGTCAAATATTATATTTAAACTTTTTCTTCCTTCCTTCCTTCTTTCCTTCCTTCCTTCCTTCCAATTCTTTTATGATTTGTTACAATTTCAGAAAATTAGTGATTACACTATGTTAAAAACATGTAAACTGATCATGGCATATAGTTTTGTTCTTTTTCTAAATGGGTATATGGACTACAGTGCCAGCTTCCCCGGAATTTTAGGAAACAACCTGGCAGAGCCACTGTGCTCAGCCCAAATTGGGCATATTTCTCACATTTTTGTACCTTTAAATTATTGTGATATTCAGGCTTAGAGAGTGACAGATTTCTTATTGGACAGACGGTCAGCGACAGGTCGCATGTTCACAGTCATTTCCCCTTCTGTCGTCTCGCTGGCAGACAGGAGTGCTGGCAGGTATTCTGAAGTACGTTTTTCACACTACTTCCCTTTGCACTTGTACCCGACAGGAAGTGCATAATGCCATTCTGCCTCATTTATATCCCATTTTCTGATTTCCCGTTTGTTGTTTTAATGAACGAGCTGGAATGTGTGGTTTTGTCTCTAAGAACCTCCGCAGATGAGTTCAAGGCACATCTTCATGTATGCTTTACTGGAATATTCTTCATGTAGAAGGTCTTTATAAATATATATTGGGTATATCTTCACTAGAGGGGAAACCCAGAGTGGGTATGATCACAGTTCATTGTATACGTGTCTGACATTTAAAAATACATGAAATATATTTATGTTTTAGGATACTTTTGCTCGAGAATATCACACACCGGACTTTCATTACTTTTTACAATGAAAGTTTCACACAGGCACCCCTTTAATGTTTTTCTTCCTGAAAGACCCCCAAGAAGGTAGAATAAATGATATGAAAGCATACAGCTCAATGAAGAGAGAGGTGCCCTAGCGTTAAGTGAAGAAGCTTTGGCAGCGCAGCAGGGCTGCTTCTGGTATTTCAGACATTGACAGGTGAGATGCTAGCAGTCCTGGAGCGTGTGAAGTAGGTTGCATTGAAGAAAGCCCAGGGCACGAGAGACCCCTGAGCTCCCTGTCAGAGGCAACACAGAGCAATGGTTTTCACCCCTGGGAACATTGAGTCCTCAGAGATGTTAGGGAACTTCCTGAGCTTTTATCTGAAGTCTTCTCACATCCATGTGAAGTTTGATGGATCCTGGAAATCTTTAGACAGGGTCCCACGGAGCTTAGAGATCCTGCTGCCAGGATAGCTTACTGTGTGTATGTGTGGTAGGACTGATCGCAGTAATCTTTCAGAGAGCTACTGAGTGGTCATAGGTGTTGCTGTGGACATTGAGGCATAGACCAATCAATTCCCTGTTGTTATCAGGTACACATTATACTCTAGGGAATCTGAAAACAAAGAAAACGAATGAGTAAATAAATAGATCCCAGGAAGGGGTTCATGAGAGCTAGGGCTGGCGGGAGAATGGAGTTTTACTTTCTTGACTTTTGTTTTATGAGTATGGGTGTTTTTACCTGCATGTATGTCTGTGCACCATATACATGGTTAATGCTTGCCAGAAGAGGGCACCAGATCCCTTGGGAATAGAGTTACAAACAGGTGTCAGCCACCATGTGGGGACTCAGAATTGAACTTGGGTCCTCTGGAAGAACAACCAGTGCTCTTAACTGGAGGGCCATCTCTCCAGTCCTGAGAGTGTTTTTAAATGTAACCACCATTCTGACATGATGTCACCATGTTTATCTGGACAAGTTGCAGTGTGAATTGACCTGTAATGCAAGGGAAGGATTCTTCTGTATTGATTGACATGCATATCACCATAGCTCCACCCCTTGGAAGGTTTGTGTGGTTTGATTACCAGGGTCAGTGGCAAGACACTTCCTCCACTAGATGGTGCATGTATTGCTGCTTTTCGCTGTTTTCCTAGGCAAGCTGGCCATGATCTAACTTTTTTTTTTTTAAAACTGTTTTTAAATATGGTCTCATGTGACCCTGGCTGTCCTTAAACCTCTGATCTTCATGCCTCCATAATCAGGCTTAGCCTTGCAGGCTTGTGTCACCATGCCTAACTTGAGTCTGTGCTTCTCAAAGTTGATTTTTCAAAGGCAACTGCCCGGTGACAACAATTAGAGATAGTTACTGGAATCAGAATGTAGAGGTGCAGGTTAGACTTGCTACTCTTGCTTATAGATTTAGTCTACAACATATTTTGTAATGGAGGGAGCTAGGAAGCAGAGCTTAGTATAAAATGTAAAGGAATTTGTGTGTGTGTGTGTGTGTGTGTGTGTGTGTGTGTGTGTGTGCGCGCGCGCGCGTGCTCCTG
>NW_022196913.1:7485230-7490978 GCF_008632895.1 Mastomys coucha
GTCCTTGCTGTATTGGAGCTTGACTCTAGAACCTGGCATATGCTAAGCAAGTGCTCTACCAGTGAGCTGTATTCTGAGTTCTTTTAGGTTTATTTGTTTTGTTTTACTTTGAGACAGAGTCTCACTAGTTTGCCTCAGCTGGTCTTTAGCTCACTCTGTAGCCCAGACAGTTGGCAAGCTTGTGAACACGTACCCCAACCTCTACCGCTGCCCCATCTCAGCCTCCTTAGCTGGGCCGACAGAGTTCTACCAACTAGACGTGCTTGTTCATTTTTATCATTGACATTTTTGTCTCATTCACTGTATATTTTTCTACAAAACATTTTCTATGCCTCTGCGAGTCATTTGATGAATAAAAGAGGTCACTGTCCTCAAAGAACATCTGATATTTTTGTGGTGACAGGTGACGGAGGGGAACATGAAGTAAAGACAGGTTTTTCTGCATATGTGATTTCCTTTCTGGCTACAGGGTGTTGTATTTTGAAGGCTGTAATGCACAGGAGGCTAGAAGTCTGCCAGGGCTGAAGCCAGAGGGGTTGAAGGATCTGCTGTGAGGAGTTTGGTCCCTGCTGTAGAGGTCAAGGTGCCATTTTGGCTTTAAAATACCCAATTTATTTTTCCGTGGACAGGAACTGGTTATCTGTCTGTTTGCTTTTCTTCATATGAAGCCCTTGTTTTATATTTCTAGGTCTTTATTTTTGGCTTTCATTTCCTCTCTTATGTATATTTTATTTATTCCTCTCTCCATGTATATGACCACCACGCCTGAGTCTGCTTTCTTAGCCACTGGGCTCAGTGATATGTACTGAAGTGCTGGTTCATGTTGAAGTCAATTTGATATGATATGTTCAGTGTCATTGAAACAATGTCAGGATTTGTATGTGTAACACTGAGAAAATAACATTTCCTTTTTCTTTTCTTTTCTCTCTTTCTTTCTCTCTTTCTTTCTTTCTTTCTCTCTTTCTTTCTTTCTTTCTTTCTTAGGTTTTTAATAGTCAATTTTTCCAAGTGGCCATTGATGACCTAAGACCTGAAGCTAATAGACTCACAATGCTGTGCCATGCAGATTCTTTGGGGATTTTGCCAGTACAGTGGTGCCTTAAAAATGGAGTCAACCTCGCTCCTCCCAAAGGTTTGTATCCTGTGAAAATGTGTGGGGTTGGAGTGGTCTTGGCTGGGTTCTTCTTGCCTCTGACATGATGTCACCATGTTTATCTGGACAAGTTGCAGTGTGAATTAACCTGCAATGCAAGGGAAGGATTCTTCTGTATTGATTGACATGCATATCACCATAGCTCCACCCCTTGGAAGGTTTGTGGGGCTTGGTTACCAGGGTCAGTGGCAAGGCACTTCCTCCACTAGATGGTGCATGTATTGCTGCTTTTCTCTGATGCTGTGCAGTGAGTGATTCAGGCACCACAGTGCTGCTGCCGAGTAATGGAAGTTAAAGATCTGAAAAGGTCTGAGAAGTATGTACAACAAAATGGCAATGGTGTATTTCTTTAGACTTCAGTGTCTCAGATACTCCACTGCTCAGATACTCTTAGGGTCCAAAATTTTAACATAATAATTATGATAATTTACTTAATGCTGTCATGTCCAAGGTTGGCTCAGTAGGGACAACATTAAGTGAAAAATGAGGCCCTACATGGGGATGTGCTCAGACAGTAGAGGCAAGAAAACTAGGGATACAAAATGATCCTCAGCTACATAGGGAGTATAAGGCCAGCCTGGGCTACATGAAACCTTCACTCAGAAAATAAGTAAACTAAACAGTAAACAAAATGAAAGAATATAAGAGAAATATATATGTATATATATTCCATACACATTATATTTATGCAATGGCAGTAGAGAAAGTGGAGAAAGATTAGAAAAATAAACGTAATGGGACAGATTGCTACATACTACCTTAAATAAAAGAAGTTTTGCATGAGCCCTTTTCAGATGTGTAGGGATTATGGGATAACTTCAGATGTCACATTTGTTAGCTGGCCATCAGGAGCTGTTGCACCATTGACCTGTCACAGCATGGTTGACCTTGCTTGGCTCTGACCCTCATTTCTTGTCCTTCCTCCTCTTCATGGCAGAGGTGCTCCTGCCTCTCTCCATTTCAGCTGTTGACTTTTCAGATTACAGATGTGTAGTTCTGTGGGCTGATGACATGGCAATGAGCCATCTTTGAGGTTTTTGATCACTGTGTCCTCATAAACCCTGTCATGAGGACTCTTCATCACCGACATATAATTTGCCATGCCTAGAGAGACAAGGATTTGAGTGACAGACAGGAGCTGTGGTCGCCATGCCGACTATACCTGGTGATGGCGGAAAGGCTCCCGCCTGTGGGCCCTCTGTGTATTTATGTTTGCATTCTTGTTGTTGTGACCTGAACTAAATGAAAAGCTTACATTTCAGAGCTTTCACTGGGGACTTGATAGTAGTTTTGAGGTAGCACCCAGAACCAAATCAACAGGGTTCGGAGAGTGTAGAGAAACAAATAGTGTTTGCTGTACCAGGAGCAGGTACAGCAGTGTGAGATGCAGACCAATGTTCTAAGATACTCTGCAGATGTAGAGTACCCAGGAGGATGTGTTAAGGATTACGTTTAAATTCCAGGTCCTAGTACATGAGGGATTTTGACACTCCAGTTATTTCCTCCACAACCTCAGAAACTCCAAGCTCAGTTGTGTTAAGTACTTTATGAAATCCCGAGAGGTTGTCATAATTCCCGTCTTACAATCCCAAGTGAATGCTTCTCTGAGTAGGTGTACTATCTGCCGTTTGCCGCCGTTTGCCGCCGTTCCTAGGGCTGGCATTTCTACACAGTCTGTCCTTCAGGGCAGTTTGGGTGGCCTTAGGGCCTGCAGAGGGTAGTGGGCTGGGATTTTCGCATGGGAAATTGGTCTGTTTGCTGGAGAGCAGTTGGTGAATTACAGTTTGAAAGTCTAATTTTCCAAGTGTTGATGGTTATGACACAGTTGTGGCTTTGCTTATTGGACTCTGGTTTCATCTCATGAGAGCAGATTATATATATGTTGGTAATTAAAACAAATACAAATTTAGAGGTGGTGATACTGGTGGCTTTTGTAATGTGGCTTAGTGGTTTCCTTTTGAGCTTGTTCCTCTCATGTCTTATCTTACTGTGAGGGCTGGGAAGCCTGGTGCAGGATTTGGCAAACACCATTCCATATTTCATTAATGTGTGAAAGGAGAAGATTTTTTTAATGTCTGTTTTAATATTGAACATTGGGGTTGATAGCTAGAATGTGTAACCTATAATCTGCATATTCCTGAGAGATTTCAAAGGTTTTGCTGTGTGCTTAGATTTCTGTGAAAACTGTGAATTCTTCTGGCTCTTGGATGTTGCCTGGTCTCTAGCAGTCTTTTGGTGGAAGGAAACATGGGAGAGAGACGTCCCAAGAACGTAGGTCTCTTCTTAGGTTGTGTTGACTCTGCTCTCTTTTAAAAGAGAAAACAAAATACATCTGACATCGATTCTAGAGGCAAAGCTTCTAAGCTGGGAAAGACAGGAACTTTCCAGTGGCTCCCTGCGTCACTGTTTTGCTGTTAGAGATTTGATCCTGCCATTTTAACCCAATAAAGGACAGTCAGTGTTATAGGCCCTACCAACAGTGATTAAATAAATACATACATAAGAAAGCTAAAAATGATGGATACATAGGCTCTTCATAGCATGGTATTACATGGCTTCTGGGTATGTAATACCAAAAATTAGTAGTAAACTTCAAAGAAGGAGACTTCTTAACTGAGGGAACATTTGGTAGAAAACATTGGATTTGTACTGTGAAATGCAGGAGCCAAGAGTGAAGGAAACTGTTCATTGTAGCATTTGCTTGTCTCTCAGTCAACCATCTAATAGACACACAAATGGTTTAGTATGATTTAGGAAGGACAGGTGTATATAAATTATTACCAAGGCATAAAATGGCGACTCTTAATTCTAATTCTCTTTACATAAAGAACCTGAGCAGGTGTCCTTAGTTCATTTCAAAAGTTCTACTTTATCGAACATTTGTTGTATTATAGAGAATAATATATTAACGCTCTCCAAGGCGTGGCGGCATACAACAGTAATCCCAAAACTTGGGAGACAGAGTCAGGAAGATCAGGGGTTCAAAGTCATGCTTAACTTCAAGATGAGTTGGAGATCAGCCTGGGATTCATGTGATGCACTCTATGTATGTGCATGTGTGTATACTTGTGTGTGCATGTGCATGTGTGCATAAATATACACACATATGTATATACACACAGAAGCACACACACACATATGAATGGCATACATTGATCCACTTGAATAATATGTGACTTAGAGTTTTAGAAATTATGCAGTACTGGGACAGGGAGAGGTCTCACTCAGCAGGTGACAATGCTTGCCAGAGTCAGGAGGATCAGGAGTTCAAATTTATGCTTAACTTCATGATGATTTAGAGATCAGACTGGGATTCATGTGATGGCCCCTATATATGTGCATGTGTGTGTGTATGTGTGTGTAAGTGCACATGGTTTGTATGAATATGCACATGCATACACACATATACATGCACACACACAAAAGAATGCATACAAGAATGGCACTCATCGATCTGTTTCAGTTATATGTGAATTAGAGCTTTGGAGATTATGCAGTACAGGGCCAGGGAGAGATCTCACTCACCAGATGAAAAACTCTTGCCAGAGTCAGGAGGATCAGGAGTTCAAATTCATGCTTAAATTCATGATGACTTAGAGAGCAGCATGGGATTCATGTGATGCCCACACATAAGTATGTGCATATCTGTATACTTCTGTGTGCATGTACATGTGTGTACATGAATAAATGTATACATACTCACCCATGCACAAACGCGCGCGCACACACACACACACACACACACACACACACACACACACATGAATGGCGCTCATTGATTCATGTCAATGATATGTGACTTAAAGTTATAGAGATTATATAGGAATGGCTCAGGGAGAAATCTCATGCAACAAGTGAAAATGCCAGAGTCAATAGTGTCACGAGGTCAAACTCATTCTTAACTTCATGAAGATTTAGAGATCAGCCTGGGATTCATGTGATGCCCTCCATGTATGTGCATGTGTGTATAGTTGTGTGTGTATGCACGTGTATATAATGAATGTGCATATACATACCAACAACAAATATATACCAATGCACACACACACTAAAACATACACACACACATGAATGACACTCATCAGTATATTTGTATGATATGTGAATTAGAGATTTAGAGATCATGCAGTACTGTGCCAGGGAGAGGTCTCACTCACCAGGTGACAAAGCTTGCCACAGTCAGGAAGATCAGGAGTTCAAATTCATGCTTAACTTCATGATGGGTTAGAGACCAGCCTGGAGTTCCTGGTATCCCCTCCCATATATGTGCATGTGTGTATATGAATATACATATACATACACATACATATAAACAAAAGAACACTCACACAAACACACACACACACACACACACACACACACACACACACACACTGCAGTGGCACTCATTGATCTATTTGAATGACATGTTACTTAGAGCTTTAGAGATTATGTAGTACTGGACCAGTCAGACTTCAAACTCACCAGGTGAAAAACTTTTGCCAGAATCAGGAGGATCAGGAGTTCAAATTCAGCTTAAATTTGTGGTGAGGTATAGATATCCTGAGATTCATGGGATGCCCCCATGTATGAGCATGTGTGTATATGTATGTGGG
>NW_022196913.1:7492441-7494208 GCF_008632895.1 Mastomys coucha
GAATATACATATACACATACATATTCACATGCATGGAACACACACACACGCACACACACACACACACACATACACAAATGGCACTCATTGATACATTTGAATGATATCTGACTTAGAGCTTTAGAGATTATTCAGTATTGGTACAGTGATTGGTCTCACTCACCAGGTGAAAATGTTTGTCAGAGTTGAGGATCAGGAGTTCAAATTCACGTTTAATTTCATGATGAGTTGGAGATCAACTTGGGATTCATGTGATGCCCATAATATATGTGCATGTTTGTTTATATGTATGCATGTATAGGTGTGTATATGAATATCTATATACGTATGCACATATGCAAAAAAGCATACATACACACATACACACACACAAGAATGGTAGTCATCAGTACATTTGTGTGATATGTGACTTAGAACTTCAGAGACATGCAGTAATGGCCCAGGGAGAGGTCTCAATCAACAGGTGTAAATGCTTGCCAGAGTCAATAGTATTAGGAGTTCAAATTCATGTTTAATTTCATGATGATTTAGAGATCAGCCTGGGATTCATGGTATGCCTCCCATGTATGTGCATGTGTTTATAGTGTGTGTGCATGTGCATGTGTTTATATGAATATACATATGCATACACACATACGTATAAACACTAGCATGCACACACACACACTGCAGTGGCATTCATTGATCTATTTGAATGACATGTGACTTAGAGCTTTAGAGATTATATAGTACTGGGCCAGTCAAACTTCAAACTTACCAGGTGAAAAATGCTTGCCAGAATCAGGAGGATTCAGGAGTTCAAATTTGTGATGAGGTATAGATATCCTGAGATTCATGGGATGCCCCCATGTATGAGCATGTGTGTATATGTATGTGGGCATGTATACGTGTGTATATGGATATATGTATACATACACACATACACACACACGCATGCATACACACACACATCAATGGCACTCATCAATTCATTTGAAAGATATGCGACTTAAAGTTTTAGAGGTTATGCAGGAATGGCTCAAGGAGAGATCTCACTCAACAGGTGAAAATGCTTACCAGACTCAAAAGTATTAGGAGTTCAAATTCGTCCGTAATTTCATGAAGACTTAGAGATCAGCCGGGGATTCACGTGATGCCCCCATGTATGCGCTTGTGTGCAAAATTATGTGTGCATGTGCATTTTTGTATACCAATATACATATACATACCAACAACAAAATACATAGGAATGCACACAGACACAAACACATATACACACTAATGACACTCATTGATCTATTTGTGACATGTGACTTAGAGATTTAGAGATCATGCTGTACTGTGCCAGGGAGAGGTCTCACTCACCAGCTGAAAAAGCTTGCCAGAGTAAGGGGAATCTGGAGTTCAAATTCATGCTTAACTTGGTGAGGATTTAGAGATCAGGCTGGGATTCATGGGATGTCCCCTATGTATGTGCATATGTGTATTCTTGTGTGTGCATGTTCATGTGTGCATGTGAATATACATGTATATATACATACATGTATATATATACATACATACACACCCACATGAAACACACACACACACACACACACACAAACACACAGAGGAATGACACTCATCGATCCATTTGAATGGTATGTGATGTAGAATTTTAGAGATTATATAGTACTGTGCCAGAGAGAGGTCTCACTCACCAGGTGTAAATGCTTGCCATAGTCAGGAAGATCAGGAGTTCAAATTCATGCTTAACTTCATGATGGGTTAGAGACCAGCCTGGAGTTC
>NW_022196913.1:7496651-7499305 GCF_008632895.1 Mastomys coucha
ATGTCCCCTATGTATGTGCATATGTGTACACTTGTGTTTGCATGTGTGTATATGAATATACATATACATACACATATACATATACACATGCACAGAACACACACACATAGCAATGGAACTCATTGCGTAACTGATTGCTTAATGTCATGCTTAACTTCATGATTAGTTAGAGATCAGCCTGGGATTCATGTGATGCCCCTTATTATGTGCATGTACATGTGGGTATATGAATATACATATATATATATATATATATATATATAAATACACTTTCACATGCATGCACACACACGCACACACGAAAGGCACTCATTGATCCATTTGAATGATATTTGACTTAGAGATTTAAAGATTATGCAGTACTGGGCTGGTTATTAGCTCACTCACCAGGTCAAAATGTTTGCCAGATTCAGGAGGATGAGGAGTTCAAATTCATGCTTAATTTTGTGAGGAGTTCGAGATCAACTTCGGATTCATGTGATGCCCACAATTTATATGCATGTTTGTTTATATATGTGTGCATGTATAGGTGTGTATATGATTATCCATATACATACGCACATATGCAAACAAGCATGTACACACACATACACACACACAAGAATGACACTCATCAATATACTTGTATGATATGTGGCTTAGAATTTTAGAGATTATGTAGTACTGCGCTAGAGAGAGGTCTCACTCAACAGGTGAAAATGATTGTCAGAGTCAATAGTATCATGAGTTCAAATTCATCTTTAAGTACATGATGATTTAGAGATTAGCTTGGGATTCATTTGATGCCCTCCATGTATGTACATGTGTGTATAGTTGTGTGTGCATGTGTGAATATGAATATGCATATACAACCCAACAACAACTACATACGAATGCACGCACACTCAAAAACACATAGACACACGAATGATACTCATCAATATATTTGTATGATATGTGACTTAGAGATTTAGCGATCATGCAGTATTGTGCCAGGGAGAGGTCTCACTCATCAGGTGACAAAGCTTGCCAGAAGCAGGAGAATCCAGTGTTCAAATTCATGCTTAACTTCATGAGCAATTAGAGATCAGCCTGGGATTCATGTGATGCCCTCTATGTATGTGCATGTGTGTATGCGTGTGTGTGCATGTGCATGTGTGTATATAAATATACATGTACATACACACATACATAAATACACATGCAAGACACATACACACAAAAATGGCACTCATCTGTCCATTGAATGCTATGTGACTTATCATATCATTTTAGAGATTATGAAGTACTGCGCCAGAGAGAGGTCTCACTAAGAAGGTGGTAATGCTTGCCATAGTTAGGAGAATCAGGAGTTTAAATTCATGTTTAACTTATGATGTGTTAGAGATCAGACTTGGATTCATGTGATTTTTCCCTATGTATGTGCAGGCGTGTATAGTTGTGTGTGCATGTGTGTATATGAATAAACATACATATACATACGCACACACATGTAAAAACGCAAGCACACACACACACAAACACAGCAATGACACTCATTGATCCATTTGAATGATATGTGACTCAGAGCTTTAGAGATTATGCAGTACTGGGCCAGTGAGTGTTCTTCACCAGGACAAACCCTTCTCAGAGTCAGGAGGATCAGGAGTTCAAATTCATTCTTAACTTTATGATTAGTTAAAGATCATCCTGGAATTCATGTGATGCCCCCTTCTTATGTGCATATGTGTATATGTATGTTTGCATGTATATGTGTATATAGATATACATATGCATACATATACATATGCATACACAGATGCACACATTCATACATATACACATACAATCACACAAATGAATGACACCCATTGATCCATTTGAATGATATGTGAGGTAGAGCTTTAGAGATTATGCAGTACTTGGCCAGTGAGACATCTCCCTTATCAGGTAAAAACACTTGCTAGACTCAGGAGAATCAGGAGTTAAAATTCATAATTAATTTCATGATGAGATTGAGATCAGTCTGGGATTTATGTGATGCCCCTTATGTATGTGCAGGTGTATCTATGTATGTTTGCATGTAAATGTGTGTATTTGAATATACATATACAAATACATACCCACACAAACTTGCACACACACACACACACACACACACACACACACACACACACATACACACGCTTGCCACTCATCAAGCCATTTGAATGATATTTAACTTAGAATTTGAGAAATTATGTATAACTCAACCAGGGAGGGGTCTCACCCTTCAGGTGGAAAGTCTTGCCAGAGTCAGGAGGATCAGGAGTTCAAATTCATGCTTAACTTCATGATGAGTTTGAGACCACATTGGGATCCATGTGATGGCCCCATGTATGTGTGTGTGTATACTTGTATGTGCATGTACATGTGTGTATATGAATATGCATATACAAAGAAACACACATACACACTCATGCACACACACCCAGGAATGGCACTTTATGATCCATTTGAATGAGATGGAGTTCTGGAGATTATTTAGTACTTGGCCAGAGTGAGCTCTCACTCACCAGCTGAAAGCCCTTGCCAGAGTCAGGAAGATCAGGAATTGAAATTCATCCTTAATTTCAGTAAGAAGTCAGGCTGGGATTCATGTGATGCCACCCATGTATTTGCATGTGTGTATACGTGCGTGTGCATGTGCATGTGTG
>NW_022196913.1:7500429-7501375 GCF_008632895.1 Mastomys coucha
TGATGCCACCCATGTATGTGCATGTGTGTATATGTGTGTGTGCATGTGCATGTATGTATATGAATATATATTATATATACGTACACACGTGCACACGCACAAAACACACCCACAAGAATGACGCTCATCGACGCATTTGAATGCTATGTGACTTACAGTTTTAGAGATTATGCTGTAGGGGGCCAGTAAGTGGTCTCGCTCACCTGGTAAAAATGATTGCCAGAGTCCACAGTATCAGGAGTTGAAATTCATGTGGAGCTTCATTTACAGATCTGCCGGTGCAACATGTGATGCTCCCTTTGCATGTGCATGTGTGTATAGTTTTGTGTGCATGTGCGTGTGTGTATATGAATATACACATACATACACACAAACATATACACGCATGCACAGACACACACACATACACTAATGGAACTCATTGATCCATTTGTATGATATGTAAATTAGAGCTTTAGATATTATGTAGGACTGGAGCAGTGAGACATCTCATTCACCAGGTAAAAATGTTGCCAGATCAGGAGGATTAGGAGTTATAATTCATAGTTAACTTACGATGAGACAAATCAGCCTGTGATTCATGTGATGCCCCTATGTATGTGCATGTGTGACATGTGCATGCATGTGCCTGTGTGAATATTAATGTACAAATGTGTATACACATACAACACACGCAGATCATGCACGCACACACACACACACACACTTACGATGGGCACTCATTGATCTATTTGAATGATATGTGACTTATGGTTTAAGAGATAATGCAATACTATGCCAGGGATTGATTTCACTCACAGTATGATAACACTTGCTACAGTCAGGAGGTACAGGAGTTCAAATTCATGCTTAACTTCAGTTAGAGATCAGCCTGGGACTCATGTGATGCCACCCATGTATTTGCATGTGTGTATACGTGCGTGTGCATGTGCATGTGTGTATATGA
>NW_022196913.1:7502583-7503545 GCF_008632895.1 Mastomys coucha
ATGTGATGCCACCCATGTATGTGCATGTGTGTATATGTGTGTGTGCATGTGCATGTATGTATATGAATTTAGATATGTATACATACACACGTGCACACGCGCAAAACACACACACCCACACTCACAAGAATGACGCTCATCGACGCATTTGAATGCTATGTGACTTACAGTTTTAGAGATTATGCTGTAGGGGGCCAGTAAGTGGTCTCGCTCACCTGGTAAAAATGATTGCCAGAGTCCACAGTATCAGGAGTTGAAATTCATGTGGAGCTTCATTTACAGATCTGCCGGTGCAACATGCGATGCTCCCCTTGTATGTGCATGTGTGTATAGTTTTGTGTGTATGTTCATTTGTGTATATGAATATACACATACATACACACAAACATATACACACACGCACAGACACACACACATACACTAATGGCGCTCATTGATCCATTTGTATGATATGTAAATTAGAGCTTTAGATATTATGTAGGACTGGAGCAGTGAGACATCTCATTCACCAGGTAAAAATGTTGCCAGAGTCAAGAGAATTAGGAGTTATAATTCATAGTTAACTTATGATGAGACAGAAATCATCCTGGGATTCATGTGATGCCCCTATGTATGTGCATGTGTGATATGTGCATGCATGTTCCTGTGAGAATATTAATGTAGAAATGCGTACACACATACATACACATGCAGATATCTCTCTCTCTCTCTCTCTCACACACACACACACTTACGAATGGCACTCATTGATCCATTTGAATGATATGTGACTTATGGTTTAAGAGATAATGCAATACTATGCCAGGGATTATTTTCACTCACAGTATGATAACACTTGCTACAGTCAGGAGGTCCAGGAGTTCAATCAAATTCATGCTTAACTTCAGTTAGAGATCAGCCTGGGATTCATGTGATGCCACCCATGTATTTGCATGTGTGTATACGTGCGTGTGCATGTGCAT
>NW_022196913.1:7504886-7505908 GCF_008632895.1 Mastomys coucha
TGATTGCCAGAGTCCACAGTATCAGGAGTTGAAATTCATGTGGAGCTTCATTTACAGATCTGCCGGTGAATCATGTGATGCTCCCCTTGCATGTGTATGTGTGTATAGGTGTGTGCATTTGCATTTATGTATATGTGTATATGTGTATGTACACACTCACACACACACCCATACTTAAAGACACACACACACGAAAGGCACTCATCAATTCCTTTGAATTAAATGCGACTTAGGACTTTAGAGATTATACAGTAATGGGTCAGTGAGTGGTCTCACTAGATGAAAAGGCTTGCCAGAGTTAGGAGGATCAGGAATTCAAATTCATGCTTAACTTCATGGTACATTAGGGAACAGCTTGGAATTCATGTAATGCTCCCAATATATGTGCATGTGTGTATAGTTTTGTGTGCATATGCATGTGTGTATATGAATATACACATATGTACACACAAACATATACACACACATACAGACACACACACATACACTAATGGCACTCATTGATCCATTTGTATGATATGTAAATTAGAGCTTTAGATATTATGTAGGACTGGAGCAGTGAGACATCTCACTCACCAGGTAAAAATGTTGCCAGATCAGGAGGATTAGGAGTTATAATTCATAGTTAACTTATGATGAGACAGAAATCAGCCTGGGAGTCATGTGATGCCCCTATATATGTGCATGTGTGACATGTGCATGCATGTTCCTGTGTGAATATTAATGTAGAAATGCGTACACAGATACATACACATGCAGATCTCTCTCTCTCTCACACACACACACACACACACTTGCGAATGGCACTCATTGATCTATTTGAATGATATGTGAC
The DNA here is from genome assembly GCF_008632895.1 of Mastomys coucha. NCBI lineage: Eukaryota > Metazoa > Chordata > Mammalia > Rodentia > Muridae > Mastomys > Mastomys coucha. The sequence continues at coordinate 7,505,722 of NW_022196913.1, forward strand.
TTATGGTTTAAGAGATAATGCAATACTATGCCAGGGATTATTTTCACTCACAGTGTGATAACGCTTGCTACAGTCAGGAGGTCCAGGAGTTCAAATTCATGCTTAACTTCAGTTAGAGTTCAGCCTGGGATTCATGTGATGCCACCCATGTATTTGCATGTGTGTATACGTGCGTGTGCATGTGCAT
>NW_022196913.1:7507277-7512262 GCF_008632895.1 Mastomys coucha
CTGTAGGGGGCCAGTAAGTGGTCTCGCTCACCTGGTAAAAATGATTGCCAGAGTCCACAGTATCAGGAATTGAAATTCATGTGGAGCTTCATTTATAGATCTGCTGGTGCAACATGCGATGCTCTCCTTGCATGTGCATGTGTGTATAGTTTTGTGTGCATTTGCATTTGTGTATATGTGTATATGTGTATGTACACACTCACCCACACACCCATACTTAAAATATACACACACGAATGCCACTTATCAATTCCTTTGAATTAAATGCGACTTAGAGCTTTAGAGATTATACAGTAATGGGTCAGTGAGTGGTCTCACTAGATGAAAAGGCTTGCCAGAGTTAGGAAGGTCAGGAGTTGAAATTCATACGGAATTTTGTGATGATTTAGAGATCAACCTTGGATTCATGTGATGCCCCACATGCATGTATGTTCATGTGTGTATAGTTGTGTGTTATGTGCATTTGTATAAATAAATATATCATAAACACTCACAGTCTCACACACACAAACACACACACTAATGACAGTAATTGATCTGTTTGAATTTGATTTGACTTAGAATTTTAGAGATTATATAGTTCTGCACCAATGAGTGGTCTCACTCACCAGGTGAAAATTCTTGTTAGAGTTGGAGGATCAGGAGTCCAAATTCAATCTTAACTTCATGATGAGTTAGAGATAAGCGTGAGATTCATGTAATGCCCCCGCCCCATGTATGGGCATATGTGTATAGTTTTGTGTGCCTGTGCATGTGTATATATGAATATACATATGCATTCACACAAACATATACATGCACTCAAACACACACACACACACATGAATGGCACTCAACAATCCATTTGTGTGATATGTAAATTAGAGCTTTAGGTATTATGTTGTACTGGGCCAGTGACACATCTCACTCACCAGGTAAAAACGCTTGCCAGAGTCTGGAGTTCATAATTAACTTTATGATGAGATAGAGATCAGCCTGGGATTTATGTGATGCCCCCTATGTATGTACATGTGTGTATGTAAGTGTGTGTATATGAATATACATACACACATACCCACACAAACATGCACACATATACAAATTTCCACTCATTGATTCATTTGAATGATATGTAACTTAGAGTTTTATAGATTATGTATAACAGGTCCAGGGACACGCATCACTCAGCAGGTGAGAATGCTTGCCACAGTAAGAAGCATCAGGAATACAAATTCCTGCTTAACTTCATGATGAGTTAGAAATCAGCCTGGGATTCATGTGATGCCTATTTATGTTCAGGTGTCTATACTTGTGTGTGCATGTACATGAGTGTATATGAATGTATACTTGTGTGTGCATGTACATGAGTGTATATGAATGTACATATATATACCCACAAACATACTCATACATACACACAACCACGCAGGAATGGCACTCATTGATCCATTTGAATGGTATAGGACTTAGGAGGACTTAGGAGTTTTGGATATTATTCAGTACTGTGCCAGAAAGAGGTCTTACTCACCAAGTGCAAACACGTCAGGAGGATCAGAAGTTCAAACTCATGCTTCATTCAGCTAGAGTTCAGCCTGGGTTTCATGCTATGCCACCACTGTATGTGCACGAGTGCATAAGTGTGTGTGCATGTGCATGTGTGTATATGAATGTACACATACATACACACACATACTCATGCATGCAACACACTCATACACACCCACAAACACACACAAATGACACTTATCAATGCACTTGAATGATGTGTGACCTAGTTTTAGAGATTATGCCGTCCTATGTCAGTGAGTGGTCTCACTCACCAGGTGTAAATGCTTGTCAGAGTCAGGTGGACTTGGAATTCAAATTCATGCTTAACTTCATGGGGATTTAGAGATCAGCCTGGAATTCATGTCATGCCCCCCATGTATGTGCATATGTTTATAGTTGTGTGTGCATGTGCATGTGTGTATATGAGTATACATATACATACACACACACATATAAACGCAAGCACACACACACACACCCAGGAATGGCACTCATCGATCCATTTGAATAATATGTGGCTTAGACCTTTAGAGATGATATATTCCTGAGCCAGTGAAACTTTAAATTCACCAGGTAAAATCCCTTGCCAGAGTTATGAAGTTCCAGAGTTCAAATTCATGCTTAACTTCATGATGTGTTAGAGATCAGCCTGAGATTAATGGGATGCCCCTATGTATGTGCATGTTTATATTCTTGTGTGCAAATGTTCATGTGTGTATATGAATGTACATATACATATGCACACACATACACATGCAACCCTGCCCCTTCCACACGGACGAATGGCACTCATCCATCCATTTAAATGATTGTGTGTGACACACACACACGAATGACATTCATTGATGCATTTGAATTATATGTTACTTAGAGTATTGGGGAAGGGACAGGTCTCACTCACCTTATGAAAAACTCTTGGCAGAGTCAGTAGGATCAGGAGTTGAAGTTCATGCTAAACTGCATGACAAGTTAGAGATCAGCCTGGCATTCATGGAATGGCCCTTATGTATGTGCATGTTTGTTTATGTGTGTGTACATGTATATGTATGTGTATGAATATACATATATGTACATGTAGACAGGCATGCACACACACAAGACTGGCACTCATCAATCCATTGGAATTATATATGACCTAGAGCTTTGGAGATAATTCAGTATTGGGCAAGGGAGAGGTCTCCCTCACCAGGTGAAAAATGCTTGCCAGAGTCAAGAGGATCAAGAGTTCAAATTCATGCTTAACTTCAAGAAGACTTAGAGATCAGTCTGTGATTCACGGGATGCCCCCTACAAGTAAGTGCATATGTGTATTCTTGTGTGTGCATGTCCATTCGCATGTGCGTATGTGAATATACATAGACATACAGACACACACACACACAAACATGCAAATAGCACTCATCAATCCATTTGAATGATATTTGACCTAGAATTTTAAGAGATTCTGCAGTACTGGCCAGAGAGAGATCTCACTAATTAGGTCAAAACTCTTGCAAGAGTCAGAAAGACCAGGAGTTCACATTTATTCTTAATTTCGTGATGAATTAGTGGTCAGCCTGCAATTTATGTGATGCCCCCCATGAATGTTCATGTGTGTATAGTTGTGTGTGCATGTGCATGTGTGTATATGAATATAACATACATACACACATACACTTATACTCACGTGTGCATACACACACACACAGAGGAATGCTTCTCATCAGTCCATTAGAATGATATGTGAGTTAGAGCCTTAGGGATTCTGCAGTACTGGACCAGGGAAAGGTCTCATTCACCAGCTGGAAACACTTGCCAGTGTCAGGAGGACCAGAAATTCAAATTCATGCTTAATTTCATGATGGGTTAGAGATCAGCCTAGCATTCATGGGATACACCCCATGTATGTAATTCTGTATAATTTTGTGTACATGTGTGTATTTGAATTTCCATATACATAGACACAAACATATACACGATCACACTGACACATACACAAGAATGACACTCATTGATCCATTTGAATGATGTCTGACTTTGAGTTTTAGATGCAGTGCCCAGCCAGAGAGAGGTCTCACACACCACTTGAAAAGACTTGCTAGAGGCAGGAGGATTAGGACTTCAAATTCATGCTTAACTTCATGATGGATTAGAGGGTCAGCCTAGCATTCATGGGATGCTGCCAATGTATGTGAATGTGTGTATAGTTTTGTGTGCATGTGCATGTGTTTATTTGAATATATATGTACATACACACAAGCATATGCACGCTTGCACGGACAAATACACCCGAATGGCACTCATCCATCCATTTGAATGATATCTGACTTTGAGTGTTAGAGATAATTCAGAGCCTTCCCAGAGAGAGGTCTCACTCAGCTGGAATTGAAAAGGCTTGCTAGAGTCAGGAGGACCAGGAGTTCAAATTCATGCTTAACTTCATGATGATTTAGAGATCAACCTGATATCCATGTGATGCCCCTATGTATGTGCATGTGTGTATATATGTGGATGTATGTATATGTGTGTATATTAATGTGCATATACATACACACACACACACACACACACACACACACACACACACACACTGGGAATGCTGCTTATCAATCCATTAGAATGATATGTGAGTTACAGCTTTAGGGATTCTGCAGTACTGGACCAGGGAGAGGTCTCATTCACCAGCTGGAAACACTTCCCAGAGTCAAGAGGACCAGAAGTTCAAAATCATGCTTAACTTCATGATGGGTTAGAGACCAGCATGGTCTTCATGTGATACCCATTATGTAGAGCATGCGTATATAATTGTCTGTGCATGTGCATGTGTGTATATGAATATGCATATATATACACACACATACACGCTTGCACACACACTCACATACAGGAATGGCACTCATCTATTCTTTTTAATCATATATGACGTAGAGTTTTATAAATTATGCAGTACTGGGTTAGGGGTTGTTCTCATTCACCATGTGACAATGCTTGTCACAGTCAGGTGGATCAGGTGTATAAAAATACATGCTTAATGTCATGATGGGTTAGAGATCAGCCTGTGATTCCTGTGATTCCTCGCATAAAGGTGCATGTGTGTATAGTTGTGTGTGGATGTACATGTGTGTATATGAGTATACATATACATACACACACATATACACGCTTACACTCATATTCACATACAGGAATGGTACTTATCTATCCTTTTTAATCATATGTGACTTAGATTTTTAGAGATTATGCAATACTGGGTGTTTCCCATAGTGAGGATGGTCAGGAGTGCTAATTCATGCTAAATGTCTTGAGAAATTAAAGATCAACCTGTGATTCATGTGAAGCCCCCCAATTTCTGTATATGTTTATACTTATGTTTGATATACATGTGTGTATATGAATATACATATAGCCACACACACAAACAGTCATCACATATGCACATACACGCACCACACACACACTCACAAACACTCACACACACA
>NW_022196913.1:7512666-7515387 GCF_008632895.1 Mastomys coucha
AGAGGTCTCATTCACCAGCTGGAAACACTTCCCAGAGTCAAGAGGACCAGAAGTTCAAATTCATGCTTCACTTCATGATGGGTTAGAGATCATCTTGGTCTTTATGCGATGCCCACTGTGTATGTGCATGCGTGTATACTTGTGTGTGCCTGTACATGTGTGTCTACTAATATACATATACATAGACAAACACCTGCACATGTGTGCATGCACACTCACTCACACACACATACACACACACACACACACACACACACACACAGAGGAATGGCACTCATTGATCCCGTTGACCATTATGTGACTTAGGGTTTTAGAAATTATGCAGTACTGGGCTAGGGATTGTTTTCACTCAGCAGGTGACAATCCTTGCCACAGTCAGGTGGATCAGGTGTATAAATACATGCTTTACGTCATGTTGTGTTAGAGATCAACCTGTGATTCCTGTGATGCCCCGCATGAAGGTGCAAGTGTGTATAGTTGTGTGTGGATGTACATGTGTGTATATGAGTATACATATACATACACACACATATACACGCTTACACTCATATTCACATACAGGAATGGTACTCATCTATCCTTTTTAATCATATGTGACTTAGATTTTTAGAGATTATGCAATACTGGCTGAGGGAGAGGTCTCACTTACCAGCTAAAAGTGCTTGCCAGAGTAAGGAGGGTCACGAGTGGAAATTCATGCTAAATGTCTGGAGAAATTAGAGATCAACCTGTAATTCACGTGAACCCCCAATTTCTGTACATGTATATACTAGTATTTGATGTATATGTGTGTATATGAATATACATAGACATACACACAGAAAGAGTTCATGCACATGCGCACGTACACACAGAAGCACACTCATACTACACACACACATATACAAATACACACATACACAAACACACACAGAATTGCTACTCATCAATCCATTAGAATGATATGTGCATTAGAGCTTTCGGGATTCTGCCATACCAGGCCAGTTATACGTCTCATTCACCAGCTCAAAACACTTCCCAGAGTCAGGAGGATCAGAAGTTCAAATTCCTGCTTTACTTCATGATGTGTTAAACACAAGCCTAAACTTCATGGGATGCCCCCATACATGTGTATATTTGTATACTTTTTTGTGCATGTCTGTATTTGAATATACATATATATACACACAAACATATACACTCTTGCACAGTCAAATACAAATGACACTCATCAATCCATTTGAATGTATATGACATTATAGATAATGGTGCTCTGCCTGAGTGAGGGTCCCTCACCAGGTGAGTAGGCTTGCTAGAGTCAGGAGGATTAGGAGTTCAAATTCATGCTTAACTTCATGATGACATAGAGATCAGCCTGGGATTAATATGATGACCCCATGTATGTGCATGTGTGTATATATGTGTGTGCATGTGCATGTGTGTATATTAATTTACGTATATACACACATACATACACACGCATGTGACACACACATACTCATGGATTGTTACTCATTGATCCATTAGAATTATATGTGATTTAGAGCTTTGGGTTTCTGTAGTATTGCGCCACGGAGAGGTCTCATTCATCAGCTCAAAACACTTGCCAGAATCAGATGGATCAGAAGTTCAAATTCATGCTTAATTCATGATGTGTTAAAGACAAGCCTAACATTCATGGCATGGCTCCATATGTGTGTATGTATGTATAGTTGTTTGTGCGTGTCTCTATTTGAATATACATATACATACACATGAACATGTATACTCTTGCACAGACAAATACTCAAAATGACACTCATCGATCCATTTGAATGTATATGACATTGAGTGTGAGAGATAATGTGGTGCTCTGCCTGAGTGAGGGTCCCTCACCAGGTGAGTAGGCTTGCTAGAGTCAGGAGGATTAGGAATTCAAATTCATGCTTAACTTCATGATGACTTAGTGATCAGCCTGAGATAAATGAGATGACCCCATGTATGTGTGTATATATGTGTGTGCATGTGCATGTGTGTATATTAATTTACATATATACACACATACATACACACGCATGTGACACACACACTCGCTGGTTGTTACTCATTACTCCCTTAGAATTATATTTAATTTAGGGCTTTGTGTTTCGGTAGTACTGGGCCAGGGAGAGGTCTCATTCACCAGCTGGAAACCCTTGCTAGAGACCGAAGGACCAGAAGCTCAAATTCATGCCTAGATTCATGATGGGTTAGAAATCAGCCTGGTCTTCATGTGATGTCCACTATGTATGTGCATGTGTGTATACTTGTGTATATTAATAAGCACATACATACACACACAAACACACACACACAGGAATGTCACTCATCGATCCCTTTGAACATTATGTGACTTAGAGTTTTAGAAAATATGCATTACTGGGCTAGGGATTGTTCTCACTCACCAGGTGACAATGCTTGCCACTGACAGGTCAATCAGGTGTATAAATACAAGCTTAACTTCACGATGGTTAGAAATCAGCCTGTGATTCCTGTGATTCCCCGCATGAAGGTGCATGTGTGTATAGTTGTGTGTGGATGTACATGTGTGTATATGAGTATACATATACATACACACACATATACACACTTACACTCATATTCACATACAGGAACGGTACTCATCTATCCTTTTTAATCATATGTGATTCAGAGCTTTAGAGATTATGCAATACTGGGTCAGCGAGTGGCCTCACTCACCAGATAAAAGTGTTTCCCATAGTG
>NW_022196913.1:7516133-7516832 GCF_008632895.1 Mastomys coucha
ATTTACATATATACGCACATACATACACACGCATGTGACACACACGTACTCGTGGACTGTTACTCATTGATCCATTAGAATTATGTGTGATTTAGAGCTTTGGGTTTCTGTAGTATTGCGCCAGGGCGAGGACTCATTCACCAGCTGAAAACACTTGCCAGGGTGAGGAGGACCAGAAGTTCAAATTCATGCTTAACTTCATGATGGGTTAAAGTTCAGCCTGGTCTTTATGTGAGGCCCTTTGTGTATGTGCATGTGTGTGCACTTGTGTGTGCATGTACATGTGTGTATATGAATAAACATATACATACACACACATACTCATGCATGCATACACACACGAACACACACACACAGGAATGGAACACACAGATCCTTTAGACCGTTATGTGCAGTTCTGGCTAGGGATTGTTTTCATTCCGCAGGTTACAATGCTTGCCACCATCAGGTGGATCAAGTGTATAAATACATGCTTAACTTCATGATGGGTTAGAAGTCAGCCTGGGATTCATGTGATGTCCCCCATGAATGTGCATGTGTGTTTAGTTGTGTGTGGATGTGCATTTGTGTATATGAATATACATATACACACACACACATATACACACATGCACACATATTCACATACAGAAATGCCTCTCCTCTAACCTTTTTTATCACATGTGACTTAAAGTTTTAGAGATTATGTAATACTGCGTC
>NW_022196913.1:7543025-7559273 GCF_008632895.1 Mastomys coucha
TCTCATTCACCAGCTGGAAACACTTCCCAGAGTCAAGAAGACCAGAAGTTCAAATTCATGCTTAACTTTATGATGGGTTAGAGACCAACTTGGTCTTCATGTGATGCCCATTATGTAGAGCATGTGTATATAATTGTCTGTGCATGTGCATGTGTGTATATGAATGTACATATACATACACACACATACACGCTTGCACACACACTCACATACAGGAACAGTACTCATCTATTCTTTTTAATCATATTTGACTTAGAGTTTTAGAGATTATGCAATTCTGGTTCAGGGAGAGGTCTCACTCAGCAGGTGACAGTGCTTGCCTTGGAAGCCTAAGAACTGGAATTTGATCCCTGGAAGTCAGCACATGTGCAGGTTAGAGTGTCATTCTTTATGTTTTCTTGCACCTGAAGATTTTCTTTGACATTTCAGATTGCAGTGTATCTTAATTTAAAATTTATCCTTTATCTGGCCCTGGATACTGGAATACTCATGTGATTAATACCTTATTAAGGATCTGTATTTGTTGTCTTCTCTTCCATTCTCCACCAAAAAGGTGACTTTTAATAGAATGAGGTTAAGAGAATGAAGCTGGGTTGCTTTTTATATTGAAAATATTTTTCATGGTTAAAAACTAAGAATCCTTTTGCTTATTAATAATTCTTTCAGATTTTTTTTTTATTTCTTTTAATTCTTTTTTTTATTTTAGATATTTTTTTTATTTACATGCGAATTTCTCCATTCCCAGTTTCCCCTCCAAAAAACAAAGAAACAAACAAAAACAACAAAAACAAACCCCTGTTGCCTCCCCCTTCCCCATGCCTGCCACCCCGCCCTCTCCCACTTTCTGGCCCTGGCATTCCCCTACACTGGGGCTCAGAACCTTCACAGGGCTGAGGTCCTCTCCTCCTATTGATGATCGATTTTGCAATCCTCTACTATACACATGCTGCCTGAACAATCAGACCCCTCCATGTGCAATCCTTGGTTGGTGGTTGAGACCCTGGGAGCTCCGAGGGTACTAGTTAGTTCATATTGTTGTTCCTCCTAAGGGGCTGCAAACCCCTCAGCTCCCTTTCAGATTTTTTTAAAGTGTTGTTTTTTTTTCTGTCAACACTTTATATTTATATGATATTAGAGTCTATATTTGGAGATATCTTTGTCTCCTAACATAATTCAAACTTGAATGTTGTGCTTGCTTCTACACAGAGAAGTGTTTTAATTGGTGTACCAAATGGGTCCCTGTCTAACTCTTATTTTGTAAAAGCAGCATTCTGGCTAGTGGTTGGGTCAAGTGGAATCTTTTGTTCCATTGTTTCCCTGCCCTTGCCCTTGTTCCATTATTTTTCTGCAGTATTCCCTGATTGTAAACAAGAAGAACTTATGGGGATGGATGAATGTGCCTCAGCTTTAAATGACCTTGGAGTGCCCTGAGACATGTAGGCGAATATTCCAGGTCTTCTCACTGCTTCCGTTGGTTTTCAGCTGAGTTTTTCCGTCTACATTGCCAGCTCCAGATCCTGTGTTATGAGCCGAGCTGAATGCCCTTTGCGCGTGTTTTCTTGTCAATTATGCCTGTACCATTAGAAATCTCTTCTCAAGGGTTTTTCCTCTCCAGACTTGTCATTCTTCTTACTGATGTGTGAACTCACATCTGAGTGTTTGGGCTTACTGGTTCTTTTCTATGTGGGAACTACTCTCTCCTGAAGAGTTGAGTCTCTTCCCTAGGTTCTGTGATGGTGATGTCTTTGTTTTCTTTTTCTCTCTCCTCCCTGCCCTCCAGTCCTGTCCCCTCCCTTCCCTTCCCCTCACCCCTCCTGTCCCTTCCTCCCCCTGCTGTCCCTTCCCTTTCCCTTCCCCTCCCTTCCCTTCACCTCCATTTTTGTCCTTCCCTTTCTCTCTTTCATTCTTTCACTGTTAAAAAAAAAAAAAACAGGTTCTGGAGATGAAGCTCAGGTCCTCATGCTTGTAAAGCAATGCACTTTACTAACTGAGTCATCTTTCCAGCCCGGCTGACTCTTTATATTGGACTCCCCGCTTTCTGTCAGTGAAATCTGAGCCCCAGAAAGGGAAGAGGTATGTCAGTTTGCTTCACTTCTCTAATCCCAGTATTAGAACTGCATCACACCCCGCATGCAGAGGGCTGGCTTACTCTTTTTGTGGGTGAAGGCATGAATGTCTAGGATAGAGGCCGGACGTATCCTCTAAGAAGCTGGCTTTAACCGTAGTGTGTTAGAGGTCTCATTTCCCAACAGGCTTCAGGATGTGGGTGTCTTTTACTTTCCCCTTGTCCAGAAGGTACATAGCAAGCATGATATCCTTTTTGCTATTTTCTTATTTTGATGGCACGGTTTGTATAGCTAGGCTACATGTAAGAGGGTATTGTTCTGCTGTCTGCTTTAAAAGAGAGTGAAATCTGACGTCAAACTTTGCTAGTATCCCCATTCTAAGGCATAGACGAGGGGCACAGGGCCACTGAGGCAGCCCTGACTTCACTCTTTATAACAGAGTGGGCCTCACTCAGAGATATTGTACTTGGTTAGAATCTGGACTGGTGAAGCTGAAGGTTGATGGAGTACATGCATGCATGCATGTGAATGTGTGTGTGTGTGTGTGATGTGTTGTGTGTGTATACATGTGTGTGTGATGTGTGTATAGTGTGTGTGTACGTGTGTGTGATGTGTATGTGTGCATGTGTGTGTGATGTATGTGTGGTGTGTGTGTGCATTTGTGTGTGTGTGGTGTATGGTGTGGTGTTGTGTGTTTGTGGTTTGTGTGATGTATGTGTGGTGTATGTGTGCATTTGTGTGTGTGTGTGGTGTGGTGTGGTGTGGTATGTGTGTATGCATGTGTGTTTGTGGTTTGTGTGTGTGATGTATGTATGCTGTGTGTGCATGTATATGTGCATGTGTGTGTGTGTGTGATGGGATGGTGTGTTTGGTGTAGGATGTGTGTATGTGTGTTGTGTTGTGTGTGTATACATATGTGTGTGTGATGTGTGTATGCATGGTGTCGTGTGTGTTGTGTGTATGTGCATGTGTATTTGTGGTTTGAGCATGTGATGTATGTGTGTTGTGTGTGTTCATGTGTGTGGTGTGTATGTGTGGTGTGGTGTGTGTGTAATGTATGTGTGGTGTGTGTGTGCATGTGGTGTGTGTGTGTGGGGTCGTCACTCATGATAAGAATCACATTGCACAGGACCTTTGCTGACACATAGTTTGACTTTGTATTATGCTAGAACAAATATAACCTTTTTTATCACTGAAACCCTTTTACAGTCATTAGTGAAAACTTGAAAAAGTACAAAAAGTTTGAAGACATTTGCCACAAGTTCAAAACAATTACTTTTTTTTATATTTTTCTCTTCTTTACATATTTGCATAACTCTAGTAATTTTATATGTCTGTAATTAGTCCTTTTAGCTGAAATCCATAGCAATGTCATGCCTGTATGATATCTTAGGGGCTTAGAGGGGTGTTGAGTAAATTCATATCATTTTCTGTTCATGGAAAGTTACTTCTGCCTTCTTCAAGCTTCATAAAGTTGCTGTACATTTTCCAACACATAACTCATTTTCTCAGTTAGAGGGCTCATTTTTCTGAGAAAAATTCCTAGGACTGAAACCATGTCAAAGGGCAGAGCTCTTTATACTGTTTTTCATAGGCGCCGTCCATTTGCACAACCATACTTAATGGCTGTTTGATGTCTGTTCATTTGTATCACAAGAAAAATGTGTCACCAAGCTCTTCCCTCTTGCGGGCTTATCCTTTGGAAAGTCAAGTCATTCAAAATAAAGAGTAATAAAGGCTTAAATACCTTTAATGGTTGTCATTCATGGAGTCTCTGTAGGTGGCTTCTTAGGAATTGTGATGGCTGGAGGGGTTTTATTTCCTCTTTATTTTTTCCTCCTCTTTGCTGGTTTCTTCCCTCCCCACTGGTTTAAAACCTGTTTTCCTGGCTGTGCTTAAGCCTTGGTTCTTCTAATTCCATCTCTGTTGATGAATGAGTGTAATTGACCCCTGTTGTCTGTATTATACATTCCGTGGCAATTTGTTTTTTATGTAGTAGTTATTTTCTGAGCTGCCTCAAAACTGCCTTACAAAGAGAGCTCATTATCAGCCCAAAGAAAAAGAATTTTAAATGACAGAGTGCATAACAGTCCCGTGAAGGGGGAGGAAACGTCTAAGCCATTCCAGTTTTCAAGTAAATGAGTGAGTTTTTGTTTCAAGATAATTAATCGCTGCTTAGGTGAAGCCCAGCAAGACTTGAGTCTATCTAGAAATTATTAGATTAAAAATGGCTTCCCCATGGACTCTGCTGCACTCTGGATGTATAGAATGATTGTATTCAGGTCCAGGATGGTACTCAGTGTGACACGTTGCAGCCCATTAGAAGTTAGTTTTAGAAAATATGGCTAAACATCAATGTGCAACAATCAGGGGTGACTTCCAAATAAGAACATTTTATCTAAACATACATTAGCCGTACAGAAGACCCAAATACAGTTCACACGATGCTCCGATTATTAGAAAATACTTTGTACTGGAGAGATGGCTCAGTTGGTAAAGTGGTTGACTTTCAAACACGAAGACCAGCGTTCAGTCTCCAGGACCCATGTGAAACGAGCCAGGTATGATGTGGCATGTGTCTGTAAACCCAATGCTTTGGAGGCAGAAACTAGCAAGTCCCTGAGAGCCCTTTGGTCAGCCAGCATGGGCTGCTTGGTGAGTTTCAGGCCACTGGGCACTCCTGGGAACTAAACAACAAAACAGTACATTGCATCAAGAAACGATAGTAAAGGTTGTTCTCTGCCCTCCACACACACACATATTTCATCATGAGTACAAACTCAACCAGGCGTGAAAGCATGTTGCCATTCATCCCTTAGGATTTTCCAGGTATTTCGACTGCATACTCTCATGAGGTTTTTTTGTTTGTTTGTTTTTTGTTGTTTTGGTTTTTGGTTTTTCAAGACAGGGTTTCTCTGTATAGCCCTGGCTGTCCTGGAACTCACTCTGTAGACAAGGCTGGCCTTGAACTCAGAGATCCTCCTGCCTCTGCCTCCCAAGTGCTGGGATTAAAGGCGTGAGCCACCACTGGCTCTCGTGAAGTTTTGTTTTGTTTTTTAACTTTTATTGCATTATGATGAGAAAAGTTACATGATTTCAATTTATCTGAATTTGTTAACATTTAAAAACATATTTTAAGTAAATAGAATTGCATCACATTCATGTTTCCTTTTGTACCCCAACTCCTCCCAGAGACCCCCCCTTCAATACCTACAATATCATTTTTGTCATATTTTTAAAATTATAAAATATTACAACAATAAAAATGAGTATTATAAAAGTTGTTTGATATAAAACAACTGTCTTAGTCAGGGTTTCTATTCCTGCACAAAACATCATGACCAAGAAGCAAGTTGGGGAGGAAAGGGTTTATTCAGCTTACTTCCATATTGCTGTTTATCACCAAAGGAAGTCTGGACAGGAACTCAAGCAGGTCAGGAAGCAGAAGCTGACACAGAGGTCATGGAGAGATGTTCCTTACTGGCTTGCTCCCTCTGGCTTGCTCAGCCTGCTCTCTTATAGAAACCAGGACTTCCAGCCCAGGGATGGCACCACCCACAAGGGGCCCTACCTCCTTGATCACTAATTGGACAAAATGCCCCAGAGCTAGGTCTCATGGAGGCACTTTCCGAACTGAAGCTCCCTTCTCTGTGATAACTCCAGCCTGTGTCAAGTTAACACACAAAACCAGCTAGTACAACAACAATCAATTTAACAGTCTTATGTAGATGCTTGTTTACAGCAGTACTGAAAGTACATGTTTTTCTCAATATAAATTTTAGGTAACCATATTAACTGTATATTTCAAAATAATACATTACTACTAGCATTTTCTTAAATGAACATAAATATATAAAGTCTCTGTTTGTTTGTTTTGTATTTAGTAGAGCTTAAAATCTTGGCTCGTACTGTGGTGCAAGCCCAAAATAAGAACAATTTTTAGACATTGGATTTCATTGTAATAAGACTGTACTTCAATGAGCCTCACATCACCAAAGGATTTTACCTCCATCTTAGCTAAGCTGAGAGTTGACAGTTCTGCTTCGCCAAGGAATAAATTGTAGGCACAATTTTTGGATACAGACTTCCTGCTATGGTCAAAGCTTGACTTGAGAGAGTGACTTTATTCTCAGCCCACAGAGAACAGGTTACATTCATTTAAGAAATGCTGTGTATTAAGATAGTCTATCCATAAAGTCATTCACCAACTGTTTCAATGAACAATGGTTCTGCTTGGAGGGTGGCACAGACATTAGGTATGGGTAAGAATCTGGCTCATTGGCTGTGATAATTTGGAAAAGCATTCATCTCAGAAAAAGAGTAACTTATAAAGTCCTCTTCTTCAAACTTGATACAAGAGTTACAAATGTCAAGCAAAGCATTCAGTCTCACTCTTTGTTGTTCTCTTACAAGCCCCTTCCCAATATAACTGTCTACGTTTCTTTGGGGTATATAAATACTTTTGAAATATGTAAGCTGTTCTGAAAACTATAAGATAGTGTAAAAACATGAAATAAACAATACTACTAATAGGAGAAGCAAGATTTCAAGACCCTTATGTTGTACACATCAAGATACTGTCACAAACAAGCTGAAAGTATATATGAATTGTACAATATTGGACCTATTTCTCCAATTATCAAATTAGACCATTGGAAGACAATAAGCAAATTTCTAATTCCTCATATTTTTAGATTTCAGTCAATTACGATATGTTGGTAATATTAATTTTCATATTAAGATATTAAGAAAAAATGATTGTTACTTCCTGTTGTTTTTGTTGTAAGAGGTAGAATTAGGTTTGTGTGGGTTTGTTGAAAGATTACTTTCTTGCTTCTTCTAGGGTGTAGTTTCGCTCCTTATGTTGATGTTTTCCATTTATTATCCTTTGTAGGGCTGGATTTGTAGAAAAATATTGTGTAAATTTGCTTTTGTCACGGAATATCTTGGTTTCTCCATCTATGGTAATTGAGAGTTTTGCTGGGTATAGTAGCCTGGGCTGGCATTTGTGTTCTCTTAGGGTCTGTATAACATCTGCCTAGGATCTTCTAGCTTTCATACTCTCTGGTAAGAAGTCTGGTGTAATTCTGATAGGCCTGCCTTTATATGCTACTTGACCTCTTTCCCTTACTGCTTTTAAAATTCTTTCTTTGTTTAGTGCCTTTGGTGTTTTTATTATTATGTGACGGGAGGAATTTCTTTTCTGGTCCAGTCTATTTGGAGTTCTATAGGCTTCTTGTATGTTCACGGGCACCTCTTTCTTAGGTTAAGGAAGTTTTCTTCTATAATTTTGTTGAAGCTATTTACTGGCCCATTACCTTGGGAGTCTTCACTCTCTTCTATGCCTATTATCCTTAGGTTTGGTCTTCTCATTGTGTCCTCGATTTCCTGAATGTTCTGGGTTAGGAGTTTTTTGTTTTTTGCATTTTCTTTGTGATAGGTTTAGCCCGCAGCGGCGCGTCCACAGACACCAGATACAAGCAGCTCTGTGTTTTTGGAAGTTTAATTAGGAGAAGGGGGGAGAGTGAGGACCGCGGCTCGTGAAGGGAGGGAGAGGAGAGAGGGAGAGAGAGAGAGAGATGGGGGGAAGTACCCACATATTTATATGTGTAGTGACCTACTAATGTAGGTAAAGGTGGGAGCTGAACCCAATGAATTCTGGGAATATGGTCGCCGTCGTCTTGGTGACAGGTCTGTGGCCCCGCCCACATATCTGTTGCATGCAGGTTCTGGATGCTAACATACCTCCCTTTTTTATATTATAAAGAGAAGGAAAGAAAAAGGGAAGGGGAAGCCGATGATGAAAAGGGAATGAGGGCGCTAACACTTTGACTGTTGTGTCAATGTTTTCTATGGTGTCCTCTGCCCCTGAGATTCTCTCTTCTATCTCTTATATTCTGTTGGTGACGCTTGCATCTACAACTCCTGATTTCTTCCCTATGTTTTCTATCTCCAGGGTTGTCTCTCTTTCTGATTTCTTTATTGTTTCCACTTCCATTTTTAGATTCTGGATGGTTTAGCTCATTTCTTTCACCTGTTTGTGTTTTCCTGTAGTTCTTTAAGGGATTTTTGTGTTTCCTCTTGAAGGGCTTCCAGCTGTTTACCCGTGTTCTCCTGTATTTCTTTGAGGGAGTTATTTATGTCCTTCTTAAAGTCCTGTATCATCACCATGAGAAGTGATTTTATATCTGAATCTTGCTTTTCTAGTGTGATGGTGTGTCCAGAACTTGCTATGGTGGGCGTATTGGGTTCTGATGATGCCAAGTAACCTTGGTTTATGTTGCTTATTATATTCTTATGCTTCCCCACAAACCCCTGCCCCGCCATCTGGTTATCTCTAGTGCTACCTGCCCTTGCTAAATCTGACTGGAGCCTGTCCTTCCTGTGATCCTTGTTTTATCAGAACTCCTCAGAGTCAATCTGTCTCTGGGATCCTGTGATTCTGGGATCCTGTGATCCTAGGCTTTTTAGAGCACCTGAGAGTTGAGCTTCCAATGGGTGTTTTGGGACTAGCTGTGGAGATTGCACCCAAGGTCTGCTCAGGGCACTGACTGGCCTGGACAGACCAGAAAGAACCTGAGCCACTGGGCTGGTAGAATTCCTGTGTGCCTGGTCCCACTGGTCCCAGTTACTCCCAGTTTTGGGACAGATGTTGTGTCCTCCTCACCTCTGAACTTGGGCGTGTTAGAGCACCTGGGAGTGGAGCTTCCTCTGAGTGTTTTGGGACTGGCTGAGGAGCTTGCGCCCAAGGTCTGTTCAGGGTACCAGCCCAGAGAGACCGGAACCCAAGTCTTCTCATGAAGTTTTGAGAGTTACTTTTGCGTGTGTGTGTGTGTGTGTGTGTGTGTGTGTGTGTAATTACCATGTGTCTGGTGATGATTGGTAGCTAGAAGAGGGCCTCAGGGCCTCAGGGCCTCTGGAGCTGGAGTTAATGGTGGTTGTGAGATGCTTGGCGGAGGTGTTGGGAACTGACTTCAGTCTTCTGGAAGAGTACCCTCCTTGTCTGCAGGCCCTTGCATAAACTTTTTTATTCATAGACAGAATTAATGGCGGAAGTGGCTGGATTACAGGGAAGAGATGGTTGACAGAAGCCCAGGCTGACCTTAGCTACTTCAACTTCAGATTGTTTTGAGCTCAAAGACTTTATATACTCATAGAAAAGGTAAAGCCCTACTGGGGCAAGTAAACAGTAGAGGGGAGTGAATTTTAATGCAGAAACAACTGTGTTAAATTCAGTTGAATTGTTCAGACCTTACCTATGCGGCATATGGGATGGACATATAGAATGTATATTCATCCTGGCAAACATGAGGAGCTGTTCGAGGAGATGGGAGCACCTGTGGACCCTAAATGAGAAAGACCAAACTAGGAAGGAAAACCCCACTGCATACAGACATCATCTGTAATAGTCACACTGATGCACGGGCTTAAAGGAAAAGGGAGTGGAGGGTCTACTTGTTTTGCTTTGTTTGGGAAGGATGAGCCCGCAAAACTACAGCCTGACTACCAGAAAGGCAGCATCAGGAGCTTCCCTAAGGCAGATGGTCAGCCCCAACTTCCTTCTGTGGTGTCAGATCCTAGGTAATCCCAAGGGCAGCTCGCCTGCCGTACCCGTACTGCACGCGTTCCAGTTTCTTAAGCGTTTTCACTTGATCATCGTGGATGCTCTCCTGCTTGCAAAGACATCACTCTTTGGCTCTAAACATGTATTTTTTTTATTATTTTTCTAGGAGACCCCCTGCCAGGGGATCATTTTCCTGAAATCCAGCTCAGCTAAGACCATGTTATCTGTGTTTTCTCCCTCCTAGGTTACTCAGGCCAGGATTTTAACTGGGTGGATTATCACAAGCAGCGCCAGGCAGAAGAAGCACCTCCTTTCTGCTTTAAAAACGTAAGACTCTCCCCATTTGCTCCCATTTAAAGTTGTAAATGCTATTCCCTGGCAGTTTTGTGACTTTTCTGTTATTTGGTGGCTGAGTATGGAATACTGTCTGGCACAAGAAGACTGTGAAACTGCCACTGGTTTTGAACAAGCTTCATTTCATATCACGTATGTTAGGATAGTGCCGGGCTGCTCTGATAAACTGACTAACAAATACACCTTAGCTTGATCATGTTCAAGTTTAATGTTTACTTTCAGAGTCAAGGGTAAAAGTTGCTCTCTCTCTCTGCTCCTGATGTTTACTAAAATGTGTCATCCTGGCCTGGGGATGTAGCTTAGTTGATAGAATGTTTGCCTAGAGTGTGTGAAGTCCTGGTATTAATTCCCAGCCCTGCATAAGCCAGGTGTGATAGTGTATGCCTGTAATCCCTTTACTTCATAGGTAAAAGCAAAAAAGACTAGAGGTTCAAAGTCATTCTCTGATTCACAGTGAATTCAAAGCTAACCCAGGTTCCAAGAAACCTTCACACAAGAAACAAACAAGCAAAGAAACAACACTCTAGGAAGTGCTTTCATTACTAGTGAGATGCTAGCTAAGCAGCTTTGGCTGTGCCTACTTGAAAACTGCCATCACTGCCATCACAGCTGTATTTTCGTAACACAAACAAGTAATGGATAAATGAACTTACTCAGTAGCAGGAGGTGGTAAGGTAAAGTTTGGCAAAGTAGTTGCTAGATTGTTCTCTTAAGTTTCACCAACCCTGGAGACTGTAGGTAGGGATATGAGAACATTACCTCTGTTTTAAAAAACGAAGCATGGGGTATGTGAAGAGTGTTCAATATACCTTAAGTTAGGAAAATAAAGCTCCTAGGCTAAGAAGAGACGACACACTCTTTGAACTGCAGCTCCCACCCTATGTAGCATCGCTAACCAAAAGGCTTGCTCCTGATCTCCTGTGCCCAGAGCTACTGAATGGCTGTCCACCTCACAGGGATAGCAGAATTCAAAGAGCAAGAATAGAAAACCTTGGTTTCACAGAAGCACATCTGAGCATAAGTCAAGAAGAGGTGATGAAAAAGTGAAGTATTTTGAATTTGGGGGTCGTGCATACTCTTAGGTATAGAGGAACATGAGCAGTGGAGTTGGAGATTGGGACTCTCTTGACTGCTTGGTTAACGACATTAACAATGTATAGAATGGCTTCTTTGCAGAAGCATGGAACTGTTGGGAATGTGTTTCTAACTGAGTGATGGGGACAGGTATGGCTATGTTCCAGGTCCCCTTGAGGCTTATCAAATCTAATGACATACGACTTTTTATTATGTTGCTGTCACTGTCTCACAATCTACTGGCCCATCTTTCACGGAGGACTGAGGTCACGGAGGCCCATGAAGCCACAAAAGCTGTTTCAGGTTGGGAGTTCTATATCACAAGAGAAACATTCCTTTTTTGACTCTTTATCTTTAGAAAGATAAAGTAAGCAGTGCTGGGATTATTGTATGCTGCACTCTTGCCTTTTTTCATGGGTGCTGGGGATCTGAACTCTTGATTCTTATGCTTATAGTGCATCGATACTTTACCTACTGAGCCATCTCTCCAGACCCCAGAAATTTTCCTTTTATCCAGGAGTGTCTACATGGCATTTCACTCTGGATCAATTAACTGCAGACCAGGGTGGCTCTGGATCGTCCAGGATTCAGTCACCAAGATTAAATCTGGCTTAATGAATTTGCTGGTGTATTCATTAGGAGTGCTTTTGTTTCTGGGTCCCTGTTTATTTAACAGACAGGAGAGTCGTCCGCCTGCTGGCATATGCATCACATACTGGGACTCTGCTGAATTTGTTAGCTCGCTACAAGTGCTCTTTAATGGAATGCTTATTATGAATTCATTTTTTAATCACGCATCTCATGTGTACCAGAGGAGAGCTGTGTCGAAGACATCTCCCTGGGGATATTTTAACAATCAGAGTTGGTTACAGGATGGATTGACATAGCCAAATGCTCAGTAAAAGAAACCCAGAGGTAACAGTTTTGTTATTGATCCTTTATAAATCACCCTCAAGCAGCGAGAGGAAATGAAAAGAGGTTATGTGGTTGTAGCTTTTCCTTATTAAGTGAGATGAAATGCTTTTTAACTTCAAGGCTCTCCATGCAGCCATCCAGCTGTGCTAGCAGAAAGAGGCTTCATACGTAATCGTGTGAATGAGATAGGGCAACTTGCAGGAAAAAAACATTAAAAACAACAACAAAAACAACAACAAAAACAAAAAAAAACCTCTGAAAATATGTCTGATTCTTATTTCCAGAGAAACATGAAAGGAAGGAGCCAAACGACTTTTTAAAATAGGCAGGACATGATTTTTGTTCTGATTACATAAGGATACAATTGCCTTTTCAACTTCTTTTATAAAAAGACACTTAAATCTAAATTACTCTGATTTCTTACCCCCCAAGAGTCACATAACGATATAGTCTTTTATTGGTCTTAGGAATCTGTTTAGATGAGTTTATATATTTCAAAGTAGATATGCTTTATAAATAGTACTCTAGCATATTTGATTGCGATTTATAGTAGCTGCTGCTTGGGAAAAGTCACATTTATTGGAGAGTAATATTTGGTGAGAGGATTGTTCATCATATGGAGAAAACTCATACAGAATTGATTCTCTGGAAATAGCTACTTAACTCCAGACTCAGGACCAAAACAACTCACATGAGAATAGTGGAGCACACACACATGTGGAGGAGGGCGGGCAGTTGGAAAGAAGGACCATGGATAGTGTTCAGATTTTCGTACTCACAGTATGGTGACAACCTAAGATGACAACATATGGGGCAACGAAAAGAGTTGTGTGAAACTCAGTCTTTCTGCCCTCATATGTCAGACTCTAGAATCCAGGCAAATATTGCAAACACAGATTCGGGAAAGTAAGATAAGATTTCAGACAGTGGAGAACCATACAGGGAAAGCCCAGAATCCTGTTCATTAAATGCCACTTCCTGCTTGAATCATTTATGTTTAAGAAGTCTCCCGTTAGTGTAGATGAGGAAAGAAGAAAAGTATGGGCATTTAAACCGCTTCTAAAGAGACAGTGTTTGTCGATTGAATTCAACTAAGAAGATGGTTTGCTAAAATGGAAAACAAAAACAAAAAAATCTCTTAGCCCTGTAGGGAAACAGCACAATCCAGAGTTCCTGTGCCATAGATTTAGAACATACATGTTTTAATCAAGAGTATCCCAAGACGTGCAGAAGCTAGAAAACCCATATTACTCCCGAGAAGGAAGAAAAAGAGCAAACCCAGCATGATCCAGATGATGGGATTGGCAGAGATGTATGGCATGCTCTTTATTGTACTGATGGGATTCCAGTAATGGAAAGCATGGCTCCCACTATTTGGTCCCCACACCAGCAGCTATAGCATCCTCGGGGGGGGGTCTTACTGGAAATACTGATTCTGTAGTTCTCTAGGTGTTTCTGATACACCCTAGATTTGAAAACAGTTGAGGTGAAGGAAAGTATCTTTGTTATTCATGTAAAGATGGGAAATAAATGCTGTCAATGCAGAAGCTCTGGAAGTGAGAAGAATCTTTTGAACGGAAGGAATTCATCGGAGTGGTTTACTAGAACTAGAATCGAAATGAGAGTTCCTGATCTTGAATGTAGACAATACAGGAGATTAAAAACAAAAATCAAAACAACCAACCAACCAAACAAACAAGTTTTGAAAATGATTCAATGTCCCTCAACCTGCAAATGGGTTGATAAAGTGTGGTGAATACACATGAACTATTCAGCCATAAAGTAGGGCAGACCATGTATGACTCTTGCAGGAATGCTCCACAAACACATTTTGCTAAGCATAGTGGTTTCGTTTCTCTTGCTATGATGAATATCTTGACTAAACACAACTTAGGTGGAAGATTCCAGCTTACAGTCTTCAGATAAAAGCAGGGAAATCAAGGCAGGTCCTCAAAGCTGGTTACTTTACAGCTGCAGTCAAGAATAAAAGCCAAGCTCCACCTACTGTTTACTTGTCAATGGCCCAGTCCAGGAAGTGTTTGCATTCCCATTCAGGATAGGACTTTCCTCTCAACCAGAGATCAAGGCAGTCCCCCACCACATGCTCTCAGGCCAACCTGGTCTGAATAATTTCTCATTAAGACTCTGCCCAGATCATTCTAGGTTGTGGGAAGTTGTCTTTTTTCTTTCTTTCTTTCTTTCTTTCTTTCTTTCTTTCTTTCTTTCTTTCTTCCTTTTTTCTCTCTTTCTTTTAATGTACAGCACTTTTTTTCCCACTAAAGATTTATTTATTCATTTTATGAATGTGAGTATACTGCAGCTGTCTTCAGACACATCAGAAGAGGGCATCAGATCCCATTACAGATGCCTGTGAACTACCATGTGGTTACTGGGAATTGAACTCAGGACCTCTGAAAGAGCAGCCAGTGCTCTTAACCTCTGAGCCGTCTCTCCAACCTGCAAGTTGACTTTTAAAACTAACCATCAACTATGTGAGAGAAGGCAGACTCATCAAGCTTCATAGAGTGCAATTCTATCTATGTGATAATATACAATAAGTAGATGGAATATAGAAATGAAAGCCACATTGATGGCTGGTAGGAACTGAGCATCGAGGGCTGGGTATGCACGCCTAGTGCAAGGGTATTTGGAAGAGGGGAACAAGGGCTGTTCTGCATCATGATTGTGGGCACATATGGTTGTGTTCACTGAGGCAGCAGCTTTATCTTTATAGACCAACCAGGGGTTCCTAAACAATTGATTTTAATATATATATATGTATATACATATATATATATGTATATACATATATATATATATATATATATGTTTCAAGTCTTTGTGTGTGTGAATGTGTGCACAGACCTGAGGACAACCTCTGATGTCATTCCTAGGTAGGCTAGGCTAACTGGCTAGCAAGCCCCAAGGATATGCTTGTCTCCTTCAGCAGTGCTGGGGTCACCAGTAAAGACTGCTACAACCTGCATTTTGTTTTGTTTTGTTTTGTTTTGTTTTTTTAAAAAAAAAATGGATTCAGGGGATTGAACTCAGATCCTCTAGATTACATGGCAAGTTTTTTACTGATTGAACTATCTCTCTGTAT
This sequence comes from Mastomys coucha, assembly GCF_008632895.1. Classification (NCBI taxonomy): domain Eukaryota; kingdom Metazoa; phylum Chordata; class Mammalia; order Rodentia; family Muridae; genus Mastomys; species Mastomys coucha. The sequence goes on from NW_022196913.1 coordinate 7,558,102, forward strand.
CTCCCAGCCCCTACTGTATAAAAAATGTTAATTAGAAAAGTAAAGAGAAAAGTATTAAGAAAATAACGACAATTTTAGATAAATGCAAACTAAGGAATGTATCACCAAAAGACCCACGCTATACGCTAAAGGGCGTTTTAAAATGTCCTTTAAAAGAGAATGGTACCACATGGATATTCCATCTGCCTCGTTTAACACCCTAGGTATGATTTTAGCAGGGAATATAGAAGAGTAGAGAAATGGTGTGTGTTAGAAATCCCATAGAATGGAGGTTCATATGGTTAGAGAAAGGATGTGTCCATACCCTCATTTGCTTAGCAAAATGCCTCAGGTACCCACTGTGAGTTAAGCATAGATATGATTCCTGACCTAAACAACCAAGAACGAAGGGCACTTTGCTCATGAGCCCTGAGGAGAACCAGCCTGTGAACAAGTCTGTTTGTCTCAGAAAGAAGATGCTGTTGTGTCCACTTTCTCCGCTGGCCAGCTCTGAGTCCACTCTCCCTGCTGGCAGGCTTGTGGTCACCTACTACCCTGTGCTGGGAACTGCTGGCTCAGACTCACCTCTCTTTCTCTTTCAGGCACTTTCTCGGGGCTTCTCAAAGAACATGAAGCTTGAAGCTGTGAACCCCAGGAATCCAGGAGAGGTGTGCGTGGCCACTGTGGTCAATGTGAAAGGGCGGATGTTATGGCTTCATTTAGAAGGTGTGTACAATCAGCTGCTGTCAGGACTTTGGGGTCCTCACCAGAGGGTGGGGTAGAGGAGAATTCAGCACTCTCATAAATGTCCCCCTTGTTACCCTTCTATTTAAACAGATCTTAAATTATTCAGTGTTCTTAAATAAGTGAAACTAATCAAATATAAATTCATTCCAAGGCGCTCATCTTAACTAATAATTTCATGAAATGAGATGCTGGCGAGATAATTATGTTTGGAACACACTGGTCTTTTTACATCTATGATTATAAAAGCTAATGTTGCAATTAAATTAATATGAGTCACTAAAAATGGTATTTGAGGTCTTGGTCATTATGAGAACAAAATGATGTATTTGCATTTTAATGTGGGCATACCCTTCACTTTGGTTTCTTTTATAAACGTTTTATTTTTCCTCAAAATACCAATGGAAGGATTTTCTCTCTGAATACATTTAGACTTTTTTTTTTTTTTT
>NW_022196913.1:7559305-7632811 GCF_008632895.1 Mastomys coucha
TTTTTTTTTTTTTTTACTCCCAACGATGCTGAGGCAGTTCTTTACAGATACAGTTTATTTTAGAATATACAAAACACTCAGAGTAATGTATTTTGTGACTAAAACATTTTAGGTTTAGGTAGAACATTGTGGGGTTTTTTGTTTTTTGTTTGTTTGTTTGTTTTGTTTTGTTTTGTTTTTCGAGACAGGGTTTTTCTGTGTAGCCACAGCTCTCCTGGAACTCACTCTATAGACCAGGCGGGCCTCGAACTCAGAAATCCACCTGCCTCTGCCTCCCAAGTGCTGGGATTAAAGGTGTGTGCCACCACTACCCAGAACATTGTGTATTTATGTGTTGCATTTTGGTTTAGAAATTATTAAAATAGATTGTATCTAAGGTTTTTACCTATCTTTTCATAACATAATGAGAGAATTCAGATGTTTGATGCATATTTGAAAGAATAAAAATTGATTAGGCTACAAAAAAATGTCTAGATTTCTGGGTATGTGCAAAGTCTACATCTTATGGCATGTGCCTGTCACTATTTAACTTAGTTACTTTTCTATCACTTGGATAAAATACCATGACCAAGAAAATATAAAAAGAAAGCATTAAATTGGGCATGTGACTTCAGGGGGTTAGAATCCATGAGAGTGAAGTTAAGACAGCAGCAGAAACAGCAGAGACTTCATCTTGACTCACAACCTTGAGGGAACACTGGGAATAGCAACAGTTTTTTGAAACCTCAAAGCCTGCTCCCAGTGACACACTTCCTCCAACAAGGCCACACCTCCTAATCCTTTCCAAATAGTTCTACCATCTGGGGACCATGAACTTATGAGGCGCGTTCTCCTTTAAAGCAGTGCATTGTTGAAAAGGAACATGTAGAAGAAAGGGGGTAGACTTGGCACTAAGATGATGTGATCCTCATTTCCTCTGCAAGCCTGAACACTTCATGGCAGGTTCTTAACTAATTTTAGTCTCATAAACATAGTTGAGTATATTGGAAAATGTGAGACTTGATCATCTTTAGAAAATAGTGTAAACCTTGCTGTAGGTCAGGTGTCAAAATACATCTGAAGTAAGTGATTCTGAGAATGGTTTTGCTTTATGGATTCCTAGTATACGGCTCTATTTCAAAACAAAGTGATGGGCAAAATGGTGACGCCTTTGCTCTTACAAAGGGGACACCTTTGGCTTAGTACTACTTGTAGACTCAGTTGCTCTTGCTCTTGGCACCACGAGATCACTCCAGTGACTTTTTATATCTCACTTCTCTCTACATCTACTGAACTACATTAGTGAGACTGATGTTCCTTTTGCATTAGCTGCAAAACAGAGACTTTAGAAGCCTGTGCTTCCTCTTTCTTATTTAGCACACTATGCTTGAGATTCTGTGCAGTCATTATTTATTTAGCAGTTTCTCCTTTCAGTATGCTTTGCAGCTGTTAATTACCTAACACAAACAGCAGTACGAGTGTCCTGATTTTTATAGCTGGGGAAACCAGAGAAGCCATTAAGATCTACCCAGGGTTCATTTTCCTTGCTCTTGACATTTTCCGGTGCTTAATTCACTAGACGCTGCAGCTTTCTGCTTCTTGGAAGAGAGAGATGAGTAGCATTTAACGCATACTTAACATTTTTGACCATACCCTTTCCCCTCCTGATTTTCTCAAGATAGAAATTTTGGGTTTTATAGGAAAAAAATCTCTATCTAAACTTCAAACAAACAAAACCCTATCTCATGTCCAGTGTTTTTTTTTTTTTTTTACATTTACATTATTTTGTGTAATAATGAAAACTAAGAAACAAAAATTAAGGAAAAAGGTATACATCTTTCAAACCTAATTTATATTTTTAAAAAGTGCTTTTAAACTATTGGTTGAGTATTTCCCAATGACTCTTGAGTGTTCTATAGAGTCAATAGTCAAAATCATGCCCCTTTTTCATTATTCAATTGATATTTGCTGTGGAGATGTGAGGCTCTGAATTTGGATTCCGTATGCTCATGTGAAAAACTGTTGCATGTGCGCTGTCAGTACTGAGAAGGCAGTGATAACGTGGATCCCAGGGATGCACTGGCCAGCAAGCCAATATGCATTGCTGAGCTCCAGATTCACCAGGGAGACCCTGTCTCAAAAAGTAAGGTGGATGGTGATTAAGTAAGACACCCAACAGTGTCCTCTGGCCTCTATGTGTGCTTACATATGTGTATGTGCACATGCAGGCGTGTATACACAAATACACACAGCATATATTAAACTTTAGGCCATCTTGGTTTTGCTTGAATTTTACTTATTTTGTTTTGTTTGGACTTTGTGCTTAGAGATCCTTTAAAAGTTGTCACCTTCTAAAGTGACAACTCAGTGGCACCAATTTCTCTTCAAATTATAGTTTTATCTATAGATAGCATCTCTGTCCTCAGTCCTTAGGATAGAATGGTAGAGCTTCATTATGGTCACTTTGTGGCTATTAAATTACTTTATAAGATAATGATTATTCTGATTACAGGCCATTTATCTGACACTTTAAATTTACAAAAGACTTTATAACAATTTTATTAGTTATTTTAATGCATTAAATCAGTTTGAAGTCTTCTCAGTGCATGACTGATTGACCATTTTAGGTAATTAAAATGATCCTTTCTAGTTAATATTTGACTCCCTAGGAAGCCAGATCATTCTTTAAGTATCTCTTAGAAGGTCTTTTGTTAAGAAGAGTTCAATGAATAAAGTATATGAGATTAATGTAATATTTTTAGTTCACACTGGGAAAAGATTCTAATTCTTATAAACCACTGACAGGAAGGGAGATGCATTATAGCAGGCCTTAGTGTCTGGGCATGGGTGCTGTACTGTTTTTCTCATCTCGTTATTCTAATGAAGGCAATCCTCTGTGTAGCTCTGAACACTATCCGTGGACAGTACTTTCACTTCTGATGTGTCTAGTAGGCAGCTGTGAGCTGGACCACGAGCTCATCGGTCCCTCTTCTCATCAATGACTGAACCCGATCCCTGATCACTTTCTTGTGCAGCAGATATGGCCTGGTGTTTCACTTGTTTTCCTGGCTCTGTTGTTCTTAAGTGGGGTCATTTTGTTACACTGTCTTCCTTGGCTTCTCTTGTGCTATCCACTTCCCCAGAATCCTTTTTTTTTTTTTTTTTGGATATTTTATGAGATACAAGTTTCCTGTCTCTTATCCAAAACACAGAGTGCAGACTTAAGTGTTTTTGAATAGTTGCTTGTACATGGGATCCATATCCAAGCCAGAAATTCCATCACCTAACTCTGTCTTTGTCTCTCTCTCTCTCTTTCTCCACCCCCTCTCTGTCTGTCTCTATCTCTCTCTCTTTGTCTCTCTGTCTCTTTGTCTCTCTCTTTTTCTCTCTCTCTCTCTTTGTCTCTCTGTCTGTCTCTCTGTCTGTCTCTCTGTCTCTCTTTCTCTTTCTCCCCCTCTCTGTCTCTATTTCTCTCTCTGTCTGTCTGTATCTCTCTCTCTATCTCTCTATCTTTGTCTCTCTGTCTCTATGTCTTTCTCTCTCTTTCTCTCTCTCTCTCTCTCTCTCTCTCTCTCTCTCTCACACACACACACACACACACACACACCGGGAGCCTAAAACTAATTTAATGTATTATCTTTAATAGATTGCACAAATAACCAAATTTCATGCCGGATTCTTTTCTTTATGATGAGTTATAATGGCACTCAGAAAGTTTCACATTTTACATCATCTTCCACTTGAGGAACTTTGTTTAGGGATGGTCCACCTGTACAACTTTATTTCAATGGAGACACACTGGTGTTTATCCCACATGTCCAGTGATAAACGTATCAGTTTCTCAAAATGTAAAGTACCCTACCTTTGTGTTCTTTTAGCAATGGTTTCATTGTATTTTTTTTTTTGGTATGTTAACTTGAATGTTAATTTGACCTTAATGACAACCCAGTGTTTATACACAAAATCCTTACTTCCTGATTGGCTGTGCTGTGAGCCTGTTATTCCAGGAGCTGTGGAGGCTGCATTTGTAAAGTAGAGAATATACAGAAGTAGAAAACGCACAGGCTATCTTGGGTTAGATTCTCACTCTGGCTCTTGGATTCCCTCCTCCTATGCATTTTACTCTTTTCTTGTAGGATACCACCATTAGTATTTCGCAGTGCGACACATGCACGCACACGCATACACACACGCACACACACATCTCCTCACCCCTTGACAACAGATCATCCTGTGTGTTATAGTCATGGTTCTGTACCTTGTCTTTTCTTACCTCACAATACATGTTGGGGATCATTGCAGTCATTATTTAATAGCTGCAGAATGTTCCATCACTTGATATACCCTACTCCCATGGAGGGAATCTATTGCTTCCTGATGGGTTTTGAGATGACCCTTCTAGATTAGCATGAATAAGCCAAGCAGTATCGATGGGTCTCAGCTTAGACAAAGGCAGAGCGTGAGTGTGGTCCTGTCTAAAAGTGCTTTTCTTTTTCTTTTGTAAGTATTTTATTAATGCTTCAAGAATTTTATATGGCACATTTTGCTTACATATTAAGTGATAGATATGGCATTGACTCTTTGGAGAAACCTCTAGCTTTGTTTCTATAATCCCAGGAGTCTTGGATCACATGCAACATTTTCTAAGCTGCTAGAACTCCAGTCTTGGAAATATTAGCTTTTCCTTAAAATGTTATCTGGAACCTTGCCAGATATATCTAGACTTATGCTACTCACAGCAATTGATAAGGTTGATATAAAGAAATATAAAATTGCTACTCACCATCCAGAATGGAGTTTATAAGATTGGCGTCAGGAGAGTGCGGCTGATACTGACATTGCCTCCCTCCATCTCTCCCTGACCTCCTTCCTTCCTCTCTCCTTCTCTCCCTCCTCCCTTGGTGTAGTATATATACATATACTACATATGTAATATATATACATATACTACATATATATATATATGTATATATATATGTGTGGGATATGTACAGAATCCAGCTTACTTCCGCTTATCTTCTTCGCAGCCTGTGTGTCCCCATGCAGAAGCCATTGAGGAACTGCAGGTGCCTTCCTCTGCTTGTTCTCTCTTTATTTCCTTGAATATCTTCCCAGTATCTTGAGTTCCTTCACAGTATCTGAAACCTGCCATTTTGACCTGGCTGCCTGGCCAGGAAGCTGTTAAGATCCACGTCTCCCCACCCCTATGCACTGCTTGAGTTAACTTTATGCACAACTATACTCAGCTTCTTATGTGGGTGCCAAGGAACCAAACTTAGGCCCTCAGGTTTACAGGATATACACTCTGACTTCCCAATCCAGCTTTCCGGCCAGGATAACCCACATTTCCATCCTGTCTTATTTCAAACATGTCTTCAGAGGCAAGATTTGGGGTGGAAAGAAAGCAAGAATCTAAGTTTCTTGAGGGGAAAAAAGTAGTTAACACCTCTTAGCTCATGTTTGTTTACTTGGGTGGGAGCCATGTTGAAAGAACCTTAAAGCATGGGGAAGGCAGCCGTATCAACACATTAATGTATACATTATACAGACGTGTATATAATCAAGCATTAATATGGTATATGCTTAAGTCAACAGAACAATTGAGGGGGGCAGTCAAGTTCATTCTGTGAGTCCTTTGGAAGTATTTCTTTTAATAACCTTGAAAATCTTAGTTATGGCTAAACACAATCTAAAAGTGAAGATGTTTGTGGTGGGTAAATTTAACCTGTGGGGAAATGGGTGAGACACCAAGAAACAAATACTATTTTTATGACCCCAGAGTAGAGAAAATGATTTTGTGCTTCCCGAAACATGCTCAAGACCCTTTTTGGCTAGACCTCTAGGATTCATGAGCACTTGAGTATGAAGAGAGACCCTTTTGGCTAGACCTCTAGGATTCATGAGCACTTCAGTATGAAGAGAGACCCTTTTTGGCTAGACCTCTAGGATTCATGAGCACTTCAGTATGAAGAGAGTCTGGTCCAGAGGAAGATACTGGGAAAGCTACTTGGAAAAAAGTTTGTGTTTGTATGTGTGTGTGTGTGTGTGTGTGTGTGTATGTGTTCATGTGTTCAGGTGCGTGTGTGTCCCTGTGCATACAGAGGCCAGAGGACACATTTGACTATCGTTCCTCAGGTTCTATTCAGCCTGATCTTTGAGACAGAGTCTCTCATTGGCCTGGAGCTCAGGGATCTGCCTATTTCTGCCTCCCCCAAACTCAGATTACAAACATGAGTCACCCTGTCTGGTTTAAAAACAAAGCCAAGCAAAAACAACAAGCACACAAACATAGGATTTGGTCTTTGTGCTTGCAAAGCGAGCTCTTTATTGTCTGATCCATCTCCCTCCAAAGTGTTCAATATTCACCAGTCCATTGGCTTAGGCGTCAATGAAGAGCTTTCACTTGGTTCACGTTCAGTTTTCACAATATCTCCTTCCTAAGGTTGGAGAAGGAGGAGCTCGAGCTCGTCAGTCATGGAGGTCATGGTGCAGTTGGGACGTCTTTGTGTTTGGTGTTTAGCTTCTTGACATTTCAGGAAGGCAGGTCAGGGGAGAATCTGATTTAAGGTTCTGTAGGTGCTGTGTGATAAGGTAGATATTTGATGAGGGCACAGGGATATTTTTATCTTAAATATCAGTGAAGACAGCGAAGCTAAGTAGATTCATAGTCGCCGGCTCTTAGGAGACCGCTTATCTTTTCTTTGGGTTCTTGGTTTGAGAATTTGTCCATTGAAATGTTGTTATGTTTTGTTGAGAACTATTGGTTCCTTGTAGAATTTCCTTCTGCTAAGTAGTGGGGCACAGTCCAACTTTGTTCTCTCTGTAGCCCAAGGTGCTCAATGCTTCAGCCCCCATTGCAGGTTTCTCATCTTTTCTCAACATTTCCCAGCTGTGATGATGGCTTGCCACAGGGCACAGTTGCAATTAGGAAACAGGATGTGGTGTTAGATGTTTTTCATGAATAAAAGAAGATTTCCTTACAGAAAAGTGTTTTGTGTGACATAGCATCTGCAGGTCAAACCGAGCCGAAAATGAATGAGTCTAGGGTCTGGGTGGTGGGTCAGTTGGTAAGGGATTTGCCACAAAGGCGCAAAAATCTTTGTTCCATCCCCAGAAAAGAACCTGAGTGTTGCCGTATGTGTGTATGGCGAAGCAGAGACAATTGGGTCCCTGAGTTGAGTCTTACTGGCTGGACAGCCTAGCCTACTTAGGATCTTAGGGTCATAGATCCTATCTCAAAAACTAAGGTGCATGTGGTGGAGGAATGACCCAGGAGGTTGACCTCTAGCTTCCACACAGAAGTGCACTCATACCTGCACATATATGCAACTCCACGTACACAGACACATACACATACATGCACAAGCACAAAAATGAGCCACTGCAGTCAAGGCTGAGAGGCAAGTACATCCTCTCAGGGGACCGCCTTATCTCTCAGTTCCTAAGTGGGAGATTCCCTGAGGTTGTAGCTTTTGGCTAGGATGTTTGCTTTTATTTAGTTAACAGTTACTCTTTGCTTGGTGTGGAACGAATTCTCCCATAGTGGTTTACAAGCTGTACTGCATGTCTTTAGTTTCACAGCTACTCTTAGGAAAGGGAACATCTGGTCCCTTTCCGAACATATCTGGCTCTGATCCAGTTTTTCCTAGCATCCTCTTCCTCCTCATTTTTATGTATATGTATATGTTTTCTCCAAACTTCTATTTTATTTGAACTATCTTAGATTCTCTAAAGAATTTGTACCCATTGTAAGACTACAGATGTTATAATCCATCCCCTATACTGTTATCAATTTGTAAAACATTCCCAGGAATGTATTTCTTGGTCTTAGGGATGTTGTCTTGTATTGTGTGTGTGTTTCTTTCTGATACCCATCATTTCGGTTTCTTGGCACGCAGGTCTGGAGACCCCAATGCCAGAAGTCATTGTGGATATGGATTCCATGGACATCTTCCCTGTGGGCTGGTGCGAAGCAAATTCTTACCCTTTGACCACACCATACAAAGCATCCTGTAAGTGTTTCCCAGTGGACAGAGATTTGATAAAGCCCTTGTGTGCATAGTCACAGTGACTAAATGGACTGTTGGCTATGGGAGGTTGTAACACTAAGGGTTTCAAGTGTTCTGAGGAATGCCTGTATTGGTATCTCAGTTGTTCCTTAAATGCTGATATCAGATGGACATTTGGACATCCTTCTAGGTGACAGTAAGGGGGCAATCACAGTGCAATCCATTATTTTGATTGGGAAAGCTTAGGTTAGACATCATGATGTTGTTGTTGTTGTTATTGTTTTCTTTTTTCCCGTTTTTTGAAAGGGTCTCGCTATGTAGCTCCTGGCTGGGCTCTAACTTCCAAAGATTTGCTGACTTCTGTCTCCCAAGTGCTGGGACTGGAGGCATGGCTGACATCATATTTTTCTATTATTATTATTTTTTTCTTTTGGTTTTTCGGGACAGGGTTTCTCTATGTAGCTCTGGCTGTCCTGGAACTCACTCTGTAGACCAGGCTGGCCTTGAACTCAGAAATCCGCCTGCCTCTGCCTCCCAAGTGCTGGGATTAAAGGTGTGCGCCACCACCACCTGGCTATTATTATTTTATGGAGAACTCTAGTAGTGTTCCCTAAAAGAATGAATAGGGCCAGAGAATCAGCTCAGTAGGTGACTATTGCTGTGCATGTATAAGGACTAAACTCCCCACACCCGGGTAAGAGGCTAGGCATGCCTCTACTTGTCTATAACTCCAGCATTAGGACTCAGAGATGGGTAGATCCCAAGAGCTTGCTGGCCAGTCAGCCAGCCTAGTGGTACGGGCAAGCTTCAGGTTCAGGGAGAGATGCTGACATAAAACAAAATGTGGGGAGGAAGAGAGGAAAGCACTTGATATTTCGCTGTGGCCTACACCTGCTCATGTGTTCTGGTAGCACACACATATCCCCCAAACAAAAAGCAAGTAACCAACATGATTTTAGCAATTTATTGACCTAAATGCTCTTAGCATCAACTTCTAACAGTAACTAAGCAATGTTTAAATTTAACAGTATATGACCTCATTTTTTGATGCCCCCAATACCAAATTATATCATTTCTGCTAATGTACCAATATAACAGGTTCTCAATCCATGACCAGATATCTTGAATTAGATAACTTGGGGGTAGAGACTTAGCAACCTCGGTTTCCATAAGCTCCTTACACGAAGCATGCAAAGAGCATCCATGCCTGCAAGTTCAGATTTGAACAAAGCTCTGTTACTAACCTGCTTACATCATGTTATGTAGTTAAATTACAACACATCATATCCATATACATAAAGCAACCACACACCATGACACTGTAGGAAACTTGCCTTGGAAATTCCGAGGCTTAACAATCTTCAGACCGAGTGCATCTTTCCATTTATTTCTCCTTAATCTACAGCCAAGATACTGTTTAAGCAGTATGAGCCCTTAAAGACAACAGGCTTCATGTTTTGTTAAAGAGATGATTGATATTTGAGCTAAGAGAGAGGGCTCAGTGGGTGAAGCACTTCCTTGCAAGCATGAAGACCCGAGTTAAGATCCCAGAACCTTTGGAAAGCCAGACTCAGTGGTGTAAGCTTGTAATCCCAGTGTTTCTGTGATGAAGTGGGAGGTGGAGACGGGAATACTCAGGAGTTCACAGACCAGCAGCATGGTGTTAGTAGTAGTAGTGAAGAGGAGACCCTATCTCAATAAGATAAATAGAAATAAGAATTAACTTAACATAGTCCTCTCACTTCCACATATTGGAACTAACTCTCCCTCTCCCTCTCCCTCTCCCTCTCCCTCTCCCTCTCCCTCTCCCTCTCTCCACAGACAGTTTTTCTAAAAGCTTTTTAAAGAGATGGTATTTCTAGTGTTACCCTTAGAGAGGTTTTGGGTCTGCCTTAATTCCTCCCAGCACCCTGTTCTGTACTTTACTTTAGGCATCAGGACTCTGCTGTAAACAAAGTTCCTTCGGAGGTGTTTTCACATCTTTGATGCCTACAGATTTAAGAGTGTCCTTGGCATTCATTTGGAGAAGTCTAGAACTTCTCTTATTCCTGACTGGTGGCTATGTTGGCTTAACAGGTTAAAACTCCACCTCCTTGTAAATAGGTGATGGGAAGAGTGTTCCTGAGGTCATAATAATTATTCCACACTCGAGTTTTTGGATATGACTAACTAGATCGTGTGGACCGCATGGTGTCTTCCCTAGGATCCCTTACAGCCTTGTTTTTACTATCCCTTAGACAGAGCCTCTTGCCACACACCCTTCCCCTCCTTCCTCCCTACAGACAGGAGAAACTGCAAACTCTTCCAGTTCCTCTGGAGAGGAAATCACATGTTGGTTAAAGTGAATGAAGTGTTTTGTTTCTTAAATTTAGTATAATAAGGTTCTGATAACTGTAGCCATCACTTAGAAGTTAGAAGTCCTTACTAATTTGGGGGCATAGTCAAGCCCTTAGTGTGCATGTTCTTGTTCAGACTTTCATGCATATATGTACGGTGTGTTGAGTTTCTTGCTTCTCTATCCTATCTTCCTTTCATTTCTGCCTTGCCTTCCCATTGCTCTGTTTGTTTCCCTAGTTCCTTTGATATATGCATACATAGTTTCCTGTAACTATAAAATCTGTAAGCTACAAATGAGAGAAAACAAATGGCATTGTCTTCTGAAAATGAGCTTCATTCACTTAATATGACCATATCCAGTTGCACACATCTTTCTGAAAACAACAAATTTATTCTTCTCTATGGCTGGAAAAAAATTCCATTTGGTTTCTATGCCACACATTCCTTATCTGCTCCCCTGTAGATGAGCAGCTCGGATGCCTCCACATCTTAGCTATTGAGAACCCGGTGCACCAAACCTTGATGCAAGTGTACTAGCACTTTCTCATTTTTGCATTTTGATTTCAAGCCTGCCATACTCAGTTTCTTACCATGGCACTGCACAACCAACACAAGCTGTTGGACACCTTTTTTTTTCCATATTGGAACCTATGAAAATTTATGCTTTCGCAGTAACTAATTATAAGTGACAGTCTATTGAGTTTTCCTCACATCAATTTTTACATTAAGTCTTCTTCAAGATTTATTTTAATTTTGTGCATATATCTATGCATCTACATGTGGATATGCACTCATATGCATACATGTGAGTGACCATGTCTCCAGCTCCTCTGTTAGTATTTATTTCTAATAAATGCTTATCACCTGGATAAAAAGATAGACTACAGGTTTGTCTGTTACCAATCTTGACTCAGATAACTCTGTATCTTCTAACATTAGCATTTTCCCCCAAGACAGTCTCAATATATAGCTTTGACTGTTCTGAATCTCACTCTGTAGACCAGGCTGGGCTCAAGCTCACAGAGATCCACCTGCCTCTGCCTCCCGAGTTCTGGGATTGAAGGAGTGCGCCACGGTTCCCAGTTTAGCACTTGTCTGTGCTAATCAAACTTCTACAGCTATTAGCGTTTGGTAGGAGAATAGTTCAGGTTTGCCTCTTACAGAACAATGTGTGCTTAAGAAATGAACCCAAGAATTGGAATTGGGTAGATGCTCAGCTGTCACAAATCTATACTGCTCTTGCAGAGACCCTGATTGATACCCAGGACCCACATCATGCAGCTCAAAACACCTGGGCCTCCAGCTCCAAGGGATCGGACAACCCTGGCTGGACTCACATACACATAGCCACACTTAGACACACTTGTATAGTTAAAAATAAAACAAATCTTTAAAGATATTACAGAGAGTTTTCTCATCTCCCTTTTGTTATTTGCTGGTTTTATTGCTAGCTGTCTATTCCCTTACATTGAGGCTGACTTGGAGATGTCTTTAGCGGTATATTTCACTTTATCAGAATTTCTGAGGAGTTTGCAACAATTTATTTTATGTGCAGTGTATGTGTGTTCTCTTTATCTTCCTTATTAAAAAGTACCCTTTAAAGCTTTAAAATAGCTAGTGTAGTGATAAGATTATATAGATGTACTTACATTTTTTTTCATAAAATCATATCTATTTTATGCTAGGACAAATATACTATGTATATTTGTCATTTGACTTTAACAGCTTTTTAGTTTTAAGAATGGACACAAGGATTCATCTTAATTAAAAAATTATAATTATGACTTTTCCATAAAGACTATCTTCATTATTTAGTGGCTTAAAAGACATATTAAAATGATCCCTGTCACCCCAGCAAGTGCTGGCTGACAGGAGCCTGATATAGCTATCTCCTGAGAGGCTCTGACAGTACCCGACTAATACAGAAGTAGAGGCTCACAGCCATCCATTGGACTGAGCACAGGGTCCCCAATGAAGGAGCTAGAGAAAGGACCCAAGGAGCTGAAGGGGTTTGCAGCCCCTTAGGAAGAACAACAATATGGACTAACTAGTGCCCTCAGAGCTCCCAGGGACTAAACCACCAACCAAAAAGTACACATGGAGGGACTCATGGCTCCAGCTGCATATGTATAACAGAGAATGGCCTAGTCGGGTATCAATGGGAGGAGAGGCCCTTGGTGAAGGTTCTGTGCTCCAGTGTAGGAATGTCAGGGCCAGGAAGCAGGAGGGGTGGGTTGGTGAGCAGGGAGAGGGGACAGGGAACAGTTTTGTTTTGTTTTATTTTTTGGAGGGAAACCAGGAAAGAAGATATCATTTGAAATGTAAATAAAGAAAATATCTAATAAGAAAAAGGAAAAATGATCCCTGTCCTATTCAGAAGTAATGAGGGGCTGAGGAAGCAGGTCTGATGAGAGGGTGTATACACAGCTACTTACTCCACCTGCTTAGCATCCCTGAAAGTCTGGGCTCAGGCCCAGAACTACTTAGGCTGGGCCTGGCGGTACACACATGCAGTCCCAACACTCTGAAGGAAGATCTTGGAGGATCAGACATGCAAGGTTGCCTTCAGCTACAGATTCAGTTCTAGGATGCATAAGACCCCTACCTCTAAATAAGTCCAACAGGTTATACTTTTACACTAAGCTGTTTAAAAAGAATTAAATTCACTAACAGTGTCCTCTTCTTCTTCTTTTCCTGTTTTACAGCAAGAAGCAAAAGAAAGGCTGTCCTTGTAGAGACAGAAAAACAGTATGTATTTCCCCCACTTCCTTTTCTTCTCGTTAAGTGCATGGTTAGCTACAAAAGCCCTGAGTGGTTTCCTTGGGGCATCAGCTAGCAAGCAGCTTACCAGCTGTGGGACAGCTGTTCCTCCTCATGCAGTTATGCAAAATTCAGAGCCTTCTACAGCCCCCATAGTTATTTCTCATTTTTAATTTCACATGGATGGACATGACTGCCTCTGGTACTGATTCTCTGTGTCCCTGAGTAACAAGTGTAGTTTACAGATGGGTGACCTGTTTTGATGACCCTGAACACCTGGAAGCAAAAGTCCTCAATGCCATCCAGGTCCCCAGACACCCATCTGGCTGAACTTGAGAAGTGGCTTTCATTCTTCATATTTAACATTCCCATTTAAAAACAATAACTATTGAGGTTCTTTTTTAAATATCAAATTTGGTTTCAAGTGTAAAAAAAAATGTTGGTTTTCCATTTTGATGTGGATTCAGGTTGCGGTTTGGTGGGGGGATGGAGGTTTTAGGGTAACTTGTTGTACATGCAGGCGGGATGTGTTTGAAAAGTTGGAACTTCTGGTGAGCCTTTTCTGCATTATAAAATATTTAAAACGCATCCAAATGTTCCTTCCATCTGAAGGGATTGTGTTTTCTTAAGGAAACAAAAACATATGGTAATAAAGCTAACTGAAAACAGCACCTTTGCATGTATTCAGGCTTAAATTTAACTAAAAGAAATGAAACAGATACTTGTAGCAATCACCGAATGGGGATAATGACTTGTGGTGTTTTATATACAGTCATCACTGAACGCCATGGGGCAAGCTTGTGACTTAGCTCCAGTTTATCTATGTAACATGATGTAGATAGATCAGCATCAAGCTCTTGCTAATGAGTCCTAACTTGCAGTTCACGGATTAATGATTGTCACACCTCACACAGATTGCTGGGCCCCACACTCACGGTTTCTGGTTTAGGATATCTAGGGTTTAATCAGAGAATCTGTACTCCTACATATTCCAGCCAGTTCTGTAGGCTTAGGGAACTACAGTCTAATATCCACTGCTTCAGAGGTTGCAGCCCTCCCCCATCTTAAGATATCTGTTGATGGTTTATTTGACATTTAGGTCAATTTTCAAAAATTGCAGTTGCTATGCAGCTACCCCAGGTAAATCCTTGTGAGCCCCAGATTTCCCATATTCTCCTTATACCACACTTAAAAAAATTAGATTTATCTATGTACTTTTTACCTAAACTCTAAAAGAACAAGCCAGAATTAAAGTTTCAACAATCACCAGTTTATAGTTCTTTCCTCTTGAGTCATCTTTTTAGTATATCTATGTCCCACAAAGGCATAGATTAAAGATGTCCAAAGTAACCTGAAAGTTGTTTTAATTAGACAGTTGCAGTGGAGAAATCTGATATTAATCAGTTGTGAATTGTATCTAGAATGTAATTGAAGACATTATTCTAACTAAGTTCAGAGGAAACTCATTGGTCAAGTATGGCCACTCAGAGCCCTGTGTGCCTAGACATTTTAGGGTCATCAAATGGATTTGAACACCAGTTTTCCAAAATAACCTCCTTATTTAGTTGACTGGGGCTATTTTTGTACAAATGGCCTACCTTGTAATGGCTTTGTCTTGAATTCCTGGCATACTAATTTTAAATACGAAGAGTCCGCAGTGTGCCAATCCTTTCTTCTTAAGCCTGTGCCCTTAATAGTTGATTTTCTTTATCCACAGATTATTATCCCCAGTGCCTGTTGAGAAAATACCTCATGAGCTTTGCTTGCTGTCGCGGATGGAGAGTCCAGGTAAGTATGCCTAATGAAGGATGCCATCTCTTTCCACTGTGTCATTGTGACTGCAGATGTGTGTGAGGCTGTAGTTCCTGCTTCTCAACTTTGAGCCCGTTTTCCTTCCTCCCTCCCTCCCTTCCTTTTTTCCTTCCTTCGTTCTTTCCTTCCTTCCTTCCTTCTTCCCTCCCTCCCTCTCCTCCTTCCTTCCTTTCTTCCTTCCTTTTGATGCTACACATTCACAAATAGACATTTTTTTAAAAAAACTTTTATGAAGCTAAAGTTGTACTTCATGTTTTTGGTCAGGGCCTATAGACCCGTCTTGTAACCTTCAGGAAAAAAACTTGTTTGATATTTGACCACTGTAACCCACATTAGCATCCTGCATCCCTGGCCACAGTGAAGAAAAAGGAAAACATGGAGGACTAGTATTGACCATTCCTCCCTTGTTATTTTAACACAGTTCCACGTGACTTTTTGAGACATGGTCTTGCTAGGTAGCCCAGGCTAGTCTTGACTTCTCAATCCTCATGCCTCAGCCTATCTAGTACTGGGATTCCAAGTGTGTACCACTGTGTCTGGTTTATCGATTTGTCCCATTGCCCCAGTGACTTACATATATCCACTCACTATTGATTTACTCATGCAAACCCAAGTCTGATTGTGAGCAATATATTCGTCAACACATTAAGCCTTGCATCCTTGTGAGACAGAGCTGTGAACTACCATTGGACCATCAACTGTGACGATAGATATGTCTGTATCAACTGTTACAGCTGAAATCTCTCTATTTTATAAATAGACTAGATGAACATTTAACTAAAGGTCTGGGTAATATTACCAGAAATTATAAGTAAAAAATTATAAGTAAATTCAGTTTGTGAAGTTAATTATCTTCCTTCTTGTATAGAACTTAAAAATGTTTTTATTTTTGAAAAACACACCAGTTTATAGTCTATTGCACTAATATTACTCTTTTTCTTTACATTCAGTATAAAATTCCTGCTCCCTATTTACTGGCTATTAAGTTCAAGAAGCAGACCTTTCAGAACTGTTAAATTACCTTCAAACAAATGTAATATTTCTGAAGGAATCTCACTGTTTCTCTGGCAAATCTTGGCTAAGAGAGCACATCAGAGAGTAGGGCCCTTAGCCCAAAGAGAGACATTATTCTGCATTCACAAACACCAAGAAATTTTACCCAAACTGGATGTGGTTGCGCACAGCTGTTATTCCAGCACCTGTGATCCCATAGCAGAATTGCTGTGAATTCCACACTAGTCTGGGCCATAGAGCTAGAGACTCAACATGCCCTGCTGGATGAATGAATTTAAAGGATTGGAGTTCAAGCCATATGAGGGTTTTTTACTCCATCATATTGGCAATATGGAAAAGTGTAGCAATCCATAGTTGGCCTGGATGTGGAACAACAGCAGTTCTAATATGATGCTGTTGGGAATGTCAGTGGGGTCATCACTGTGGGGAACAGTATGGTCAGCTTTACTTCTATAGACATGTAGGTGTATGGAGAAGCTTCCAGTATGCCCTCACGCAGCCCTCGTGCCCATATGTTGAAGCCAACTTTTGAAGGTGCATTCCTTAAAACATTTCTGGAAACTCTAAAAAAGTAGCCACAGCTAAGAGTTTTTAAGAGAAATGACTAAATTGCGGCATGTCCATAAAAGGGCAGAATCATGTATACACATGAAAACAGAGAGTTTTCAATTTGTTGGCAAAATTTGCTATATGCTTATTGATTTGCAACTCCGCACAACTTAAGCAAACTAACAAAATGTGACAGAAAACTACCCATGAAATGTTTTTTGAAGGTCCCAGGTATCTATCACTTGCTGCATACATTCACGTGATCAACATTAAAGTTGATTAACTTCTATGAGAATGATAAATACCATATTCAGTGAGACGGATACTTCTAAGGAACTGGATTCTCAACCTGTGGATCACATCCTCTTTCACAGGGGTCAACTTAAGACCATTGGAAAACACAGATATTTGCATTAAGATTCATAACAGTACTAAAATTACACTTATGAAGTAGCAATGCAAACAGTTTTATAGGTGGGAGCTCATCACAACATGAAGGGTCACATGAAGGGTCACAGCATGAAGGGTGCTAAAGGGTCACAGCATTAGGAAGCTCGAGAACCTTTGCTCTATGTGAAAGGAGGGGAGTTGCTGGGTAGGACGTGCAGGGATCATATCTGTAGACAGTGTTTGTCCTTGAGCTCTGTAATGATACCTGGTTTGTCATTGCTGTTGCCTGTTTCTTTCTGTGTCTTAGATGCTATATAACCCACAGAAAAAGTGTTCATTTACATAGTGGGAAAACTAACCAGCATCTTAAGATAGTATTACAGATCTGAAAATGTGTTGATGTTAGGACACAAGACACTTTCCTCCAAGAAGAAAGCCACATTTCTCTCTGTCATAGTTTCAAAGTGAAGTTAGGATGCTTGCTTCGAGCCCTAACAGCACTATCTCCAGGGGAAGCGATGGCCATTCAGAGTCCGTTTCTGCTCCAGATTCCTCAGCAGTCAAAGTGAGATCTGTGGATCCAGCACAGGTCTTGTCAGCCCCGTACGTCATAATGTAGCGGCCCCCAGCACCCACTGTACCATTCTATTCTAGTAGGAGCCATCAATGCGAAGTACTGCTGCCCGCAGCTGTTCGTCAACCACCGGTGTTTCTCAGGCCCGTACTTGAACAAAGGAAGGATTTCAGAGCTACCTCAGTCCGTGGGACCTGGCCTGTGTGTGCTGGTGCTTAAAGAGGTAAGGGTGTCCGAACTGTTTGAAAGGGAGCTTTACGTTGTGTTGCATTTCTAAAGCACATGTTCCATCTCTCCACTCAATTCAGTTTAGTTCACATTCGGCAAAGCACATCGCAGCTCTGGGGATAGAACACTAGAGATTTCAAGGTGACAAGTGACATCCCTACCCATGTAAAGCTCATGGTCTAATCAGGATGCTTCTCCCCCACATGAGTTAGGGAGATAAGACGATAAGACAGGAGAATGAATTTGTGTATGGGGCACTCAACGCTAGATTCTTTTAAGGTTTTCAAGGACGAGGCTTACCTGGGGCAAGCAAGAGGGCAGAATAAAGTGACTGGCATCTTTTCTTTTCTGTTTCTCTTTTTGCCTTTTACAGACAGGTTTTCATAGCTACCAGGCCACCTTTGAATTCACTAATGACCTAGAATTCACTTGCCCCTCCCTCTTCCACCCAAATTTGTCAATGGCCATTGTACACCAACACTCAAGTTTTTAATGTAGTGATGACATCTCACCCAGGGCTTCCTGGATGCTAAGCAAACATTTTATCAACTGAGGTATACCTCCAGCCCAACTGATATCTTCGCCGTCCTCTCCCTCCACAATGCCTGCCTGGTACCTGCACTCAGTCAGTAACAACACTCTGCGTGGTCTCCGTATGTTCCTGAGGCTTGTGTCGTGTCTTGGTCCAGGCAAAGCCCAGGCCACGCATCACCTGGAAGACACTTCCCATTTCCTTCCTATTTGGGCAGGTGACCTAGAGTAGAGGCTACCTGGAAGGTTGGAAGTGGACATTGGAGGTTCTTCTACTACATTGACTGGTCCAGCTACAGGTGGTATCTGGTGACCCCACTGGAATAGGAGAATAGTTTCTGGACTCTTCTAGGAATGCTCTGTTCTCAACCTGCACAGCAGAGTCTCTCCAGGGTCTCTCTTAAGAAAATGGATACCAGTATGACTTTTTTATTGCTGCTACGCCATGATGAAAGCTTTTGAAAACAAAATTCGGTGGCTATACAATCCACCTTCCCATTGAACATCTGTTTGTGCGGCAGCTTCTAAGATCCTGGCACCATCTGAAGTGCTGCATCAAACCCAGCCCTGCTGGGCTTTCGTCTGTCTGAGTTTCCCATTCAATTGTAAGGAAATTAAGTGATCCAAAGCTACGTAAGCATAGGGGTGGGCTAAATAGAGAGAGGAGTATAGTACTCTGAGAGCAGAGAGAAAAAGGGAGGGGACAAAATATGGCAGGTGACGTTTGACTTGGCAGAGATGAGTACGTATGGGTTGGCATTCAGGGAAGATTCTGGCAAATGGGTCAGGCCTGGCTGGAACAGAGGATGCTAGGCTGTTCTTAGGTGTGAAAATGTGCAAAAGGGTGTGTTATATTTTAAGAGTGAAACCCAAGAGGTTCTGGGTTTGCCTGGTGTTTCATTGTCAAGTGGAACCAAAGAGCTCAGGGGAAGCTGTGTGCAGGTGTTTCATTGCTATACTGAGAAGTTTGGACTGTTGAGGAGTTCTCAGAGTGATACCAGGCTAGCATGATCCTATCAACAGAGAGCATCTTCGTATCTCTCTCTCTCTCTCTCTCTCTCTCTCTCTCTCTCTCTCTCTCTCTCTCTCTCTCTCCTCTCTCTCTCTCTCTCTTTCTATCTCTTTCTCTCTTTCTCTCTCTCTCTCTTTCTCTCTCTCCCTCTCCCTCTCTCTCTCTCTCTTTCTCTCTCTCTCTCTCATGTGCTTTTCCACTCTGTAGGGAAATGCACCTGTGTATTAAGGCCAGAGGTCAATTATTTTAAAGATTTATTTATTTATCTATGTCAGTACACTGTTGCTGTCTTCAGACACACCAGAAGAGGGCATCCAATCCCATTAAAGATAGTTGTGAGCTACCATGTAGTTGTTAGGAATGGAACTCGGGACTTCTGAAAGAGCAGTCAGTGTTCTTAACTGCGGAGCCATCTCTCCAGGCCCCACAGGTCAATTTTGTGTATCTGCCTCAGTCATTCTCCACTTTACTTTTTGAGACTATATCTCTCCAATTGGCCTGAATCACACCGATTCTATCACCTGGCTGGCCAGAATCAGGAATCTGTTTATCTGTTTGTCTCTACCATCCCAGCTCTTGGATTATAAATGTCACCATGCCCAGTCTCCACCCCCTACCCCCTTTCTTTCTGTCTGTCTGTTTTATTTTAATGAGTGCTTTGGGTTTCGAACATATATCAGTATACTCATGTAGCAAGCAATTTACTGGGTAAGTCAGCTGCCTACATTTTTTTTTTTTTGTTTTAATACCATTTTTCCTAAAAGAGAAAGGTCATCAAAGCAGTTGGAGGAGGTTTGGTTTTCCAGGCCATTGGTTGTCAAAACCTTCTGTATATTTAGAAATGAATCAGTGTTGAGGGATGCAAAGCGTTTAGAAGAAACCTGTAAGAGATGGACAGATCTTCGGTGGTTATTTGTTTAGGAGCATTTGACAGGTTGGCTATTTCTTAGTCAAATAGGCTGTTTCAAGTCACAACCTTGAATGGGCTTCTTGTTAAGGGGAAAGATAGGCAGGCAGAGGGGGTATGAGCAAGCGAATCCTTGGTGCCATGATGAGGCACACACAGATGCTGTGGAACAGGGTAGGTGTTTCATGAGAGTGCAGGGAAGTGAAGCAATCAGGTGCTTCAGAGAGAGGGAAAAGGCCTAGAGCATCAGCAAGCTGGGGAAGAGAGGGAGGGCAGGAGGAGCAGGAATGCCGCTTGTAAGTGTGCAGGTCTCGAAACTTTCAAAGACAGGCACAGTAAGTACAGGCCTGTCAGATCCAGTCCTCCACTAGCAGCACGTTGAAGGTAATGTGTCTGTTTGTTTGCTTGTTTGCCTTTGAGACAGAGTCTTCTATATCTCCAGCTGGCTTCAAGCTCTCTCTAGAGCTGAAGATGACTTGGAACTTTTGCTTTTCCTGACTCTGTCTCTCCAGGGCTGAGATTATAGCCTATACCACCATGCCTAGTTTATATGATGCTGAGAATTGGACCCAGGGCTTTGTCTGTGCTAGGCAGGCACTCTGACCAACTGAGTTCTATCTCCATCTCTAAAGCCACATTTTATAAACAGCTTCTCTGAATATAGCTTAGCCTTAGGTCCGGTAACCCAGAGTATTCATCCTGTCCATATCAAGTGACAAATGGATTTAAAAAATGACAGATTTCTAAAGAGAAATGGTGATTGCAAGCCAGGACAGTATATTCGGTAATGCTTCAGTATTATTTAGGTTAGACAGTAGGATCACTGGTTAAATACGACCAGATAAATTGGCACAGAAGATAGATCCCTATACACAGGATTCATGGTTCAAAAATAAATCCAGGAGAGCCTGGAGAGGTGGCTCAGCGGTTAAGAGCATTGACTGCTCTTCCAGAGGTCCTGAGTTCAATTTCCAGCAACCACATGGTGGCTCACAACCATCTGTAATGGGATCCAATGCCCTCTTCTGGTGTGCCTGAAGACAGCAACAGTGTACTCACACACATGAAATAAATAAATAAATCTTTTTTAAAAAGATGTTTACTTTAAAAAAATTAAAAAAATAAACCCAGGCAAGAATAGGCAAGAATTTCCATTTCAATATAAGGTAAGAATTACTATCCCTTGGTCTGACAGGGTTCTAAGCATTGATTGGACTGTGGCTGACTAAGGTGGCCTAGGTAGTTTGCCTGTATTAGAGCCTGGTATTGATTGACAAGTCCAGGTCACCAAACGTAACAAAGACACAGTGAGTGATCCTGTTCCTTTGCCAGTGCCTGCAGGCCTGATTTCGAATGACAGGTTCTGGTTTCTAACACAAGACTCTCTAGTATCTGTTAGCTACCTTACCCAACAACACAACCTTGGCTTCTGTCTATCTTTAGCTATTTTACTCGACTAAATGATTTTATTTAAGTCAAAGGTTGTTATCCTCAATCATTTTCTGATAGATTGCCAGCCACCAAATTTAAAAGCCTAGACAGAAGCAGTTTTCTGATGGCAAAAGTTGGGTTTTGCTGATGGTTGAAACATGGGTAGCAGGATGGAGGGAAAATAAATAAATAAATAAAAAGCAAGTGCTTCAGTTCTGGGAGTGCAAGAAAAATGTGAGTTCCACCAAACCAATATTTATGCTAATACTCTTCCTTTGGTGCCAGAGCCACTGCATGGCTTCAGATTTCATTTTGCTTAAAGAGAACGAGGTAATTGAAGCAGCGACAGAATGTGCTGCTTTTCTGAGCCATCGGCAGTATTGGAAAATTAAACACTTTTGTATCCTCAGAAAATGTGCAGTGGGAATTGCTTTCTCTCCGTCTGGTCTGCTAATGTCTGTAGGTGGCTAGAGAGCTGATGTTTGGAAAGACTAGCTGCAAGCGAAGGAGAGGGGTCTTGAGATATGTATGAGGGGGTCTCTATGTTACAGAGAAGGAAGTATCTAGAAAATGGTAGCTAAGGCCTGTGTCTGCTTGCTTTCTGGATATTGAGCTTGAGCAGGCTTTGTAGAGATTCAGAGAGGCATCCCAACTGAGCATGACTCCAGAGATGGGGTTGAGAGAAGATAGTTTGAAATAAGCTGGAACTAGAGTCCATTCAACTTTACATATCCTCTAAAAGTAAACTCAAGGTGGTGCATCACCCGGAGAAAGAAGGCCTTGACTTTCTGAGGTTAGGACCAAGTCAAGTCTTCTGATGACACCTTAAGTTCTGGGCCATCTTATGGGCACCATAAAATTACCAGGGACAGATAATATTGATGGTATTTTGTCATACATCAAACCTGCATGTTCAATCAAATCAATGCCAATTGGGACCATTCATTTTGACCTCAGGTCATTCCACTGTCATGCCTTTTCCAGTGTACCAAGGACAACCCTGAGAGATGGGCAATTCTTAGACTTATGTGATTCTAAAACATAGGATGGTATGTTGGACCATCCTATGAATCTGTTTACCTGTTGCATTTGGTTTATATGGCATGGTGATACTAGAGGTGTGTACACGTGCTCATATTAAGTGGAGAACCAGCTATCTCTCAGGGACATGAAACTAAAGGAGCAGAATGTCTCCCTTGCTGAGCTATGCCAGTGTGTCATGGGATGAGTATCAAATTCTCATGATGAACTGGTACTGGACCAGCCAGGAGCTGCTGGCAGAAATGACTCTGAAAGCACTCAGCGAGGAGAATAATAGCACCTTTGTCATTAAAGAGATTGTCCAGGTTGTGAAGGTAGAATCCCAGCATGACTCCTGGAGGTTGGGAAACATCTGTGTTTTCCCTTAGAAGTCATTTGGCTCAGAATATCGACCAGGCTGTAACCCTTGTGTTTAACAAAAAGAGAAGCATGTCATTTCAAATGGGAAGTCCTTAGGAGTCCCCTTCTGTGTTCTTCACATCATTTTGGATGTATTCAGCTGTCTGTCACTCTGTGATTACATAAGCTCTGCAGAGGTGTGACCTCTCTTTGGCAGCCTGCACTCTAGAGATAAAGAAAAAAAAATTAAATAAAGGGAAAACTGACACATATTGTAAATACTCTATTAGAACTTAAAATATCACGATCTGCTCTTCCATCTCTCTTCTTTCTGCTACCTAATTCTTAGGAGAAAGGGTTCCGAATCCTGTACCTGTAGGATGATATGATGAACCTCTGTAGCGTAACACTTTCTCAAATGTGATGAGCCTCAGTGGCATATGCTTCCTTGCTGTGTGACTTTCTGCACCAGTGTGTCAGAAATGTGATTAGACTTGTAGGCATGACTGTGGTCAAGAGACTAAGTGTGGTAGTATACATTGGATCCACCAAGATGGGCATCCTCTTTCTGATCTAAGAAATAAAGATATATTCCTCACTGTCCTAGTTAACCTGCTCAGTTATCTACATATTCCCCTGGGCATCCTGTCTTCTTATCTTCCACTGACCTATGTATCTGCCTATCTATCATCTGTTTGTGTATCATCTTTTATAGTATCTAACTTCTATATCTTTTGATCTATTTGTCTATCCCCTACCACGTGTACCTACCTGTCATCTATATCTTTATTCTGTCTTTGTTATCACCTGTCAACCTGTTCCTCTATCCATTTATCCAGCCATCATCCAGCTGCATTATGCTTATGACATCTATCTTCCTTACCATCTGTCTTCTTCCTCCTTGTCTATCTCTTGCTCTCTATTATCTATCATCATCACCACATACCTATTATGCATTTATAGCTACTTATGTATACCTATCGACCTACCTATTTGTCATTTAGCATGGTATTTGTCTACCATCTCTTACTGTCATTACCATCTATCAAATACTTATGTCTATCTCATGATTTACCGTCTCTCTCTCTCCCTCCATCCCCAGTGTGTGAAGCCAAATAGCAGTCTATTTGTGGAGCTGATGGAATCAGGATGGCTCTTAAGTCATGTCCATCAGTGAAGCAGAGAAAAATTACAATTAAAGTGGTAGGGATGGCTTTATATTATTGAATACTTTTTATTAGTGTTTTTTAAATAATAATGGACACTATTGAGACATTTTATATGTATATCTAATGTATTTTGATGATACACATCCCTGACTATGTCCAACTAGCCCATCTCTCTTTTTACTGATGTCTTCTTCTTTTCAACTACTCTCTTCTACTTTAAATTTTTTTAACCCATGAATTAGGCATACTTATAGTAATGTGGGTGAGAGGTAGTTCACAGGGTCATGGGCAACTTACCCATAGCTGTACCACTGATGAAAATCGTTCTTCTCCCAGCAGCCCTTAACTATCCCACAAATCCTCTCATTTACTCTCCCTGCTCCATAATGGAACATTCTGGTCCTAATCTTATGCAGGTGTCATTTAGGACATCATAAACGTTAACAAATGCTAAACATTAACAAATGCAAAGGCTTTGTCATTCCCCAAAGACAGCGTTCTACAACATCACCCTTTTCTCCAGTTCTTAGGTTCTTTCTGTTCCCCTTACACAGTATTATTGAGCTTGGTAGAACATCCTAATAAAAGTCTCACCTGGGGCTAACTGCTCAACACTCTCTGACTCTCACCATCTATCATGAGTCTCTTTAGTAATGACTTTTCCCAATAGCACTGGACGGAGGAAAGGCCTTGTTGGGCGGAAACCTACTTAGTCACCCATCAGAATCAAAGGCATGTCTCTTGACGGATTTGCCTGTCCTTGTGCTGCTTCTGCTGGAAGTTAATGTTGAGCATCCACCATTAAGAATAATGCAGCAGGCTTGGGTGAGCTTTTCCAGGATAATGCCCACACAGAGCTTGTGATATGGACAGATGTTGGATGCCTGAAACACAACTAAAGAAAAGCATAAGCTATGGCTCTCTATATTGTTTGCCCATATGGAGGACACAGTACACTCATTGAACTTTCTAATTGTACTGTAGAGGAGGACATTGCAGCAATGACGATTTAAAATCAAAGCCATTTACTACTTGGACCTCCATTCGCCTCATTATATGGGCTCAGAAAAATTCTTTGAATAAATTGGTCATTAATTTTCAGTGAACTTTTTTCTGGGTCCATATTTAAATTTACTGAATAAAATCTTTTAAAGAATCTATCAGATATCTGCAACTTCCAGTCACAGCTCTAGCTACAGAGACTATAGTAACATGGTGTCCCTGCTTTCTAACAGTACGGCGATCAGTTAGAGGGCTGACCATCATGGAAGGAAAGTGTTGTGTGGCAGGTGCTCAAAGAAGGTTTCTATGGAGGGACTTTTGGAAGGGAGAGATAGGAGAGAAAAAGAATGAGATATCTGGATATTGTCATCTCTCATTACTGTAGCATAGCTGAGACCATTGACATATGAAAAGAAGAAAAATATTTGCTCTCAGAGTTGCTGAAGTTCCAGTCATGATTCAGTTGGTCCAGTTGCTTTGGGGTCATTGGTGAGGTAGTTCATCATGGCAGGAAGCACATGGTGGAAGAAAAGTGACAAAGTGAAAGAAGACAGGCGTAGGATCTCTTCATTTGGTCCGTGCCATTCCAGGACATGCTCCTACTGACCCAACAATTATACGACCTCTCAGTACTGCCTAGCACTGGGGACCAACCCTTTAACACCTAGGCCTTTTTAGGACCTACAGATCCAACTCATTGCAAGAGGGGTGAGCAGCAGCCCTTAGGATGGTTTTCTGCAGTTGCCAGCTGATCCAGCAGAAATAATGTAAGCAGGGCAATAGCAGTGTCAACAACCTGTCCCTGCAGGGCCACAAAGGCTGCACTCTGTGTGGTAGTAGCTGCAGAGGAAATGACCAGATTAGTGTAAGTACTCCACATGCAAATGGAGCATATCATCTTGCCCAAAGTCCTGTAGTTTCAAAGGGATCTAACTGAGGTATGATCCCAGACTAGAGAGGCCATGCCTTTTCTGTGGTACCCATTGGAGAGGAGCTTGCTAATGGAACATGTTCTCATCATACCAAACTCCAAGGGATGCTTGTGCTTTGTGGTGTGGTTTTGCAAGTGGAGTTGCTCAGACAGATCTTGGTTGATGGTCTCCTTAGCTGAGGGAGGGATTCATGCTTATTTCTGATCTCTTATGGAAGACATACTGAATTGTATTCTGATAGTTTGCAAGGCAAAGTCATTTGGTTTAACTCTGCCCATTGATAACAGCTAAGAACTTAGTTCTTACTCTTTCATTTGTGTGTTTATATGTCCAGTGCATATGTGTCTATGCATGTTTGCATGTGTGCTGGCTTACACGTGGAAACCCGAGGTTGATCTCAGGAGTCTTCTATGGGCTTTCGTGCCTTATTCATGAAGACAGCACCTCTCAACCAAACCCTCATCCTAGGGCTAGTCTGACCCCCCAGATTGCCCTGGGATCCTCTTTTCTCTCTTACGAGGCTGGGATCATAGGTGGGCCACCACATGGAGCTGATGTTTATGTGGATTCTGGGAATCCAAACTCGGGCCTTTATACCACCTGGCCAACACTTTAACCACTGGGCAATCACCCCAGCCCCCTCCCCCTTAGTTCTCTTTATGGGATGTCTGTATTTTCTTTGGCAATCATGGACACAACCACTGTGCATGTCAGTGCTCTAACATTTTAGAGAGACCTTGTTGAATTTGAAGACAAATGGGTCGGTATTGAGAAAAGCCACAAGAAAAAAATTCAATATCAGTTGCTTTTTCAAATTTAATTGCTGCTTGTTTCCAGGCTGAAATGAACTCTGGAAGACATGTTCTGGTTCTGTTCACAGTCACAAAACACATTCTGATATGCAGAAAATGACACCGTAGCTCTGGGGTTTTCTCTGCTAGTCACAATGAAAAGAACCAACTGAAATGTTATTGCTTTGTGATAAATACTTTACATGGTACTGCAGCTAGCTCTAATTAGATTTATTTTTAAGCTCAGTTTCTTAACTTGCGCTGACGGGTAATAGAAAAATCAGATGATTGTTTTAATGCAGATAACAAAATGTCTCACAACTGTTTGCATTGCCTTGTTCTATTTAGTCCCTGAGTTCAAATGTGCTTCTTGTTGGGGATAGTCAGGGTCCTTAAAACAAAGCAGGGTGTCAACCAGGGACAAAGTGTGTTGCCATAGTAACTGTATAATAAAATTTGTTTATTTTTGGGGGGGTGTTGTAAATTGTATGTTTGTATACATGTATGGAAGATATATGCACATATATGTGTGAGTGCATGTGGTAGCCAAAAGTCACCTTTGTGTATCTTCCTCTGTCATCGTAACTTTTGAGACCAAGTCCCAAGACCTGGAACCTGGAACTCACCAATTTGGCTAGACTAGTTGGCTTGCCAGTTCCTGGGATCTGCCTGCCTTGCCTTCCTAGTGCTAGGCATATGGGTGCCCACCACCACAGCTGACTGTGCAGGTGCTGGGACTCAAACTCTGATCCTCATATTGGTGTGACAGGCATTCTCCAACGCAGCCACATCCCTCTCCATACATACTATAAAACAAAAGTTCAATCCCTTTAAGTAATATGAGAAAGCTTCATGTTTTTAAAGATCCTTAGGGTGTATCCATTCTGGTTGATAGTTTTCTGAATATCTTCTGTCTTCTTCTTCATGTTGACTGATTTCCACTCAAAACAGATAGAGTGGCAGTAATGCCTGTTTCTCGTCTTGGGACAGTTTTTCTCACTGCAGAGTGTGCCTTCAGCCTGATGGGACTACTAATACCTTTTCTGGACTTGGCTAAACTGGAGGAGGGGTGACCCCATGTAATTCTTGTACTTGTCTGCATCCTCGCATCCCAAGGAGCTGCCACAGATGGCCATTTTGTGGAATTTAATAGCTGATGCCCTGCTTCACTTCTTCAGATTGCTTAATGCATGTGGGTATTAGGAGCTTGGAGCGTGGCAGAGTTTGTGAAAGTTAAAGAGTCACGTAGGCATGGTAATACGTTCCTGGATACCTAGCACTTCAGAGGTAGAAGCAGGAGGATCAGAGTTCAAGGACAGCCTTGGCTATAAGAGACACTGTCTCTAACACACACACACATACACACACACACACACACACACACACACACACACACAAATTAGTAAATCATGTCTTGCTTAGTGAAAGGCCAGTGCTCAGGGTTGGTTCTAGGTTCCTCCATTGTTTGGTAAATAGGTACACTGAGAATTACCAGGAATACCTCACTTCTCTAGAACCTCTTCCTTTGGTTCTTAGGGTGGACATAGTTGGTCATTCTGTGCTGTAGGTAGTCACCACATTAATTATTTTCTTGGACTTCACACTTGGAAGTGTGTTATTTGGAGAAATATGATATTGGATGATTAAATGGTCCAGACTGCTGCTTACAACACATACCCAAGAACTCTGTCAAATTAAGTGTTCAGAAGTCGAGCCCTTATTGGCTTGTAGGAGCTCATTTCACTCCTTACAGGTATCTGAAGTATTTGCAGTGCAGTTCAAATACATGCTTCATTGAATACATAATATAAAGTACAAGATTGATTTTAATGTTTAATTAGTTGCATTTCAGGGGATATGCACCTGGATACAGATGATTGTGGAAGGTAGAAGAGGGTGTTGGATCCCTTGGAGTGGGAATTGCAGACAGTTGTCAGCTGCTAGATAGGGGTGCTGGGGACCAAACACAGGCCTTCTTCAGGAACAATACCTATTATGAACCACTGAGCCATCTCTCCAGACCCTACCATGGGTCTTTTAAAACAGAATGAAAATCTCCGGAGCGGACTGGAGAGTAATAAATTGAGGAGTTTTTGAGCATTAGGCAACCCCCTCTAGCTGTTTCCATTTTTCCTAGCCAGCATGGCTAGGTTTTATCTTTCCTAGATGGTGAATTAGTTCCCTGTCACCCAGCAGATAATTCTATCACACTTCATCAGAACCTGCCACACTTAATGAAAACCTCTTGTCAAGAGCAGTCAACACATCCTTGTTAAATTCAGCAGGAGTTGACACAGTTGCGCTTCATTGTGGTATCTTCCTCCCGACAGATTCTTACCATGATCACCAATGCAGCCTACAAGCCCGGGAGGGTACTGAGAGAACTACAGCTGGTGGAAGATCCAGAGTGGAATTCCCAGGAGGAGATACTCAAGGCAAAGTAAGTGGCCTTGGTTTTGGGAAAGGAGGAGTTGGTCATAACTTCTCCTGCTGTTCTGAACCCCCCCCCCCCCCACCGCACCTTGGTTTGATATTGCCCAGGCAAAGAGAAACAAATTGAAGGTCTCTTGCGTCGCAGCTCCATGTGCTGTGTGTAGACTTCCTGTTGAGGTTAGTTTTAGTATCTTCATAACAGAATACTTAATAAAAGCAACTTAGGGAGTCAAAGAATTTTTTTTCCTCCTGGGTTCAAGTTCAGCCCATGGTCACCTGGCTCCCTTTTCTGGGAGGATGACATTATGGCAGAGGCTGTTTATATCATAGTGGACAGGAGACAAGAGAGATGGGCTAATTAGGGATCATCTTCCAAGACAGTGCAACAGTGACCTGGCTGTGCCAGCTTGGTGCTGCCTTCTGAACTCTCTGCCGCCTCCTAAAATAGAACTATCAATTAAGGACTAAATGCGAGGGACATTTCACACCCAAATTGTAACAGTGACATTTCTGCTATCCTGAGCTACCTTAAGCATTAAGATTGCTAATATGGAATTTGATTAACCAGTATTCTTGTATATGTGTTTGTATGTATATGTGTGCATTATGTATGTGAAGGTATGTGTATATGTGTGTGTATATATATATGTGTGTGTGTGTATGTATACATATACAAACATGTATATATGTATGTATGTATAAATATCTATGGATGTCAAAGAACACCCCCATATGACATTCAGGTATTTTTTTTGAAACAGAGTCTCTCATTTTCCTACAGTTGCCAAGTAGGCTAGGCTGTCTGGACCGCCTGCCCCAGTTATACTTCTGTTTCCATGTTCCCAGCTTGAGGTGTACAAGCATACATCAAGCCCATCTGGCTTCTTTACATAGCTTTTAGAGCTTGAACTTTGGTCCTTAGGCTTGCAAGGCAAGCATTTTACCAACGGAATCACCTTCTTCACTTCTTAACTAATAATACATTTTAATGGCTAAACATTCAGCATTAAAACTTGTGTTTATAAGCCAATGGATGACTTACTAGAAAGGAGGAAATCCTAGATGGGAGTGTTGTGCCCTGTCAATCATTGCAGGATGCGAGTTAGCTGCTCTCAGTGTTTGCTACCGTGACCCCCTTCATATCAAATAAAACATTCTATGCTTTGGAATAGAAAACTATTTAAAGTTTGAAGGAACTGACACATCCCTTTGGCCATGCGCCCTGGGTTCACGTGTAGTTCGCCAACTTTCTGCTTTTACTTGGAACTTGGGAAGACAGCTTTTCCTTTGCTTTCTTCTTTCTCTCCCTATTTCCTCTTCTGTGGTAAGAGTTTTAAAGCCAGGGCCTCTGTTAGACATCCCAGCCTTTTAAAATCTTAGTGTACGGCAAGTCTCACTGAGTTGCTCCATCTAGCTATGCATGTGAACTTGAGATCTTCCTGCCTCCGTTTCGTGAGTAGGTGGGGGTGAAGGCTGTCCGTTTCTCCATCTCTGAAGAGGAGGGCAGGCACGCTGACACGCTTGCTCCTGATTCGAGAGGAGGCCACAGGAAATGTTCCTTACTCTGGGGTTGAGTGTTGCTTAGTGTCTGAGAAGACTCTGCTTTCCACGTGGCTGTAGAGAAAGCCAAGGATGACCTTACGCCCCTGACCCTCATGCTCACACCTCCCATGTGCTGGGATTGCAGATACGCAGCAACACATTCAGTCTAAGCTACGATGGGGACTGTCGCATGACCACTATCACTTCCTCACTTCCTGACTCTTCCCTGCGTCGTGTGTGTGGCTGGTGGAACAGTTTATGATCAGCTATCCACTCCACATCCCTGGTGTCTGTTAGGATCAGCCATGTCACCTTCAATTCCGTAAAAGTCATTTATGGTCTAATGATGTCCTGCCCAATCGCAAGGGGAAGGGACTGAAGGACCAGAAAGAGAGAATTCATTTTCCCAAAGAGGAAAGCCAACAACAGGCAAAATTACGCGGCATTATTCCAAGAAACCTTTACATGAATTTTACCCAAAGCACAGAAGAAACAAAGCAAGTTTTCTTTTCCTTTTAATATTCCATATTCGATGCTCTGTAAGGGGAGGCTTGTCTGCCATAACAGAGCATTTTTATCTAGAATCCCATTAAGGTGACTCCGGTGGGTGTTTATGTGAGAAATCCTTACTTTTCGCTTTCAAACTTTCCTGTACCCTTCACTATATCCCCAGAGACACCTAAGGGCTATGGAGATAAACAGAACACAAACATCTTAAATCTCATTAAAAGCTCTGCTCCTCCTAAATCAGCCAGAAACGCATTCCCTGACAGGAAGAGTTCATTTTGCAAGTGTTTGCACTTATTTTCATGCTACCGAGTCGATGGGAGCTTTTATTAAATCCAGCCTGATAGAATTGAAGCAGACACCTTGCTTTCCAGCCTGTTCAATTACAAAGGCAACACATTACCTCTTCTATCAAGGATGGCATGGAGGTCCTCAGCAAAACCTTACAAGGCATTTTCTCAGGGGGAAATGCCAGTCTGTGCAGGGGTTTCTCCTTGCCTGATCATAGCATTCCTCTAAGCAGCTGCTAATGATGACAGCGTACTGTCAGCAGGAACCCCGGTGACAACCGTCTGCTGTGTCACCTCTTTGCTTCTCATGGCAAACGACAGCTTTCTAGATCCTGACAATGTGTCTGTGCCTTTCTCCATGCAAATGGGAGATGACTGGAGAGTGAGCCAGCCTCTCCCCCTGCACCGAAAGGCAGGCATGGTCTCTGTCGTGAATGAATTAATTTAGCAGAGGTTAGACCAGGACTTTGAGATTGTAGTCATGTCTGCTGTCTGCACTGAACTGTAATGTTACAGTGTCTTCCTTCCGGAGCTGAGGGCCTGGGATAGCCCCTCCCTGGTGTGTGTGTGGGGCAGTTCTTATTGTCAGTTGGCTTCTGTGATTGCTCATTGTTTCGATTTTTTTCCTTTTAAAATGTCTTTATTAGCATACATAAATTATACATAGTAACTAGTTTTATTGTGACATTTTCATCCTTGTATATAAGTGTTTTGATTGTATCCCCTCCCCCACCGTTTCTTATCCCCCACCCACTCCTCAGATCCTCTTCTTCCCAGCTAGTGATCTACTCCTCCCTCTTCCCCTCCTTCCTCCCCTCCCTCTTCTTTTTCTTCTCCCTCCTCCTCCTGAGCCTCCTCTTACTTCATGACCCTGGGAGTTTCATTAACATTGCTTAAAGGTGCTTAGGTAGGAAGATATTTATAGATGTATGAACAACCTGTCTGTGGCTAAGCCAGAGAGTGAATTCTCTCCTCCCCACCCCCCTTTGTGTGTGTGTGTGTGTGTGTGTGTGTGTGTGTAGATGGATGAGTGGAGATGCATTTTTCTCAAAGAATAAAGAGAGATTTTTTTCTGACAAGATAAAAGTGTCATCCAGAAAAATTTTGACCTGTACATAAAATAAAACCCAGCATGTTCCCATGTAGTGGTCTGTCAGTATTTTTATTTTTTTTCCTACTTTCCCCTCAACATGCCTTTCACACTATTAAGGAAATGGTTGCAAGGTTTGGACAACAAGTAAAAGGTGCGCCTTATCGTTCTTCCACAACCTGTCTGAAAACTGGACCTCCTATACCGACAAAGGGAAAAC
The DNA here is from genome assembly GCF_008632895.1 of Mastomys coucha. Lineage (NCBI taxonomy): Eukaryota > Metazoa > Chordata > Mammalia > Rodentia > Muridae > Mastomys > Mastomys coucha. The sequence goes on from NW_022196913.1 coordinate 7,592,195, forward strand.
ACATTCTGATGACATTTGCTACAGAGGTTTTGTAGCAGGAAATTCCCCTCTGACAAATGTAAATATTCCAAGCTACCTACATTATTCTGAGGGTTTTTTTGTTTTTGTTTTTGTTTTTTGTTTTTAAGATTTATTGTATACATATGAGTACACTGTAGCTGTCTTCAGACACACCAGAAGAGGGCATCAGATCTCATTACAGATGGTTATGAGCCACCATGCGGTTGCTGGGAATTGAACTCAGGCCCTCTGGAAGAATAGTCAGTGCTCCTAACCACTGAGCCATCTCTCCAGGGAATTTTACTCTCTGCTTTAGGGGGCTCTGAAACCATTGCCCATCTAGAAACACTGAAATGTTTCCCACATATCGTAAAGTTTCTTTTTATCTTATCCCTTCTTTGAATGGTTTTGAATCTGTGTTGGAGAAGCTGGGTTGAAGATCTAGAGATTTCCCCCCCAGCTGTTGGTGTAGTCTTGCTTTACCTCACTATCTTGTGGGCAGAGGCAGCAAAGCTACGTCGGACTTTGTCTTTATGGGAGTTGTGTTAACTCTGTAGAGTACTCTACTATGCCATCTTAAACTTGCCTATGAGGCTTTGTATAAAATGATGAGAACCTGTCACACAGAAATCTTTAGGTTCAGTACTACTACCATGCTCTTTGTGCCCAGCAGAGAATCATTCTCCAACATATTCCAGGGAGATTATAAGAAAGTATAAAGAGGAAAATAGAAACCACACACAGTGCACCACGTTATTAGAAAATAGAGATCTCACGTTGGAAGTACAATTGAGCTAGGCTGTTTTTGCTGTTGTTGTTGCTGTTGAGGTGACGAAATGTCCACACTGAGGAAAACATGGGGAGAAACCCTGGTTTGGGCTCAGAGAGTCTGAAGTTTCAGTCTGTGATGGGGCAGCGCGGTGTGGAGTGAATAGTGGCACAGAACACTGCTCATCTAGTGGACACTATGTGAATGATCAAAAGGGGCAAGGGACAAATAGAAGCATACCCCAGTAACTCATTGTCTCTAACGAGGCCCCATCCTCAGAGTCTCCAACTTCTCAGTAATGCCATCAACTTATGATTCCACTGAGAGATCACTCTGCTGATCAATAGACACCTCATGATCTCATCATTTCCCAAAAGCCCCAAGGGTTGCAGCCACACATCTAATACCTTTAGGGAACACCTCAGATTCAAACCTTAACAATGCTGTGTGTCTCCAAGCCCTGGCCTGAGGCTGCATGCACTACCAGAGAACTATACTTGAGGCTCAACACTAAATCACAAACTTACTTGAAACTGTGATTTTTTTAAAACAAATATGTATTTATCTTATTGTATATGTATGAGTATTTTGCTCGTGTGTACATCTGTGTACCATATGCCTACAATGCCCTCTGAGACCAGAAGAGGGGGTAAGACCCTCTAGAACAGGAGTTACAGATAGTTGTGAGCCACCTTGTGGGTGCTGGGAACCCTGCCTCCATTCTCTGGAAGTATAGCTGATGCTAAGAGAACCACAGAGCCATCTCTCCAGATGGTCATGCCATTTGAAAAAATGAATTAAAAAAAAACCAAAACAAGTAACATGTGCAGTTCTCAAGTATGACTTTGTAGGTGACAATATCTGTATCTCTCACAGTGCCAAAAGGTTGGACACACCTGCCAGTCCAAGAGTCTGAAAATGAACTCACTGTTGTTACTCTGTCTGCTGTTGTTCAGATACGGAGGCAGAACATACAGGGCTGTGGTCAAGATCGTGCGGACAGCAGACCAAGTGTTGAATTTCTGTCGGCAAGTTTGTGCCAAGCTGGAGTGCTGTCCGAACTTATTGAGCCCTGTGTTGCTCTCTGAAGCCTGCCCAGAGAACTGTTCCATCTACACCAAAACCAAATACGGTGAGTACAAAGAAGGCAAAGAAAGACACGGGACATGCCTGAGCACTACTGGGCTGCACTTGGGTGCTTGGTTGGTTGGTTGGTTGGTGTCTATTTGTTTGTCTTGTTTTTTTGTTTTTAACTCTTTGAGGAGTTCTTCATGTGAGTACCAGGAGAACTCTTATGGATTTTCTGTTGCCGATCCATGTATGTTTTAGCCTGATATAAGAAGGGGATGGTATGGATCAAGCAAAGGGAGATTGTCATTAGAAGGTTTTGGGAAAGGAGAAGTGAGAAATTTAGAGGACCAACTGATTTCTAATCTGTGTGCTTGAAAGAAGCACTTTATAAATCGATATCAGTAATGTTTAGGGACTCTAATTAATTTCTTGTCCTGGTATAAGCCCAGGATTTGTTATGACAATACTTTTTTGGGTTCTGTTTGTTTGTCTGTTTGTTTTGTTTTTTTTTTTTGAGATGTGGTCTCTTTATTCTGTAATTAAGGCTCAGAACTAAAACTCACTATGTGACCTGGGCTGGCTTCACACTCACTGAGCTCCTCCTTCCTGTCTCTGCCCTTTTGTGTTGGAATTGCAGATGTGAATGAATCCTTCAGTGCTGCCCAGTGGTACTTTCATCCCAAGTGGGAGAGTCTCTGGGGCCTTTTCTTTCTGCACAGATGCTGTCTGCTTCTCCTCTGCTTAGATAATTCCCTCAACTCTGTCTCAGGGATGTCACCGGAGGATTCAGAAGCCATCTCCCTTCCTTCCCAGCTGCTTTGCCTTGCCACTGCTGTGCAGGACTCTGAGTTGGTCCCACTTTCCCAACCTGTAATGCTTGTGACTGTCATCCCCCACCACACCGAGAGACCTCTGCCTTCCACAGACAGCTTCCCACTGCCGTCATTTCTTCTATTCTGAGAACTTTTTTTTTTTCCCTTCCACCCTGGGTAGCTTTTACCACTGTAGAAGCCTCTACTATAGACATCTCAAGTTCTGAGAGCTCCAGTCTACAGCTTCTGAGCTTCCTAATCTCCACTTAGTCATCTCTGGTCCTGTGGCCAGGAAAAGGAAGTTGGCTCTGCCAGCCCAGGTTCCAGCCACTTAGAGTCAAAGGATGCACACAGTGTGGTCAGTGCTCTGAACCACAGCCATTTGTGGTTTATCAACTGAGTTGTTGGAACCAGGGATATGGTTCATAGTATGGCTCTTATGTACAAAAACAGACAGACTCCTCCAAACACATGTATGTGTGCTTGCAGAGAGAGAGAGAGAGAGAGAAAGAGACAGAGAGAGAGAGAGAGACAGAGACAGAGGGAGACAGAGAGAGAAAGAGAGAGACAGAGACACAGAGAGAGACACAGAGAGAGCACAACTTGGCAAAGGAACCTTCCCCTTCCAGTCCCTGGCATAGAAGTCAGTCTTGCTCATGCCAGACAAGCATTTTGCCACTGAGCCACATTCACAGGCCATGTTGCTTTGAGATAAGGTGTCTCAGTTGTTTTGTTGTTGTGGCTGATTAAATACTCTGATAACAGCTTATGGGGATGGGGGATTTATTTTGCCCCACACTTCCAATTTACAGTCCAACATGGAAAAAAGTTACAATGGCAGGAACTTGAGAGAGGTGGCCACAACAGATCTGTAGTCAGATGGCATAGGATGCAGGGAGTCCATGTAGCTGTCAGCTTGCCAGCTCACCTCCCACCTCAATTAATCAGGTCAAGATAACTCCCCACCTGAACAGCCGAATGCCCTTCTCAGGTGATTCTAAAGTCTGCCAGGTTGACAGTGAGCCCTAAGTGTCACCTAGAAAGTCTCTTTGTGATTTAGGCTCCCTCTAGAACTTGCTCTATCCCCAGGATGCTCCCACCCCCTGTTCTTTTCTACATCACCTTACCTTGGGCCAATGCAAGGTTCAGCAGGGGTCATTGGGTTGCTACTGCTCCTGAAGGTAACTGATCTGACAGAGGACTTCAGGGGGCTTGAATGTTGACCCTGTAAATAGGTTCTTCTGTAGCCCCTGGACAAAAGGGAGATGGGGTCATCATTGTGACCTGCAAGTGAACTAAAAGATAATTCTGGATCTCATTTCACCAAATTTCAAAAGGCTAAGATATCTCCAAGTGAGTATTGTTGTCACTGGAAATTGAGGTACAGTGGCAGGGGAAAAAACAAACGAAAATAGCTGTTGGTTGGAATTGGGTCTAGTGAGGCCAGTGATCTCCCAGTGAGCTGTATGGCTCTCTGATGAAACCATCATTGGCTTTACTCTCAGTAAAACTATCTTCCTCCTTGTAGCCTATTATTATGGGAGAAAAAAGAGGGTCATTCAGACGTCACTTGCATTCAGCAACACCAACAATACACCAAAACCACCGGGCAGGAGACGGAAACGACGGAAAACAGTCTATGTACAGAAGAGACAGAAATCTGCTGCGGACAGCCCAGAGAGCAGCCCAGAGGGGCTCCCAGTGGGCACCCCAGTGGGCATCCCAGCAGGCATCCCAGCGGGCATCCCAGCGGACATCCCAGCAGGCATCCCAGCGGCCGTCCCAGCAGGCATCCCAGCAGGCATCCCAGCGGGCATCTCAGAGGGCATCCCAGAGAGCTTGGCCCAGGTACACTGTCCTTAAGGGGCTTCCAGCCCTTTTGGCTGGAAGGGTTTTATTTGTTTTCTAATTTAATTTATTATGTGTGAGTGGGAGCAAGACACAGAGGGCTGAAGGGGAGGGGGGAGAGGACAAGGAGGATGAGGACACAGACACACCCAGCTGTGCTGCATGAGTGGAAGGTAAAACTCACTCTTGAGAGTCCGTTGTCTTCTCCCACTGTGGGATCCTAGAATCAGAAGAAGCAGGCAGTCTGGTTTGTGCAGCATGCACTTTTGCCTGCCCTGTTTGGTTGTTTGGGGGATGCTAGGCAAGCACTCTACCACTGAGCTACAACCTATCCCTTGCAGTTTTGAGGCTTTTCCCTATGTAGCTTAGAGTGGCCTTGAACTGTGTGTGTGCCTGGGGAGCGGGGGTGTACAAGCATTAGAAGAGCAGAGGTTAACCTCAGTTGTCATTCCTTGGGAAAGGGTCCACCTTGGATTTTTGTTTTGTCTGCTGTTGTTTTTGAGGTAAGGTCTCTTACCTTTTCCTGGAACTCATCATTTTTGGCTAAGCTGGTTGGCCAGTAAGTCCCCGGGATCCATCTGGCTCCACCCTCCCAATGTCTAGCTTTTCCACGTGGCTTCTGGGGATCAAACCAAGGTTGTTATGCTTGCATGACACGCATTTTAACTCTTAAACCACTCTCCCTCTCCCTCTCCCCCTTCTCTTTCCCTCTCTCTTCTCCCTCTACATACCGCGAACCAATTGCAGCTACTGGTTAAAAGATGTCTGTTAGAAGATATTTTTTTTGGTATCATGGGCTCTCTTTTGGGGCCTCAGTGGACAAACCTAGCCAGGAGCTTTGTTCTGGGAAGGAGGGGAAATGGCATCAGGGTCTGGCAGTGTGGCAGTTGGTGAGGGTCACACTGTGCCCACTCACAGCCCTTTTCAACCCACCCCCACTAAGCACATCCCTCTGCCTTTCAGAAAACTGAAGAGAAGGATCCAGAAGCCCCGGACACTGCAAGTGAGAAAACTGGCTGCAAGGCTCTAGATAACCAGACAAATGCTTCAGCAGCAGAGGTGCCCTCTGCCCGGCCACGGAGGGCTGTGACCCTGAAGAGGAATTCAGAGGCTTCGAAGCGGCCTCCAGTGGAAAGGGCACGGAGGGTTCGCTCAGTGCCAGCTACTGCTTCTTCTAATAACAGAGTCAAGGGTCCACTTGTTAGGATTGTGAAATCAGAGGTGAGTTCAGGGAGTTGAGGGTGCGTGGCTCATCTTTAAGAACATGGAGCAGAGTTAAGGCTGTGGTTCAGGAAAACCTCTTTAAAATATCAGAAATGACCAGAGATGCTCTGTCAAAATTCCCAAATCCAAGGACAAAAGAATGATTTCACCTCTTTGTAGAGGGCCAGGAAACATCAGACAGGAGTTCCCAGGGTTAGAATAATATCTTCGTTTCTGGGTGTCTTTAATCCTCCAGAGCTTCTGGTCAGGTGGAGGAGAGGGTCCAGTCTACAGTTCTGGGTCCCAAAATTCCATCTCTACATGTCCCATTTCTTCACTTGAATTTTCATCCCTCTCTCCTTTATGGGACACCTCTCACATATCATAATATTTTAAATCAGCATGTTTGGCGCTCCTGAAATCGATAGGTGGTAGATGAACTGCTGCTGCAAAAGACCTAGTGCCATTATCACAAAAGCCAGTGGCGATGACAGTACATTTTCTTGCATGCATCCAGCTGTGCACCTCACTATCTGTTCACATTTTAATCAGAGATGCTTCGTCAGAAACTGGGCCTTAGATTTTTACAACTAGGGATTCAAGATTGATAGTCATTATGTCATGGAGTAGGGCAGGGGCATGTTCATAGGTGTGCATAGAGCCCAGGGATCTAGCCCAGATGCAATAGGAGCCATCCACTCTTTTCTTTCCTCTTTTTTATAAAAAATAATTTTGAGGCAGGCAATCTCATGCCTAGAGCTTGCTTAGTAGTGAGTTAGTCTCTCTGGACAGCAATTCCCAGAAACCTCCTGCCTCTACTTCCTCAACCTTACCACTTTTTTTTTCTTTTTCATTTTTTTTAAACATTTATTTTATTTATTTTATGTGTATGAGTACACTGTAGCTATACAGATGGCCGTGAGCTATCATGTGTGTGGTTGCTGGGAATTGAACTCAGGACCTCTGTCAGCCGGCTTGCTCCGGCCCTCACTAGCTCCAGCGTAATTCACTATAGCTGTCTTCAGACACACCAGAAGAGGGCGTCAGATCTCATTATGGGTGGTTGTGAGCCACCATGTGGTTGCTGGGATCCGAACTCAGGACCTTCGGAAGAGCAGTCAGTGCTCTTGCCTGCTGAGCCATCTTGCCAGCCCTCACTTTTTTTTTTCTTAATGTGTGTTCTGGTGATGACACTCAGGTCCTTAGACTTGGATGACAAACACCTTGCCACCTGAGTCCCCAGCCCTGCTGTACCTTCTGTTGTTAATGGTCTTGAGCGTTTGAAGATGCCCAGGTCATTCACTGCAGGTGTAGAAGTCAGCAGAGGCAGGTTGCTAAGAAACTCCATGGAGACTGTGTGCCCAGTGAAAGACCAAGAGAGCCTGGAGTTCTGGTCCAGCAGTGTGGAGGCACAGAGGTTAGTAAGAAGATGCAGCTGGCCCCGCAGCGTGCAATGACAGTGCCTTGCCCCCTCCCCTGCAGGATTCAAGCCAAGCAGAGGAGGAGAGATTGATTCTTGAGAGCAATCCCTTGGAGTGGTCGGTGACGGATGTGGTACGATTCATTAAGCTGACTGACTGTGCACCTTTGGCCAGAATTTTTCAGGAGCAGGTACACTGGCTTTTCTGTGTCATCAGTTTATTTTCTGGACTCCAGGTCTTGTCTCTGTGTGTTTGTATGTCCATGCATAAGTGTACGTATCTTTGTGTGTGTGTGTGTGTGTGCAGTTACATGCATGCCTGTGTGCACATAGGTATGCCTGTGCATTTGAGGCCCAGAGAACACTGTAGGGCATCCTTCCTCAAGCGATATCACCTTTATGAGACAGGTTCACTCTCTGGCTTGGAACTCACTTCATAGGCTAGGGTGACTAACTTGACTTAGTCCTCCTGCCTCCCAAGTGCTGGAATTCCAAGCATGTACTAGCACATTCTGCTTTTTAAAGTTAATGCCGAGGATCAAGTCCCTAAAGGCAACTACTGTACTGACTGAACTGTCTTCCCAGCCCCGAGACTCTTAAAGGAATTGCCTGTCTTATCTGGCTTCTTCATGACTTACCACGGAGGGATAAAGTCTCACATGCCCTTTGGCTGCTTACCGCAGTTGATATCTGTAAGTGGGTTCATCCACGCTGCTGAGCAGGTACGGTGTGCCTGACATGAGGGCTTTCTCACGGAGTTGCCTGTTACTGGCAGGGGAAGAGTGAACATCTAGGCTTCGCCCTCATTCACAGCCATAGCCCACTTCCCAGTACCAGTTTCTATTGCGCTGCTGCTGTGGTAAGATGCTCTCAACCTGGAGAGGAAAGGATTGATTTCCTCTTACACCTCATAGTCTCCAAAGAAGGGTTGTCAGGGAAGGAGCTCAAGATAGGAACGGAGAAGCAGGAACTCGGAGCCGAGAACTGATGGCACTTGCTCGCTGTCTTCTTTCCTGGGTCTGACTCAGCCAACATTCTTATACTGGGGTGGAGGGTCAGGAACCAACAAAACCTCACAGAGCAAACATCTGTCTTTTAAGATGTGATATTTCTCTGAATACTTTTTACCATCTAGTTGATTAAAGATATACCTCTCTAGTCTCGTTTTACATTTAATAAGCCAACAATTTGAGAAGATAAAATTTTAAACAGTAAGGCAGAAAAAAAGTCCGATTTCCCATTGCTATAGAGGATTTTCTTAAATGCAGTGAAATGTTGTAAAAGGGAAATTAAAGAGCATCCAGGACTCCACCTCCTGCTCCCATGAGTGGCATTCTAGGTATCCATGCTCTGCCGCCCTGATAGCCATGGGGTGAAATGATTAATCTCATTCACTCTGGAAACTTCTACAGACTCCAGAGGAGGTTATATGGAGGCACGATCAGGAGCCAGACAGGAGGCCTGGCTCTTGGATTTCTGCTGTTCACTTTTCTTCTTCTCTGGGTACAGACAGAGAGGCAGACAGGGAGATGTGCTTTCTGACCTAAAAAATGAGGGCAATGATCTATCTTTTCATTATAGCACACAGACAAGACGGGAAATAGTGAACAGTGCTGTAGCTTAGCTGATAGACGGCTTACTGGTAAAATTTCATCTCCATCTTAGAAACAAACACAAAGCAATAGTTAGGGAATCATGTGAAGTACTGACTGAGACAGTGTTTTCCCAGTCTGATACTTAGACATAGTAATACTAAAAAACAAAACAAAACAACAACAAAAAACCAAACAGAAACCTGCAGCATGCAAGCACAGGACAAATTCTGACTATATAGGTTTAAATACATCACCATGTATTTGTGACTTGTAGATTCTAAGTTAAGTGAGAGCTAACATCTCTAGCCCAAATGGTTCCCAGGCTCCTGCATTGATACTGGGTTCAGAGTTATGCAAATTCTCAGTGAGGCGCTGGCTTGCAGGGCAGGTAGCTAAAACACTAGTCTTAAATTCCTTTTATCTCTCTGCTAAGCCCAGTTTCCAACAATACCTCAGATTGTTTCAAGGAAATGAACTTGCTGGCACATTCCACCAGAGATTCAGAGTGGGCACCAGCTTCCTCCACCCACCTCCTCTGACATCAGCTAAAACCTTTGTCCTTGATTTAGACGTTAGGTGGGCTTTTAATGAATGAATCTTGTTCCAAATTAATTTTGCATTTCACATTAGGGATTTTCAACTCTTATAATTAAAAAAAAAGTGTTGCCTGCTGGTCTGTCTAACGCGTGTGGACACTTGAGTCCTTTCTGGTCCATTAGACTTTTAATGACTTTTTTTTTCTTTTTTTCTTTTTTTCTTTTTTGGTTTTTCGAGACAGGGTTTCTCTGTGTAGCCCTGGCTGTCCTGGAACTCACTCTGTAGACCAGGCTGGCCTCGAACTCAGAAATCCGCCTGCCTCTGCCTCCCAAGTGCTGGGATTAAAGGCGTGCGCCACGACCTCCCAGCCTTAATGACTTATTTTTACTAACGTTTTTCTATCACCATTTTGTCCAAATGGCAATGCTCTGATTGGGTGAGGCCTCCAGAAAGTGTTTTCTGAGCTCTCAGATGAACTAGGTGCCTTCGGATTTTTCACTGGCCTGCACAGGAGAGCACAGTTTGCAGACTGGTCATAGCTGTGTACGTTCATGCCTAGGGACAGTAGGAATTCCCAGATGGTTCTGATCACCGGGAGCGATTGCAGACGTTACACGCTCCCCATTGCCAGCATGCATACCTTTTATTTCCAAAATGCTGTGGCAGCTTCTTAGTAAAATCTACTCTCTGTAATTTCATGCTGCAATTCTGAACATTACACAGTGAGAGTCCACACATCTGTCCCGTGGTTTTAAACACATGACCCTGAATAGCAGAGTCTGCGTGCTTGCCCATTGCCAATCAGTGTGCTCACAAGAGAAGTAGGCTGCTTGAAAGAGTTACTTATTTTATGAGAATGTTAAAGGATCATTGGCAGCTTCAGTTCTCTTTGAGGATTTTCCTCTTCTTCATTTCCCTTGACCCATGTATTTTTACATTTTCATCCTTCTTGCAAGGACAGGAGCTTTAGTTTAACTTCTTTCAGTCCGTGGTTGTTTGGGTCTGCTGTATCTGAGCTCCTGTGGCCATGCGTTCGTGGTATGCCATGGTGAAACATGAACTGCATACTTCCTGATGGCCAGAAAGCAAACAAAGATGGGGAGGTGCCTGGAACAAGGTTCCAAGGCAAAGCCTTGGTGCCATGCTTCCATCGAGGTTAGGTCATGGTCCCCAGGATCAGGCCGCTATCCTCATGCTCCTCGGTTTTAACACATTGGCATTGAGGAGGGAGCCTTTATATGCATGCCCTCACATCCCAGATACTCCCATTCAAGAACTGCCACATGCTAGAGAACTCCAGCCAAGTACATATGAGATTCCCATGTCCTCAGTGTAACATCCCCATTGTCTACCAGGACATAGTTTATTCTTTCAAAATGTTCTGCAGATGCGGTAAATCTGCTTATTTTCATGTGATATATTTTATCTGAGTCTTTCTCCTTAAAATTAGTAGTCCATTAATGATTCAGTCTAATATCACAACTGATCTGCCAGCATTTATGAGTCACACTGGATCATATTGATAAAAACTCTATCAACTGTGAGTCTGCTGTGTAACCTACAGGGTTCATGAGAAGAGACTCATGGTACAGGGGAATGCACAATGTCATTTCTGTGTCCCCCTTTGTCCAGCCTTTTCCTATTTACCCCTTTCTATTTCCTCCCCCTCTATGAATGGCAACAAGCCCTGAGTGAATCTACAGCAGGAGTGAGTCGAACGTAAGGGTTAGTCTTTGCACAAGAGTGACGGCTGGATGGTCCAAACCTAGCTGCATTTAGCAGGCAGCATGGGAATTAGAGGCCTGGTCTTATTCTGAGTAGCATGGTCTTGTCAAAACCATGACATCTGGGAACCATATTGTCTAACATTTAGGAATGGAAAATGAACTGGGAGCATGAAGAAGTAGTAATCGTGGGTCCTCACTTGGCTCAAGTATGGAAAGACTTCATTTTAAGTTTGTTCCATCTCTAGATATCAGGAGAATATTTGGGTACATTTTTCCCAGGTAAAGAGGAGGGTTAATGATTTCTTTCTAATTAGATTGTTTGCCCTTAGCCCTTTCCCTCGGTACATCTTGTACAGAGGCTCTCAAAGTCACCTTAGTCCCAGATGTTCAAAGGCTGCCTCTGTGGAACACAGGTAAACCAACTTCTGGAAGGTTTCAAAGTCACACCTCTATCTGCTTTTTGTTCCAGGTCGCTAACCTCAAAATTCACCAGACAATATGCTCACTTTCTAACCTAAGACCTCAAAGCTGAAACCCCTTTAAAACTCAGGGCTTCTGTCCACTGCTGCTGAGGGAGCAGGAGAGAGGGTACTGATCATTTGAATTTGTTCTTCTCCTTGGGAGACATCTAGGGGCAGGATGCTTGGCCAGGTGCTGGGGCCACGACAGAAGGGGCACCTGATTTGAAAAGGTCAGAGAATGCCATTTCAAGGTCCTTGACATCATTTTTAAATGGTCTTTTCCAGCCTGCATGGTGTCTGTTAGGTCTGCTGTTCTCCTTAATGCTGTGACCCCAGGGCAGCCTTTACCGTCATGTTGTACAGCAGGGTGTGGAATCCTGTCCTGGTTCAGAGAGGATGTAAAGAGCTTAGTATTAGGAACATTTGGGCTGACTGCCTAGAATCATCTATGTAAGGTCATTGTAGAATCAGTTTCTGAATTATTTCCTTGCCTAGTGACTTTTATTTACTTATTTTGTGATTTATTATTTTTTACTTTTTATTTCATTCTATTATTTATTTTATTCTACTGTCTCATTCTACAGAACTACAACTAAAGTTTTGTTTAATTTTATCTATTTTTCAATTGACCTCATCTGACAGGTAACATGCTCCAGAGATCTCACCATCTATTCCTTCCCCATTCTGAGATGACAGGCATGCATCCCTGCATCTTTCACACGGATGCTGTGAGTCTGAACTCTGGTCCTCATGTGTGTAGGAAGCCTTTGTCAGTGATCCATCCCCACACCAACTCTTCTTTTAAAACATTCACAGCCAATGGCTAGAATAGATTGGACATACACAATTTGAAGAATGTACACATAGGTGCCAAATATTTAGCTCTTTATCTGCCTCATTGTTTGCTGAAAGAATTCTATATACACAACTATAACTAAGGTTTGTTCTATTGCCCATGTACTTTAGTAGATTAAAAAGATTTTAAAAGCAAAATAAGATTAGTGGAGTGTATCAGGCAGGTAGAATCTGCTCATTATTTCTGCCTCTTTATGTTAAGCCTCCCTCTATATAATATTCTAATATCTATAGTTAATTGCTAACTTAGTATGTCAAGGACATTCATCTGCTTTAGTAAAGGTGTTGAGGGCCCCTAAGTTCAATCTGTTCTATGATTCATCTTTCCTTTTAATAATTGTGTTACTAGACAGTTCCATGCATGTATATAGTGTACTATGATTTCCTTCTTCCCCGCTCATCTTCTCCTGTCTCCCTTCTCTCTCCATCAACTCCTCACCCTATTTATTAGTCCCTTTCCCCAAATCAGGAATTTTAGGTTTATAAACCATGTCCAGGGCCATCTAAGGATGGCTTGGAACTATCCACAGGAGCCTGGTCAAGTCATCAGTGGGAATATAGCTAAAGGCAATGATTTTCGTTCTACAGAGTCTGTCCATCGGGCCCAGTGCTTATGCAGTGGTGCAGGTATCCACAACTACCATGAGTTCAAGGCTGCAGTGGCTGTGCTTTGCCCAGACGATACTTTCGAAAGGATAGTTTGAATGGTTTGTCTTCAACTCACCTGTGCATATACTCGGTTTCTTGAATAGCTTCAAGTTTCTGTACTCACTGCTGTTCACTGAAAAGAAAAGAAGCTGGGGAGTAGCATTCATTTGTGGGAAGCTGGGTGTAACAATCGTTTATAATGCTGAAAGTAGCATTTGTCTAAGTGTAGAAACACATAGAAAAGGCAGCACAACCGTGTGTCAGTTTAACCAAACAACAGGATTCAGCCCACAGTTCCCCACACACATGGCTCAGTACTTATATCTGTTCAAATCCTACACACTGGGAACTTCACTGTTTACTGTCATTGCCTTAACTGTTTTCCCGCTTGATCAATACCCCACTGGTTCCCCTCCATACTCTTGCCCTTCAGCATGTCAGCCATTTGGGGGAACAGGTCATGTGCCTTCATCATGCCTAATTAGGGGAGTATAATACATCCTAGGAGGGTAAGAACTTCTGGAGATGATATCCTTTCCAAGTCTAGAGAGGACTGCTAACAGGAGACATTGGAAGGGGAGGGATAAAAGTGCTTTGCATACAATACTCATGTATAGAATTCTTGAAAAATTAAATACAAGGAGAGGATGCTGTAGATATAGATGCCTTTATAGCCAATTGTATGCAAAATAAGTCCTCATTCTCCTCTCCTGGAATTTAGAGTAACCTCCTTGTGCATGGTGCTTTGTGAAAAGCTGACTGAGTACAAAGCTGGAAGAAAATGCCACTGCCCCAGATGTTTATATAGGCAAACTGAAGTAGTTTTAAGCATCCCTCCCCTTTAGGTCTTATGTCTACTTTTTAAATTAATTTTTCTAAGCAAAAATGCAGAGTGAAGGGTCTTATTAATAATCATACTGGTCAGAATTGAGGAATTAGCCTGCAACTAGAGCTTCATTCAGCTGTTTGTGCCTATTCTTAGTCCCAAGGATAAAAACTTAGCTTCTGTGTGCAATTCAGATAAGCAGGCTCTTGAACAAGAGCTTCGAGAGTATGTTCTCTCTCTCTGCTTCTGTTCCAGGCTACCCAGCTTGGAAGTCAGAACAGGAAGTGTATACTATCCTCCCCCTCCCAACAACAGCCTTTAGAACAGACTCCCTCTTTAAACTTGGGGTTGATTTGAGGCAGAGTACACAGACACAATTAGGACATGCCCAGACCAAAAGAAAAGGGGGGTGTCACTGGCAGTTATGAGGTTACAGTTTAAAGCAAATCTGCAGAGTAGTGGAGCAGTTCTTATTATTTAATCTTGAGGACCAACTTTATTATTTCATACCTGTGTTGAACATCTATCCATCCATAGAATGCTTGTGTGCTGAACATTGCACTCAGGTCAATCAAATACATGCTGGATGGTCTCTGCCATGGTGCTATACTCTGAGTGAGCTGAGAATTTTATCGTTGCGATCACCATGGTACTACCTGCATGTGTAGAAGGTCCAGAACACTTATTTCAAGTGGCAAATAGTTGATGTTCAAGGAATGGATTTTTTGAATGAGCCACATTCTGGCAGTGTAGAAATTGATAATTTTTTTGGGATGGTTTAAGCCACCAAGTAGGGCCACATTGGCAATTAGGGAGAAGTTGGCGATCTTAAAACTTCATAAACTTTACATTTATGCTTAGCAGATATTCCACCAACTCTTTCTTATAGTTAAAAAAAAAAGACTTTTGGAAAAGACTTAAACGCGGGGTAGGTTTCTCAAGTCTTGGGTGATCTGGACCTATTGTCTACATGAAAGGCATTTGGCTTTTTGTTGTTAATGCTGTTGTTGTTTGAAGTGTTGAATGTAGAGCCAGCAAAACAAATCAGCTATCAACATCTCTTATGTTGTTGACATCTTCAAAAATCAGTGAGCACCCCTGTTGGCTTCATGAACATGATCTGCTCCTTAGCACTTCCTGTTTCTCAAGTTACTGTCATCCTTCTAAATAGTAGTCTCAGAAGAGTCGAGTGGCATGGTAGAACAATATGGTCTGTATGCAACCTTGAAATACACCGGAAGTTTCATTCATTTTCTTTATGGCTCCATAGAAGACTGATAGCTCATTTTTGAGGTTTGATAAGGTCACATGTGTCTTTATTGAAACATGGCTTATTCCATTAGTACAGCCAGTGCTCTTGTATAATTTAAAAGTAATAAACAGCATTCACAGTGATATTTTAAAGTGAGTGTGAGTGTCTACTTTTTCCTGTTACTGTACTTATCAGGTAGTATTGCGGACATGGGGCCTGATCGGGTAGTAAGCTCCTTGCTCTTGCTGGCAGTCCTCAGGTGATAAATGACACTTCTCTTGACACTGACCTTCTCACAGCTACACTCTTTACATACTTAGCTATTTGTGTTATTATACCTATAGAAAATAAATGATTTCTTTAAGATAGGAAGATCTCTATATGAAATATGTTGATTTGTTTCTACAATGCATACCTAGGCAATGATGAATAGTTATTGAGTCCTTGTGGTTCATGAGAGTCTGCAGTGTAAAATTTCATGTGGCTGAAATTCGGCTATGCTGAGTTCAGTTCACCACTGACTCTTTAGCACCACTTTGAGCTGTTATTCTCAATTATTCACACTGGAATAGAAAATCCTGCCTTGGGAAATAGCAAGAGCAGATTACAGTTAATCTCAGCCACACAATCAAAAGGCATCTACAGGGACAAAGCAGCCTGCTATAGTGAGCTGATGGAGACACAGACCAACAGAAGCTATAGCGAGCTGATGGAGACACGGACCAACAGAAGCTATAGCGAGCTGATGGAGACACGGACCAATAGAAGCTATCGCGAGCTGATGGAGACACGGACCAACAGAAGCTATAGCGAGCTGATGGAGACACGGACCAACAGAAGCTATAGCGAGCTGATGGAGACACGGACAAACAAAAGCTATAGCGAGCTGATGGAGACACGGACCAACAGATACCCTGCTCTTTGCAGTGCATTTTTGAGCCCTGGTTCCTATAGCAGATTTAACAGTCACTTAATGAATATCATCCTGATATGGCACCTGCTGTATAGATATAGCAAAGTGTATTAGAACAGGGAGAAACCAGTCCTGAACCCAAGTGCAGCTCACTCTGAGGATTGTGTGTGCACACAGGAATGAGTGTGTTTTCATGATGAGGATTGGCTTTGAGGTATAGGAGTCCTCGGGCAGCTTTTGGAGATCTAATCTGGCGATGATATGTTCCTTTTGGAAGATGTCTTTAAGTTTTTGATTTTTTGTTTGTTTATTTAGATTAGGTCTTGCTGTAGAGTTCTGGCTGGCCTTGTGCTCATTCTTTTGGGACTTTGAATGTGGCATTCGCTCCTGACTATGGAGATGTCTGCTGATAAATCTGCTGTTATCTCACAAGGATCCCGTAATATGTAACTTGGCACTTTCCTATTACTCTTTTGGAATTCTGTCTTTCTCATGGGTCGCCTCATCCTACTATGTCTTTGTGTAGTCTTCTGAGTCTCCCAGACCTCATTGTCCATATTTTTCTTAAAATCTCAGTTGTTTATTGCTGTTATCTCATCAGTTAGGTTTCTGGGTTCCACCCCCGTTTTCTAAGACGCTCATTTGAATGTTTGTTCATTTTGTGGGATCTCTTACTGCTCACTTGGCTGCTTTTACTTTTCGCTTCTTCCCTTTTGTGTCTGAATATGTTATCTCAAACGGATTCTCTTCAGCTTGGGAGCTCTAGCTGGCTGCTTGCCGAGGCTTGCTTCCTCCAGTGTCTGTGGCTGGTTTACTCAATTCTTTGATCCCTCTGCTAAATTCATCATTCTTACTAGGAGCTGGTCTTCTTGTTTCATTGAACTGTCTGTTCCTTTTCTCATATCTCATTTAGCTTCCATGGAGCCATTCTTTTGAATGCAGGCATTTTGTCCATTTCTTTAGGGGTCTGTTGCTTGTCAGTGGGTTCCTCTGAAGACACCGTGCAACCTTGATTTTTTTCACACTTTTTATGTATCTACACTTTTATGTATCACACTTTTTTGTATGTACTTTTATTTTTTATGTATCACACTTTTTATGTATAAGTTTCTTGTACATCTGGCAGATTCCTTACCTCTAATAGTTTTGGATGGTAGCTTCTATTGTAAAAGATTTTCTTCTAAAGATTTTTTTATAGGAGTGTCTGATTTTGGCATATGATACTGACTTGGATTCCTTTTGAATAAAGTATGATGTCATGACAGTTTAGGGTATGGTACATGTGGCAGTGGTGGTATACACTAGACATTTTTATCGCTATGTAGCAATGGGGAAACTGGAACAAGAAAGGTATAGCCCTTACTTCATAGTGTGCCTGTCTGTGTGTTTGTCTACATGTCTGTCTGTCTGTCTGTACACACACATGTGAATGTGTACATGCATTTTCCTCTGGAAAATCAGAGTATGTAGTTGACATCTCTCTCTTTGGTGCCTTATCACATATCCTGGTGATAAAATGTCAGGACCATACAAAGCAGTAAGAGTTAACATTTTGTAGTATCCATCTCCTTTCTGGTGTTCAGATTAGTATAGAAGGACCTGGCTTGGAACTAAGAAGTTCCCAGGATAATAAGCCTGGGAAACAACTTCCAGAGCCTCCTAACTGTTCTATTGCCTGCATCCACCAGAAGAACTGCAGGAACTTCAGAGGCACTAAAATGTTCTTACCAAAAAAAATATATTTTATTGGGGCAGGAGCCATGGTTCAATGGGTGAAGCTGTGCAAACTGATGACTCAAGTTTGTATCCCCAGAACCAATAAAACACCAGGGACAGTAGTGTACATGTGTCTGTAATCTGCACACACTCCTGGGAGGGGATGAGAGGCAGAGACAGAATTACAGGACAGCTAGCCAGCCAGAGATAACCTGCCTCAAACAAGGTAGGGGGTAAGGACAAACATGCAAGGATTTCCTCTGACCTCGATAGATGTCCTTGTGTGTGTATGTGTGCACGTGCGTGCGCGCGCACACACACACACACACACACACACACTTTATTAATGCAGGCATTCAATGGTCATCAAACTAATTGTTATCTTTGATAATATGGTCACAAGTTTAAAAGCAGAAAGAACAGTTTTTTAAATATTGAGCTCCAGGGCAGAGCTTGACAAGGCAAACACATTTTCCAAGTCTATTTTACTTTGTCTCTAATGTGGCTTTCTCTTCTGACAGGACATCGATGGCCAGGCACTCCTCCTGCTGACTCTCCCCACAGTGCAGGAGTGCATGGAGCTGAAGCTGGGACCTGCTATCAAGTTATGCCATCAGATTGAGAGAGTGAAGGTGGCTTTCTATGCCCAGTATGCCAGCTAACCCACCCTTCTTGGCAGGTGTCGCCTGATTCTGATAATGCTGTGTTTGTTGGAAAGGTTTCCAGGACTGAGACCTTGATTTCCTGGGCTTTGTGAAATGGCACAATCATTGGTGATCTCCAAAAAGCCAGAAGCCCAGGACCTCCTTTTTGCACCAGCCTATTTGATAGTCCTATATTTTTAAAGCACATGGAAGGAGCACCAGCAGCTCTGAGAGTATTGTGAAAGTTCTGAGACAGACCTTCCCTGGCTCAGGACCTCCCAGTTTCCTTTTTTTTTCCCCACTCAAACCAGGCAGTTTCCTGGAATCCAGGTTTTCTTACACTGAGGTCTAGGATCTTGGGAAACTCAGACAGATTGAGTGTATCTGCTCAGAATACCTGTTCGTCTTGCTGCCTCTTTTGTCTGTCTCAGTCTCAAGCCCTCCTACAGCTCTGCCACACACATGCAGGCTACTGTGCTTTAGAGTCTCCTCCTGTCCCGTTTGAGCTCCACTCTCCCACACAACGCTGGGCTCTGTTCAGCTCCACCCATCCCCTGTCAGAGGTGCCTTTTCACTCGTATGGCAGCTTACCGTGAGACAGCTACCATGTAAGCAAAGCCTAGATCATTTGCATTAGCAAACACTCTCTGTAGTCTCCTGCAGAACGATAGCTTCAATGTTCTAAGATCACTGTGACCGGTCAGGAGGAGGCTGCTTTAGGGAAGTATCAAATTCTGTATTGAAGAAAAGTTTTCAGGAGGCAAGTATAGGAAAAGATTTTGTGGGAAGAGTTTTTTTTTGTTGTTGTTGTTGTTTGTTTTGTTTTGTTTTGTTTTGTGAACTAGCTGTTTGAGTTTAGAATGTTAACACAGATGGTCACTGAAAGCAAATCCTTCTGAGCTTCTCTTCTGCTAGTGCCTGGCTTGCCACGTGGAAAGCAAGCACAAGAGAGCAGTATTCCATAGCATAAGATAGCAGAGCAAATACTGGATCTGGATCCAGTCGGTTTCTCTCCATTGGCTAATGGCCAACTTCATGTCCTTGGCTAACCTGCCACCACCCTGGATCTAAGTTCCCATGGAGGGGAAAGTTAGGACATTTAGTAGTGAGGCACTGAGCACGCCCTCTCCCTTCTGCTGCTAGAGAGGAGCGTAGGTAGAGCACAATGAGAAAAAGAATGTGGCCACAGAATTTAACCCCCAGTTTCTCCCTTTTACTCTCTTTGGCACTGCTTATAAAATTTCACTAAGTCATTTGTAGATTAATCAGTGATTGTAAAATTTGGCTGATTCTCAGCACTTATCTGTGTTTTCTTATGAGCAATTCAACATGTACTTGAGAACCCAAAGGGGCTGAGGTACATTAGAACGTGGAGGTCACCTCCATGTTTTTTGAAAACTGGCCAAGAAACCAAACTTTCTCTCTGCTTAGAAGTGCCTCACTCTGGAAGCTTAACTTCCCACCTATCTGGGCCTTACTGGTTTAATTTATGATTTTCCATATTTTGTCATAATTATGTTCATCTTTTTTCCTTGACTAGAATCACAACTGTTCCAGAGCACGGTATAACAAGCTGATAACAGCTTGTATTTTGGCAGCGTTTTAAAGCATGGTAGTCCGTCAGGCTTTAAAAACTCTGGTTGCCTCTCTTAGTTACCCATTCCCAACAGTAGACCATGGTTGCAGATGGAATTGGAAACTGAATTATTTGTGGCTGAGACTCTACTCTTCCCTGAGGCTGGCTCTCCACGGTCAAGCTATAGACCTTTGGTGAATGGGTATGCCCTGGGACAACTGGTGCTTAGACTGTGTCCTGTGTGGAGCTGTAAGGATGAAGCTGCCCCTGACAGGGTCTGTGTGGTTGGCTTGCTTTTGGATTTCTCTCTTCTAAGCTACATGTTGAACCTTCCTGTCTTCATCTGCCTTCTCAGCCACCTGCTTTGGCCATAAATACTCAATCTATCAGTTCAAGAGGGTATCTATTTCAAGATGGGTTGGCACTGTACTGACTCCTTCTTGATCCTTCACTGTGGTCTTTACAAGATGAGCTGTTTCTTTTGCATCTGAAATGAGATGTGGCTATGGCATTGCTAGAACATGGTATGCTTTCAGAACAAATGTGGCCTTCTCATGCCATTTCCAGTAATGATACAGAGGAGGAGATACATGCCTCAGAACATGGGGATTTCCTAGAAGTCTGTTGAGCCCACAGAAAGAGCCAGAAAAGCACTAACAAAAAAGCCTGTCAGGACATGTCCACCATGGTCAGAAACCCTTCTTTCTGCAGAACCAAACATCCCAGCCTCTCCTCATGCTGTGTAGGGTCATTCTCTCTCTGCACAGTGTTGGTTCCTTCAGCCCCATCTTTGGCTTTAGCAAGGACAAGATGACAGTAATCTTACACCACCAGTGCCCAACCAAGGGCCACTGTCATCAACATGCAAATCGTCCCCCTGCCCCCAGTAGAGTAGACTTGAGTATTTTGATGACCAAAGAGGATGATTTTCCTCAGAGAGAAGGGCCAGTGTCCTCTAGAGCTCTGATCCAGGATGGTGTGATCACGTGTGGAATGTAATTTTGCCACCAGATTGTAATGTGGGTTTTGTTTCTCTCTAGATTTGCCTCTTACTGCTTTTTGTCTGAAACATAGAGTTGATTTCCAAGAACAACTGGGAAGAAATAAATGGATTTTTATACACATACACCAAAAATATTTTGCCCTAAATACCGTTCCTTCCTGGATGGTTTTATTTCCTAATCTCTCTGATTATCTTCTGGGACCAACATCCTTTCCTCCATATACCTACAGCTTGGGTGCATCACTCCATTCATGGCCTCCTGTAGCCAAGTGAGCAGACATCATCCAGGACGTGCCATGTGACTAAGGAATGGAAGTGCCACCTTAACTCAAATAATCACAGTCTGTTATTTATGCCCACCTTAAAATGTAGGGAGTTTCTTTGAGCCCCCAGTTTCTGGAGTATATTTGTACCATGTTGTAGCAAAATGATCCTGGCCACAAAAGAAATCATACCCTGATCAAAGCAGGCTATACTGGCATTGCATATCTTTGCTGTTCAACAATGGTGTCCTTCACCACAGTATCTAATCTAGAGAGCGGAGAACTGGTCTGTCACTTTTAAAATTAGATGCCTTTGATCCGAGTTTGACTCACAGGCAGCATTTGAGCTCTACAGCTATTTGAGTCCCTAGAACTTATTTGATCATATTCAAAAGATCATTTCCCATGCTTGCTTTGATTTGGTCCTCAATAAATTAAAATGATCCACACTTTCACACTGCCACATCTGACCTTCACTGCCATCTTTAGATGATTCCTTTTGATCAGCCCTTTGAAGATGGGTCCCTCCTAATCTATGTCATAGAATTTTGAGTGCTGTATGAGGCAAATATTGTCTTTGTCTTCTATCTTCCACCACATACCACTTCCTGAGATTCGTTCCTGAGTTTTGGAAGCACTCAGGATTTTCATACTTATTTCATACTAACACCTATCTATATTCATTTCTGTATAATGAAACAGTACAGAACAATATCAGGATTTTTGTTGTGGTTTGACATTGCTGGTTTTGGGTTAAGATATTGAGTCTAGGCTCCAATTACTCTCTATCCTGTCTTTAGAGAGCTGTGATTGAGTGTGCAATTATTTGGAAGAACAAAATGTAAATTAAGATAGCTGTAGTGTTTATGCCAGAAGTCTCTGGGGACATCTACTGCTTGTGTCTCTTTGGTGCAATAATTAACTAGGAAGGAGGAGCTAAACTGGCAACCCTACAATCTAATGATTCCTCTACCTGCTCACTATTGCTTTCTGTTTGCAAATTTTCTGAAAAGCGCTCTCTTTAATCAGATTAACTTCTCAAATTGCTTAATTCTCATAGCTTCTTAAAACTAGGGTGGTTTTTTCAGGTATCCAAATATATGCTATGACAGAGCAAAATTGTGGCATTCGTGACCCATTTAATTTGCTGAAAAATTGTACCTGCTCTCCTGCCTGCTCTCCTTGGGTTTCAGTTTTAAAAACATTTGTGGTCGAAATGATGAATTTCTGAACTATACACATCCTTGTTCAGTTTTCTTTTGATGACTAAGACTCAGTGCCAGGGAGATGTAGGCCATGTCACAGAACCGAGGCAGAGCAGTGCTTTGGGTAGGACAAACAGGAACACTAAAGAAGAAAAGTTCTAGAACAACCTTTTGCTAAAAAAAAATTGCTTTATGGTGAAAACTGTGGGAAGGGTTTTTTTTTTTTTTTTTTTTTAATTTCAACAAAAGAAAAAGTGAACACCGTACCTATCATTCAGAATGCAAGCTAACATCATCTCTGTAAGCAGAGAGAACCCGAGTCACCAATGGTGGGAGCCCTTTACCTCTCATGTTCCACTTTGAAAAGTTTGTATTGAAATTTGGTTCATATCTTGTGTATTGGTGCATAAAAGAAAAAAATCAGTGTCTTTATGTTTGAAGTTTAAAGGACAAAGGGCATGCTCTCTCAGTTTGCTGTAAGATTGTATTCTGTATATATGTTTCCATGTACATAAGGGAAAATATATATCAGAGTTATATTTTAATTTTTATTCTAAATGGAAAAAACCCTTTTTACTTGAAAACATGGGCGCCACATTGCTAATAAAGTAAAAAATTCTATGGTGGTGTTTGTGTTTTGTATCAAAGGTAACTGAATGTATGTTTGGGGCTTGTATTACTTTCTCCTGAAGTCTGTCTTGGTTTTTGCATTTCATTATAGAATTGGTTGTTAAGTTGGTTTAGAGCCATAGCTCTCAAAGTCACCTCGTTGTTATGAAATTTCACTCAGGCAACAGGAGTTTGTTCTAATCTCCTCCCCGTTACTTTGATAAAATGCTAACCCAAAACAACTTAGAGGAGGAAATGATTGGTTTGACCTGTGCTTCCATTAAGGGAAATCTAGGCAGGAATATAAGCAGGAACTTGATGCTGAATGCAGTGCTCACTTGCTCATCCTTGGGCTTATGCTTAACTAGCTTCCTTCTATGGCCAAAGACACCTCCCTAGGTATGGTCGAACAGTGCTATGGGGCTCTGGGAATGATTGGTGCAGTGCTTGCCTTGTGATCTTGATGACCCAAGTTACACACTGAGAACCCAGCTAAGAATACCTAGAGTGCAGGCTTGGTATCCCAGATCTGTGGAGATGAAGGTAGGTGGATCCCTGGCCAATGACTAGTTCAATGAGAGACCATGCCTCAAAAGACAGACATCCAGAGTATAATTCCAGAGGTTGTCTTCTGACCTCCATACAAGTGGGTACATGTGCACACACATATGAACATGCACCCCCATGCACGTAAAAATAGTAATGCTTACTTTCATATGGTTCATGGCCTTGCCAGTTTCAACCATCTTTAATTTCCTAGGGCTGCCTGACACTTTGGAAGAAGGACTGCTTCCTTTCTATAGGAAGCCTAATTTAATAACCACATTGATACATTGGATGACTTCCTATCTCAACTAGGTTTTCAGTATCCAAGTCAGAAGAGGAAAAACAGCCTGTCGCTGTGGTATGCCAGCCTGGAGATCTCATGCCAAGAGAATTCCCCTTCCTTTTCTGCCACTGTGACTTGTACTACACAGGGAGAGGGAGAAGCTAAAAGAGGCTTAGGCTCCTGGGTAATGGAAGTGGACAGTCACTGAGTCCATCATTCTATCCAACCTCAAGTAACTCACTTCACTTTAAATTCATTTTTAGTCTTCTGACAGTCAAACATTGTACAGTTAAAGTTTCGTTCTCTTTTAATTGTGAATGTTTAAAAAAATCAGTTCATAATATAAGTTCTTACTTTACAGTTAAAACTGACTTCAAACCAGAAATTCTTTTGTCCCAGCCTCTGCATACTAGTTACAGATATGCACCACCATACCTGGCCCACTTGAGATGTTTTCATTTGTTTGTTAATTACTGTGATTAAAACTTCAAAATTTTCATAGCAAAAGCAGAGCTTTAGAAAGCACAAGAAGAAACATTATTCATTTTCCCCAATAACAACACTAGCAGCAGATAGAGGATAATACAGCTGAATAAATATAGCGATCATATTTCTATTTGGACTTGAATATCCTTAAAAACAGAAATTTAAACGCTAACTATATGAACACTTCCAAATTTCTAAATTGAATAAAAAGGCAAAAGTATGTTTTTCATGTTGTCATGAGAGCCCTATTTTTAAATTTCTTCTACTTAGCCAGACTATATACAACTTTCAGTTCACTAGAAGCGTCTGGGGTTTGTGGTAGAGTTGTCTATGAGAAGGCACAGTGCTTACTAGAGGTTCAGAGAACATATTTTTAAAATGCTGATTGTGATCCTGACTTTAAGCTCTACTACAGAGCAATAGTGGTCAAACAAACAAACAAACAAAAAAACCCAAATAGTATTGGTTCAAAGACAGGCAGGTAGATCAATAGAATAGAATTGAAGACCCAGAAATGAATCCACACACCTTGGTCACTTGATCTTTGACAAAAGAGCCAAAAACATCCAGTGGAAAAAGAACAGCATTTTCAACAAATGGTGCTGGTTCAACTGGCTGTCAACATGTAGAAAAAGGCAAATTGATCCATTCTTATCTCCCTTTACAAAGCTCAAGTCCAAGTGGAATCAAGGGCCTCGACATAAAACCAGATACACTGAATCTAACAGAAGAGAAAGAACCTTGAACACATTGGCACAGGGGAAGATTTCTTGAACAGAACACCAATAGCTTATGCTCTATTGACAAATGGGACCTCATAAAATTACAAAGGGCACCGTCAATAGGACAAAATGGCAACCAACAAATTGGGGAAAGATCTTTATCAATCCTATATCTGATAGAGGGCTAATATCCAATATATACAAAGAACTCAAGAAGTTAGATTCCAGAGAACCAAATAACCCTATTAAAAATGGAGTACAGAGCTAAACAAAGAATTCTCAACTGAGGAATACCAAATGGCACATAAAGAAAATGTTCAACATCCTTAGTCATCAGGGAAATGCAAATCAAAACAACCATGAGATTCCACCTCACACCATTCAGAATGGCTAAGACCAAAAACTCAGGTGACAGCAGATGCTGGCAAGGTTGTGGAGAAAGAGGAACACTCCTCCATTGTTGGTGGCATTGCAAGCTGGTACAACCACTCTGGAAATCAGTCTGGAGGTTCCTCTGAAAATTGGAAATAGTTCTATCTGAGGAACCAGCTATACCATTCCTGGGCATATACCCAAAAGATGCTCCAACATGTAATAAGGACACATGCTCCACCATGTTCATAGCAGCCTTATTCATAATAGCCAGAAGCTGGAAAGAACCCAGTTGTCCCTCAACAGAAGAATGGATACAAAAAATGTGGTGCATTACACAATGGAGTACTACTGAGCTATTAAAAACGATGCATTCATGAAATTCTTAGGCAATTCATGGATAGAACTTGAAAATATCATCCTGAATGAGGTAACCTAGTCACAAAAATTTACACATGTACTCACTGATAAGTGGATATTAGGCAAAAAGAAGCTCAGAATACCCAAGTTACAACTCACAGACCATATGAAACCCAAGAAGAAGGAAGACCACACCAAAGTGTGGCTGCTACAGTTCTACTCAGTAGAGGGAAGAGAATAATCTCTGGGAAGTGGAGGAAGAGAGGGATCTGGGAGGAGGAAAGGAGGGGGAGGGAAAACGAGGGGGGCAGTTCAGATATCAAAGGAGATGGAGGAGAAGTACAGTGGGTCAGGAATTTGAAAGGAGGTGTGTAGCCGTGGGGGAAGGGGAACAGGGGGAGGCCACTAGAAAGTTCCAGATGCCAGGAACCCAAGAGATTCCCAGAACCCAGCAGGGAGGACTTTAGAGGAAATACCCAACAAAGGGGAGATAGAACCTGTAGAGAACATATCCAGTGGAGAGGGATGGCTCCTAGTTGAGGGATGGTGACACCCACCCACCTCAAAAATATTAAACCAGAATTGCTCCTGTCTAAAGGAAATGCAGGGACAAAGAATGGAGCACAGACTGAAGGAAAGGCCGTCCAGAGACTGCCCCACCTAGGCATCCATCCCATCTGCAGACACCAAACAGACATTATTCCTGATGCCAAGAAGCACTTGCTGACAGGAGTCTGATATAACTGTCTCCTGAAAGGCTCTGCCAGATCTTGACCAATACAAATGCAGATGCATGCAGCCAAAGATCAGACTGAGCATGGGGACCCAGTGGAGAATTTAGGGCATGGACTGAAGGAGCTAAAGGAGTGCAACTTATAGGAAAAACAGCAATATCAACCAACCAGACCTCCCAAAGCTCCCAGTGACTAAACCACCAGCCAAAGAGTACACATGGGGTGGGGGGTACCCATGGCTCCAGCTGGATATGTAGCAGAAGATGGTTTTATCTGGCATCACTGGGAGGGGAGCCCCTTAGTCCTGTGAAGGCTCAATGACCCAGTGTAGGGGGGAGTTAAGGCTCTGAGTTATGAGTGGGTGGTTGGGTGGGGGAGAACTCTCACAGAGGCAGGAGGAGCAGAGAGGGCATAGGGGGGTTGTGGAGGGGAAATTGGGATGGGGGATAACATTTGAAATGTAAATAAATAAAATAACAAAAAAACCCACCCACACAAAAAATGCTGATTGTGTGACGATGACCTTGAGTGATCCCATGTGAAGACCAGGAAGGAGAAAATACTGCAGGAGCCACAGAATTGTCTGAATAGTTTCATGAAGATGTGTTTATGACACTGGTTCAAGCACGGGTCATGGCGCATCCCTGTTGAATATAGTTTGTTTGTAACGTCAAATTTTTTTAGTTCATGTGTAACTGGTATGTCCAAATGATAGATCACAGTAATAAATAACAGGAAGTTTTGCCTTGTCACTATGATGATGGGGCAGCATACAATGACTACCACTGCTGTGCTGCCTCACTTAATGCAAGACTTGTTCTGTTTTAATAATGGGCTTTTGCTGGGAAGTTTTAGAATAATATGTATACATATACACATACACACACAGACATCCTACACATGTAATCATATATGCAAATATTAGGCACATATATATGTGTATACATTATATATGTAGGTGAATATATATGTACATATGTGCACATGTTTGAGTAGTGTACATACACCACACACATATATGTATATGTGTGTGTAGATAGATAGATAGATAGATAGATAGATAGATAGATAGATAGATAGTAGATAGTATGGAGTGGTATGAAGAGAGAGAACTTAAAGACAAATAATATTGAATAAGGGGAAAACATACACATATTTCACATTCCACTGACTTCAAGTACTTATTCCATCACCTTCCAAATATAACACAAAACTTCAGTTTTCTGTAATAGGTAAAAAGTTATGCATGTTTACAGGGTTAATGGGATTAGACACAAAATAAATCCTGTGTGATTCTTAGCACAGAAGACATAATGAATTTTAGGAATCCAGTTTCAGTATAATGATTAAAACTCATCATCTGAGTTTAGTGGCCCCATACCCTATTTCTCCAGAGGTGGAATTAGAGGATCAAAAATTCTAGGATGTCTTTGGCTACATTACAAGATTAATGTCAGTTATGTATCACCCCTTTGGTATAAGCAAAAGGTAGAAAACACAACATATTCTTTGGAGGGCAGCTTTTGGAACAATACACAGGATTTCTAAATCCTTAGTCATGTGGCATGACTCTAAATATTGGTGGAGATTACCTACTGCCTTTGACATGATGCATTTTGCTGATATTCTTATGAACCAGATACAGCTGCCACAATGTCACCAAACATCGTGGCAAATCTAGACAACCAATGACTATGAACTGTATTGTTACCAGCAGTGAGTGCTTCAGTCCTAATTCCATGGCATCTTTACTATCATACCAATTTCTAGCTCCCGACTTCAGCATCAATACTGCTAAGATACACTGGCATTTCCATCTTCTTTATGTCTTCCTATCAAGTTGGTGGTACCTATAAGATGGGGATGAATGAAGCCATGCCCAAGGTGGTCAGGGTATTGCAATGGGTAAAATATCCAGGAATTAATAATGCATAAAAGTGGGAATGAGAGGCACCTGCTCTGGGGTCATTGTCAGCTCCAAGGTAAGAACCACTCCACTGGCATTGAGAGCCCATGTATCTGACTGTTCAAATCTTTAGTTCCATATGAAGTAGTGGGGTGTTTCACTTGACAGAACTTGGAAATGTTTAGGAAGTTTCCCTTAACTTTCATCAGTGACATACAGAGGGGTAGCATTAACAAATACCTCTTCCAGATTGATTTTCCCCCATATGGCTTCTCTGCACAGTCCAGCAAGTCACACGCATCCACCTTCTCTTAGAATCATGCCTAACCTTACAATGCACCATTATCGTTCATTTTCTGACTTTCCATGCCTAACTTCTCCACCTGAAATTACTTCCTCCCCTCAACTTAAAAGCTTTTCCTTGGGGCCACTTTTCTAGAGAATTCGAGTGAAATATATCATTATCATAGTCATGCAACACGCAAACAATAATGAAATATTCTGGCATAACTCAACAGACCTGGGGAGCTCACCAGCCTCCAGTAATTGGGGCACTCACAGTACAAGTCTTTTTCAAATTAAGACTTAGGTTAGAGGTGAGAAATTTTAAAGTAGTCTCTGATTATTAAAGTAATATGTTTATATTGTAGAACGTTTAGAAAGCAAAGGTGTTATTAAGTTGTCCATTATCTCATTATGTTCAATTATAATTTCATCATGTTTGCATTTGTACTTAGAATACAATATTGAAAATAAGCCACATATACTATTTGAAAGACTCACTGGTGTTCTGTGATCATCCTCTGCGAGGCAGCATTCATAATCTTAAATATTAGTGCTTTCATCTTTCATGTGTTTTACTTTGATCAACTAATTTCATTCTTTGTCTCACATTCTACACTGGCATATGATCTCATGTGAGTGTATGATTTGTTCTAACATCTCCGTTCTCTCAACTTCTCTCCCTCCTCTTTACCCTCCCCTTTCCTAGATTCTTGAGTTTTGGTTTTATTTTGTGAACCATTTGCTTCAGCTAGGGTGATTTGGGCAACATTGGCTAGCACTCTTTTTTTTAAATGCTCAAAAGAGCCTATGAATAATCCAACACAACATAGCAAGTGCACAGGCGTGCTTTCCTGGCTTGTAAAGAACTTAGCATTTTGCTGTACTTGCTTCAGATTTATATATTTTTATCTCATAAGTCAAATTCCCTACTTTTCCCTCATTCCCTCTCTCTTCCTTGTGTTTCAGCAATAACCACTATTCTGATTGAGTGTTACAGATTCCTAAGCATGGATTTTACATCTCTGCATTTCAATGTAAACTTAATCATGGATTCTACTTTTGCAGTTCTTCGAAATACTCTTTAGTGTTATGTCATCATGTTGCTTGTACACCAGGCTGCAATTGGCTTTTTCTGTTCAGCATTGCCTTTAATTCATCAATTTAATCCATTGATTGTTTTCACTATACCATAAACTCAAAAGAATATGTATTATGATTTGTGTATCTGTTCCATTGGTGGACCTTTCTCTGGTTGTATAGTTTCATAGAATGTTGCCATGAGATTTTTCTGTGCACCTTTTTCTGTACACAAGTTGCAGTGTCTCTCATCAGACAGAATCAATGGCCAATGTGTGAGGGGCAGTCACCTTCCTCGGTGATGTAGGCACTGGAAAGTTGCCTTTTCTAAAGGAAGTCCTCATTTGTGCTCATAGAGGCAACTCTGATTAAGTTCATTGGTTCACACAAGATTTTTTTCCCTAAGACATGAAAATAGGAGAGGAAGTTGTTGGGAAAGAAGAAAGGGTTTCGTGGGAGAGGGAAGGGTTTGAGAGCATTATAGAGAGAATATGATGAAAGTGCATTTATCCATATCCATATCTATATCCATTTATCTCAGGAAGTGACAATTTTAGAAGTTAGTGGTTCCATTGGAGTAGGGGTGGCCTTGTTGAAGGAAGTGTGTCACAGTGGGTGTGGGCTTTAAGACACTCATCCTAGCTGCCTGGAAGCCAGTATTCTGCTAGCAGCCTTCAGATAAAGATGTAGAGCTCTCAGCTCCTCCTGCACCACGCCTGCCTGGATGCAGCAGTGTTCCTGCCTTAATGATAATGGATTGAACCTCAGAACCTGTAAGCCAGCTCCAATTAAATGATGCCCTTTATAAGACTTGCATTGGTCATAGTATCTGTTCACAGCAGTAAAACCTTAACTAAGGCAATATGTGTATGATATTGTAAATAAATAAATAAATATGTAAGAATAAAGCCCTGCCGTGTACAGGCAAAGCTGGAGCAGGGACAGTTCACACACCAATGTCAAGAATTCAAAGCAAAAGCAATGGGTAACATCTGTTAATGAGAGGAGTGCTCAGTCCACACCTGTACAGTCTCACCTTTGCAGACTCTTCCAACCCAGCAGCTGGAACAGTACCCATTGCCTGGGATCCACAGTGTCACCTACCCTCCAGTCCCTATACATGGCCAAAGGACCAATTCCAATTTTTTTAAAGGCCTAAGGACATGCATCAATTGCCTCTCCTCTTTCCCCTAATGTTTGTCCTTTTGGTGAATTACTGAAAGATGATGGCTCTGTCTGAAACTCAGATATTTATAGTTGGGGAAATCTTACCTTAATCCCCAGGGTTAAAGCTGAGATCTTGGCTCCTCTCCCCAGCTCTCCTGAAACACTTGCCACCATCAGAACCAGGCTTCTACTTGTAACTCCAGAGCCCAGCATATTTGTGGGAGACTTTGAAAATAAAGTCATTTTGCAAAGCACTTGCAGGAAGGCTGTTTTGTGGTATTCAGTCAAAGGAAGTGCTTTTATCTGGGCTATATAGGGCTGCAACCCAGGCCCGCTGCTGATATTGACATTTTGTCCTCTGTACCATTTCTAGTTTGCACAGATCTCTCTCTCTCTCTCTCTCTCTCTCTCTCTCTCTCTCTCTCTCTCTCTCTCTCTCTCTCTCTCTCTTTTCCCCCTCTCTCCCTGGCTCAAATACATCTTACTGAGTTCATCTATTGGTCTTGTGTATTTACATAGTGGAAATGTATTTAAGTTTAAACACACAAAGCTACCATCATAAAAACTCTCTCCATGTTACCAAGCAGCAGGTGTCACTAAGGCTTGTTCTGGGAATTACAATAACTCTTGTGATATTTGAGCTATTTTAAAATGAGTTGTTTAAGCCCAGATGAACATTTATATTGGCATAAGGTCCATTTAAGTTACAATTCCCCAAACACTCAGCTAGCTGACATTTCTAAATGTCTCTCCCACAATTTTTTGCGAATGTTTTGGAAAAAAAAAGTTTTGCATATTGTCCCCTTGGCTTTCTCGTAAATTCCAGTGGCTGTGAGAGGCATTTGGAATGGTGTAAATGTGGGAATAAGCCTGTTTTGTTCTATGTAACTCGCAAACAATGCTAATACTTATCACAACATAAACAAATTGATCCGTTCCTTTTAAATTAATGATAGTACGAATGGAGGTTCATGTACCACTTATCAACTGAACCCATTTAAAGCAGGCAACCTTCATGTGTAAAGGGCCTGAGTTCACTTAGATAAACTAAGCCCTAATCATCCTGTGTAGTTCATTCCCATAAGCTGAAATGAAAATGTTTTATGAAACATTCAATACACATTGTAATGCCAATTTCTCTCATAATAAACTTAAGAGAGAGAGAGTCGCATGTGCACATGTTGTGCATAGACATGAAATTATTGACATAACAAAATATTATTATGGGAAAATTGACTTAGACAATGAACAAGAGTGAATATGCTGGTACCACAAATCAGATAGCTCTTGTGAGACAGGAAGACCGCTAGGATCAGTCTCCTGGAGGTGGCCCATGTATTAGTTACTTTTCTTGTTACTCTAACCAAATATCTGATAAGAAGCAAATTGAGGAAGAAGACGTTTATAAATCCAGGCATGATATCTCATGTCAAAAATCATAGTGAAGTTTAGGAGCCAGCCTGAATCAGGAAGCAGGCAGCAGCACCAAAGAGAAGCCAACCTGCAGACCCTGACTCACACACAAACACATGTGTGCATGCACACACACATCAAGATGACACTACTTAGCCATTGTCTGTTAGTCAGTGTTAACATTTACATTTTTTTTGCTTAAAATTTTTACCAGGAAATTTTAAAAGACTTAAATACTTCGGTTTTATTGTACCTATAGATATTAAGCCAAAAACAAATTCAAGAGTTGAAAGTTTACATGTGTATACAAGGCATGCATATGGATGCTAATGGAGGCATTGTTGAAAACGGAGAAAATATTTAAATATAAAACAATTTAAATCTATGGTGAAACTCTGCAGCTATTAACAGGGATCAACTTTCCTTTACTGAACTTAGCTGCATCAGTGAGATACCACTGTGGAAATAGGCGTATCATCCCTTTGTATGAGAAACAAATGTATATATGTTGTAGTAAATCTCCAACCCCCAATAAGCCCATGCAAAAAAACACACAACTCAATCACAATATTTATAAGCTGCATGCCTAAACTGGGCTGATTTCCCACTACACTACTCTCTTCCCCAGCTGTGAGATTCCTTGCTACTTACAACTTTCCAGGCCACGTGGTTCTGCTTCATCTTCCTTCTACCTCCTCTGTCTTCCTCTTCCTCTGTCTTCCTCCATCTCCTCATCTCCCCTCTCCTCCTTTCTTCTTTCCTCCTCTCTAAAACCTCCAGCCCACTTTTCCCTTCCACTTCCAATCACAGGCTCTACCCTTTATTTGACTAGTTAAAATGGGGAGAAGGTTCACATGAAATCACCTGAGTATGTGATCTATTCCTCATTAGGGCATCCTTTCTTGAGGAAACAGAATTAACATCAAAATACAAACAGCACCAGGCCAACCCACAACATTTCCCCCCTTTCTCTCAAATATAAATTGAGCACAATTATTACAATTATGTAATTTATAAAGTATAAGATACACTTAATACCCAGTCCATGAATTTAGATGAAGCACTCTACCATTTATCCTAACATTGATATTTATACTCAGGAGCCTAAGAACATAAAAAATTCCACCTTTATTCTTGAATTAAAAAGTTATAATCATTTATAGTCTGCACAGATAAAAATATATTTGTGTTTTATAAATGTTGTTAATAATAAATGATAGTGGCACACACACATGTGCAATTACAGGCAAGACACCAATCCCAGGTGTTCTTCAGGGACTGTCCACCATGAACAGGATCTCGATGGCTAAGTAGGCTAGTTGGTGGCCTGGAAGCCCTGCGAATCCATCTGTCTCCTCAGCACTAGGAATACAAGTGTGATCAAACCATGTTTTTATGTAGGTTCCAAGAATCAAATTCACACCACTTTGCTTGCCTTTCCAGTACTTTGTCAATTAAACTGTGTCTCCAGATCCTAGCTACAGTTTGGGGAGCTACAAAAGAAACTTTAACACCCATCTTTACTTACTATCTTTCCCATCCTTATGCTATGGCAAGAAAGAGGCCATTCATGTGCTAAGAGCAAGCCATCTATGTTGACATTGTTCATTTCACTATGCCTGAGCTACCCATTGTATGGTCTTCCTTTCCACTTAACCTGTTTACAATGACTCTCATATGGTTCAAGAAGCCCCATGAGAACCAGTTCTAGGTGTCATCAAATCTTCAAACCCACAATCCTATGCCACAGAATGACAAGCTGCGTTCTGTTCTATGTTTCCACTGCTTTTTTATAGATGAAACGAGGCCTGAACAAGCTGGCTGCCTTTCCCTCCGAGGTTGCGTTCTATCCCTAGGAACCGTTAAATGACCGTTAATATTAAAAGCAGCATCGTTAAAAGTTTGAGACACGTGAAGGAACATGATGCAAACAATGCAGAACAAATAGATGGTTGGGTAATCTTTCTGGAATAAGCAGGAGCAATGAGAGTGGAGGGGGAGATGTCACCGGAGGACCAAAGCCAAGACAGCTCCAGAAAGGCTTCCATCCCAGGTTCAGTTTGTTTTTGTTTTGTACTCTAAAACCACCAGGTGGGATGGGCAAGTATACAAGACTTTACAGAAGCTTTCCTGGCAGTGAACAGGTTGTTAACGGCAACGGCTTGTTGTTACTGTCATTCCTCCAGGTCATTCTCTTTCAGGTGGCAAGAAAGCTTGTGCTTGGCAAGTAGGCAATACAAGCAATGCTTTAAGTAAATCACTAAATAAATCAGTATCTCAAAGTTCGTCTATTCTACTTTATTATACTTAAAGATCAAACTTTTCTTCATAGAAATCACAGGACTCTGTCCAGATGAGGTAGGGGAGTCTGTCTTCTTAACTCTTGGCACACTAGGGTGTGATGATTAATATTGATGTGATCTGGAATCAGCTAAGAAATACCCTGTGGGCCCATTGTGAGAGCAGTTCCAAGAAGGATTAACTGAAGGAAGATGCTCTACTAGGAAGATGCTCAACCAGGAAGATGCTCCACCCCACAGCAGCTCAAGCATCATGCAGCCCAAAGGAAAGTCAGTACTCATTTACCTTCTACCTTTTCTGGTTACGTGTGTCCTGATTTTGCTATGACTACCAATACCATTCTTCATTGGCATCAGGACCATTTGGCCTTTCAATGGAAACTAAAGGCCAGGAACTGTCCAGGAGTCCTCCAGACCCTCAGCACCACTTTGGGACTGTTGAAGCATCCAGCTTTGTGGACTGGATATTTACTGGGTTCTCAGCTTCTCTAGCATGCATTTGGCCCTTGTTGAACTACCTAGCCCTTCTCATGTAAGCTACTCTAATGCATCCCATTTCACAACACATACTCATTCTATTGACTGTTTCTCTCAGGAACCCTGCATCATGCATTTGGGTACCTATTTCCAGTGTATCCCAGCCCCTCAGACTATATAACCTTAGTTCAATAAACAGGTATGTTGATGCTGAATACTTGTTGACATTTGCAGTGTCAACTTCTACACATTCTAAAATTGTCACCTTGTCACATGCCACACAAGTCACATTAGCTGTGCTAATCCTATTTCAGCAAAAGTAAGTCCCCACAAGATACTTGGAACACAATACTCTTTTATGACACTTGATGAGAAACACTTATGGGAAACAAAGTCATCCTTTTAGGCAGAATGAGCCCTTGGGAAAGAAGCTAAAATGGGTATTTGTGTGGGTCCTTTGGTAGCATGACCACCCTGGCAATAATGATGTGTTTGTTTATTTAAAAAAAAAGAGAGACATTAGATGTGGCCAGATTTGCATAAGGAACAAGACAGTAGAGAAACTGTGACATCCAGTGACACTCGGAAACCCAAATGACAATGAAATCTCTTCACAAGGACCGAGTATGCAAGTCCAAGTGATCACAAGTCACCATTCCTCCAACTCCAGAGAAATGGGGTAAAATACATGCTGATAATATGCTTGAACTCAACAAGTATTTACCTGTGCCTGGCATTACCTTATGTATGCCTTTGCTCAGAGGATTGGCCCTATTTAAAGGGCAGCTCTCTTCCTGACTTCATCTCCTCCCACTTTGCTCTGTTCTTTCTTCTTCCCGATGCTTATAATGCATATAGTGTAAGTAATATGGAACAAAAGCAGGATTAGAACTCAAGTCTCCAAAGGTCGAGATCCTTTAGTACAGAAACAGTTTTGCTTCATTTTCTGAGTCATTAGACTGTACTGGGAGCCTTAGAGTCTACTAAGGCTAACATTACCTATTTCTAGTCTAAAATAATTATATCACTAATATGTACTAGTGCTCTCAAAAAGAACCATCTCACAAGAAAATGGCTTATTCATCTTCTAGAAAGCATTGATGGAAAGAAAAGCGGATTCCACATGGACCTGCTTTCAAAGAATTGGTCTCATGACAAATTCTTGGTATTTATTACAGTCTGACTTTTAGTAACATCCTCTAGTCATGACCACAACCCTTTGAATTGTGTTCTGTGCCTATAACCAGAAAAATCAGACACTCAAATTGTGCCATGGTACTCCAAGGCCATAAGCAAGATACCATCTTTAAAAATCAGGCCCAGGCCTCATTTTTCCCCATCACTAAAAATAAAGACAACTAAAGAAAAAGCAATACTGAAACCCTCACATGCAGAGCAGAAGAAAGAAACCAGCAATGAATAGTTCAGTCCATTTACAAATAGGACAGCTGATTTAGATAAAAATGCCGTTTGCTCATCAACCATAGAAACACATAAAGCCAAAACAGATTTTAAAATTTCAAGGAAAATTTACTTCACATAACAATTTTTTTAGTCAATCAACTACTTATTTACTTTTATGTGGCTGGGTGCTTTGCTTGCCTGTATGTCTGTGCATCAAGTATGTGCCTGGTACCCAGATGCTAGAAGTAGGCAGAACTCCTAGGACTGGAGTTACAGCCTGTTACAAGCTGCTCTGTGGGTGCTGGGAATTGAACCCCAGGCCCTCTGGCAAAAGCAGCCTATGCTCCTAACTGCTGAACTACCTCTCCAGACCACTTTTAAACTTAGTATTTAGTAAATGTGGACTGTCTGTGCTCTGAGCAGTGTTTAAGGAGAGAGGGAGCCCCAGCCTGGAAAAGCTCTACATTCGTACCGTTCTGGAGGTCCGAGCACTTCTATGCAACCAAGAAACCATAGACACTCCCTGGCTAGAGGGAGATCTTTTCAGAAATGGAAAACTTTGAGTCAGAGTTAACTCAGATCTGGATCCGGCTTTTAGCCTAGTAACCCATCTAAGTAAGAGTCAAGGACCCCTGTATTTGCCAGCTCACCCCAATTTATACCAGGGATTATCTCATTTAATCCTCCAACAGTCTTTTGTGGCATTCTCTATTATTGCAACCTTCAGATGAATAAGCTGCCATAGTGAATGAATAGTTCATAGAGATCAGCTAATAACTGGCAGAGCAGAAGCTTGGCTCTAACTGCAGAGTTCAGTATAGTTGGCCTTTCCGGTAGATTGCCTCTTTAAACACATGCATAAAAGGCTATGCGGTGAGCACACAAATCATTTTGAAATTTCTAAATTTCTATTATCATTATTATGACTAACTACGTATATTAGCTCCTTGGTAGTTTTGATCACATGAATATTGGTCAATAACAACTCTAACAGGTAAGAAAAATAAACAGTAAAAAAAATAAAAAGGACCTAGCAGCCTTTTCATCTGTATTCTCAGGGGTGGGCTAAAGAGAAGCGTTGAAAACAAACCCTTAACGGGATTGAGAGAGCAGCAGCTCAGAGTATTCCAGAACAGAATATTTATAGCACAGGTCTGAAGAGTCATTCAGTGCATACTTGCTGACTGGGTGGAATCAAACAGACTTTCCTGGGTGACATGGCATGGGAGCTAATTGCAAACTGCATTTGAGGAACCACTTGATGAGGCGAAGCAGAATTCAATGGTCTGATGAGAAAGTTATGTTATTAGAACCTCCTTGCCACTGGGGACAGGAGGAAGCCGAGAACACTGTCAAGTGCAAACAATATCCAAATAGAGAACCTCTTCAATTTAATAATTTTCAAAAACTGTTCGATACAGCTAGCACATTAAACGTCCTGGAAACCTCATGGAGTCATTGCAAGCTGCCTCACTTAACCGTCACATAAATTCCCAAGTGCAATTTATAGCAGTTAGTAGAGTCATCAGAGTTGCATCCTCCATGAGTGCTACTTCGGCGTTAAAAGAGCATTGAAGATTATGCTCTGGAAAATTATGTGGTGACAGGTTGGAATCAAATAGTTGCACATCAAGGAAGGGAAAAGGAAAACGGCTGAAGGGATGGCAATTCTGGGCTTGTAGTCTTGAGAAACACCTATGGCCTTCTCTATTTTCATTTGCAACACAGCCATCTGAGATTTGGCGGCTGTTTGGGAAGTCAAAAGTTCTTATTCCATTGTGCAGAAATTGACAGATTCTAAACAAATACAGAGAGTAATCACTGGAGAGTATGCAGTAACTCGGCCATATGGAAATTACAAATTAGAATATCTTCCTCCCGAGTGAATGAAATATGCAAAAGAACACTGTATAATACAATAGAGTTCTTGTAATCCCCAGGCAGCTACTGTTAGCTGGCTATTTTATCACGGTGGTGTATACCCTCAGTTAAAAATAAAGGCATGGAATTAAATTTAGAATGAATTATAAAATTCTCTTAAAGTTCAGGTTTTACATAAAATGCCATTGGGAGGTATCAAAACGCTCTGGCAACCGATGGCATAAGTCTTTTTAAATGTCTGTGTGAGCCTTACTGAACAGTTTACTTGTTTTTACCATAATTCTTTTATTTGTGACCGAGCATTGCTCTAATCTGTTTTCGGTCTGTTGCGTGCGCATGGTGTTCCAGATTCTCGAGAAACAGACAATTTAGTTTTGACAACACTGTTTTTACAACCTCAATGGTATCTTAGTAACATTGTGTCTCATGGGATGTATCTGTGGAAGATAATATAGAAGTACAATGTTGATGGCTATGGTATTAATCCATTCATCCATAGTCTTCCCCTCCCCGCTTTTGAGATAAAATCTCCTGTAACCTAGTCTGATTTTGGACTTATTACATAGCCCAGGATGACTGTGAACTTCTCATCCACCTTTGCAGGCATATGCCACCACTCCTGGTTTTATGCTGCACTGGGAAAGAAACCCAAGGTGTTGTGCATGCTATGCAAGCATTCTATAAACTAAGCTGCATGTCCACCCGATTCATCAGCTATTATTTTTTTCCACAAGAGATTAGTGTTGCACTTTGGTGGTCTCTGCTTACAAGACCCCAAACTTAGTGTAATAAAATATGTAACAGAGGGATCCCCGATTTTTTAGGGATTTACAGCCATTGAGAATCACATTTTCATTTTCAAGAGAATATTCTCTCTGAGATAATGACTTTAGCTAACTCCTGATTGTTTCCAAGGCTCACCCACTTTCCCATCTTGTATGCCTTTCATTTTTCCTCAATCTTTTCACAAAATAATGGTTGGTGTGTGCAGATAAACTCTCTCTCTCTGTCTCTGTCTCTCTCTGTCTCTGTCTCTGTCTCTGTCTCTCTCTCTCTCTGTCTCTCTCTCTCCCATATTCTCCCTGGAGTGGTCAAACTCCCAGTGGTAAGCCCCTTAAAAAACCTAAGTCTTTCCCCACCCACACATCCTAATGGAAGTAGTCAGCTATGGAGAGATAACCTCAACATCCTTAACTCAATTTTAAAGAATTCTTTTCACTGGTTTTCCATCTAAGCTGTTATGTTGGTAAGGGTCAGGGATATATGGGCTGTAACAGAAACCTTCTATGTTCTTCTTTCTTAACTGTGAATCTTCAGTCATTGATACCACTGCAAAAGTAGCTTCCTTGCCATTTATAGTCAGCAGGAGTACTCATCATGAACTTCCACATGGTTTCTGGCATCAGTACCGGCCATGGGGCTAAAAATGTTTCCCAATGTCGGGACAGACCATAGAGACCAAAATGGCTGTTGGCAACATCAAGGCCCAGGAAGGTCAACATGGCTTTAGGCAACAGCACGGACCACAGATATTGACATGGCGTTCTGTAGGAACATGGGCCATGGACATCAACATTGTCTCTGACTGCAGTAGTATCACAGACCCAGATGTGGCCCTTGGCAGCAGCATGGACCACTGACATTAGCATGGCCTCAAATCATGTAATAAGTCCATAGTTGGTGTGTCAACCCCATGGAAGTTTCTAGAACAGTGACTTTCAACCTTCTTAATGCTTCAGTCCTTTAATACAGTTCCTCTGTTGTAGTGACCCTCAACCATAATCATAATATAAATATTTGAGTTCCACAATGATCTTAAGTGATCCCTGTGAACAGGTCATTCAACTCCCAAGGGGGTCATGACCCACAAGTTGAGGACCCCCATTCTAGTCAAGGAAGATACTGAGATGGAAATACTGTATTAGCAGCAAATTATAGTTACAAAGTAGCAATAAAAATAATTTTATGACTGGACAATGGTGGTACATGCCTTTAATCCCAGCACTTGGGAAGCAGAGGCAGGCAGATTTCTGAGTTTGAAACCAGCTTGATCTACAGAGTGAGTTCCAGGACAGCCAGGGCTACACAGAGAAACCCTGTCTCAAATAATAATAATAATAATTTTATGGTTAGTGTCACCACAACATGAGAAACTGTACTAAAGTGTTATGGCAACAGTCACAAATGTTCCAAGATCACGGAGCCTCCTGAAACATGACTGGACAGGCTTCTTCTTCTTTTTTTTTTTTTT
>NW_022196913.1:7632899-7649568 GCF_008632895.1 Mastomys coucha
TTTTTCTTTTTTGAGACAGGGTTTCTCTGTATAGCCCTGGCTGTTCTGGGACTCACTTTGTAGACCAGGCTGGCCTCGAACTCAGAAATCCGCCTGCCTCTGCCTCCCAAGTAGTGCTAGCATTAATGGTGTGCACCACCACTGCCTGGCCAGAAAAGTTTCTTTTTGACTTCTAAAAAATTAAGAGCAGCCACTAAACTAAGAACAGAAGGAAGGAGGTTTATAGCAACTTGGCAAAACTAGACAAATTCTGTCAGAATATACCGCATACTTCTCTACCCTTGATTACATCTTTACAAGCATTAAAATACATAAAATCAGTAACCTGCCATCAGTGGAGACGAGGTATGTGAAAATGATTGACATTTAACTGGAAGGGAAGTATTGCATGTTTTTATACAGTTTGTAAGAATTAAATAAATATGAGTTAAATGTGGGCAAATAGAAGGAATGAGCTGTGGTAAATAAAGTATCTATTTCTGAACCATCAAGAATATAACTCAGGTGTTATTTATTTTGTATGTAGGTTTAAACTTTAATTCATCAAACACCTATGTGATACTCCTGCATGTATTATAGTGCATATGAAAAATACTTATTTTCCAATACCAACATGTTAAAGTCAATGTATAAGAAGAATAACAAAATGAGGTGAAAATAATGGCCTTCTCTGGGCTGAGTGGGAAGGTCAAGCAGATTACCACAAGAAGGTTGAAGATCAGGATGGCGGGGCTTGTTGAGTATAGGCAGAAGAGGGGAGACTGCACATGATTATGAACTACGGGCAAGTTCATATGATAAACTTCAACAGCAACCTTAGTGGAGAGGGATGCGTGCATGTGTGGAAGCAGTACACCTGATAAAATTCCCGTTTAGAGTTGTAAGATCAATTGGATGTTAATGAGGTCAAAGGTTGAAGACTGGTTGATTAAAAAACATTAGTTTCAGTTCCATAAAAGATGAGCTGGTAGTGTAACGTGTGCCAGACCTTCCTGGCAGCTTTGGGAAAGGCCTGAGACCAGAAAGTTCCTCCAGTTCTTGCTTTGGAGGTTGCAAAGCCTCCTTACTGAATCCTTACTGCTCAGGGTCAGCTCATGGGTTGAACTACTTTTCCTGCTATTCTGTAAGTCTCCAGAGACTCCACTCACTCTCTTCTCTCACCTAGGAGACATGCATTCCTTCCTGATATCACATCTACGAAGAATTATATAGATCAGGTTAGTGCTTGGGTGTACGTGTAAAGACTATCTGTGTTGTGTTTATTGAAATGGGAAGACTGAAAGTGGGTGGCAATGTCACATGGGCTGAGGTCCTGGACCCAATTAAAGGAAGCATCAGCCAGAGCACCAGCACCCTTCCCCCTCCCCACTCCCGCAGCCATCTTTCTTTTTGCTCTCTGACTACGGAAGCAGTAGGACCAACTAGCTACTTCCAGCTTCTGCTTCCACATCATCCTCAGTTTCCCTTGGAACTGTAAAGATAAAATAAACCCTTCCTCTCTTTAGAATTTTGTTGGATATTTTGTCATAGCAACAGGAAAAGCAACAGATCTAACTAAGCATCAGAGTTGTGGTATTCCATGAATTTTGAGGGCCAGCCTTGGGAACCATTGACTCCCTTTGTCATTTTTGAGTATACACAGAAGAGATGGCAACTGGTCTCCAGTTGCCCATGACCTAATTAGCCAAATGTGCCTACAGTACCTGGGAATCACTCAGCAAGAAAACAGCTCTCACATCTTCTTTGCCTCAATTCAGAGTCTTTGCTGCAATTTACATGGAGGGACACTGTACAGCTCATTTAATTACCCTGCCATTTTTAAGGACTGCTCTTTGACTTAATTTTATCTCCATGAAGCACCAAGAGACTTCTCATAAACAAAGAGTTGCCTTTGCCCGTTTCTGGGAAGGAGCCCCCGGGTGGAGGATTGTGATTTACAGAACACTAACAGGGCTACAGAACAGCCTTGGTACCAGAAGTTTCGAGGGCTTAATTATTGCCTTTAAATTTGCAGCTAGATTTAGACATTAAGCATCATTCACCAGAGGAAACAGGGCAAAGAGTCCAGGACTGTACAGCTAGCAACAGGCTTGAAGGGGGATGTCAGGATTATTCGATCTCCAAGGTCCTGTAGAGACATCAGCCTAAATCAATCTTTGTTTTTTCTATGGCCAGTTTGCTGCACTCTTCCTGTGGCCCATATTTTGCATTAAAAACAACACTTTGGGGGCTCAGTGGGTGAAAACGATGTCCTGAGTAGGCACAAGGACCTAAACTTGATCCCTAGCACCCACACAAAAAGCCAGGTGCAAACGTGTTTGTGTGTGTGTGTGTGTGTGTGTGTGTGTGTGTGTGTGTGATCCCTGCTCTGGTGAGTGTAGGAGAGGCAGACATGAATTCTTGGAGCTCACTGACTAGAGGTCAAAACTAATAGGTTCACTGAGAGACTCTGTTTCAAAAACTAAGGTGAGCAAAACCTGAGGAAAAATATCCAGTATTGATTCCTGGTACACATGTATGTATACATGAACATGCATCCCTATGTACCTGTGTGTTCATATGCATACATATACAACACACATGTATTTTTTACCTCATCTAGAGTATTCCACTCATAGAGTGTTGTAAGATTAACTTTACCCTAAAAAGATACCAGCATTTTTACTTTTTATTCCTTTCTGTCTCTGACTAAGGGTATAAAAATATCAATACTATCAGAAAAAAGTTTTCCAACTCTTAATCCTTTAAACCACTCCTTGACACTACTCATGAACTGCTGAGTTGAGAACAGGAGATGGTACAAATCTACAAACAACCCTGACATGACCATTTTAAGAACTAATCATTGCAAAGACACCAAGGCACCAGCAAGTCTGATGTCTCTGGAGGGCCTGCATCTTGATTCACAGATGTTATCTTCTTGTGCCCCTACTTGACGGAGAGGTGAAAGATTTCTCGTGGGAGTCTCTTCATAATTAGAAGGCTTTCTTCATTCCCCTTATTTGCACTGAGAACTCTTTCTGTTGCAGTAGTTCTCAGATTTTAAGAATTCAGCAGCATAGGGCCTGAGAGTAGGATTCAGAACTCAGCCAGGACCCTGCTTAAGGCAATGTGAGTGCTGCTTTGAGCTGCACAGATGTCTGGAAAAGTAAGACTCTATTTCCAGCCACCATATCCAATACATTGGGTAATCACTAGCATTTGGATATCAAGAACTCTATAGAAAGGAGAAACTGAGGGATGGGTAATCTTTCTGGCTTGCCTTATTTATTGGGACTCTCTGGTCCTGATTTAGCCTCCGACAATATTTGGTGTATTTCGACTAGATACAAAGCATCACTGTGCCATTGTCCAAATTGCACCCACTGTCTTTCTCCTTGACTTGACAGTTGAGCAACAGGCCAATGTTACCTCTCCTGGGGGAGGAGTTCCCAGGTTTCTGTAGGCAGCCACAGACTCCTCTTGGGTTTGTTTTGTTTTTCCTTATCCCCTTTGTCATAAATTTAGCTTTCCTCCAAAATGGGCAGTGATACCAGAGGGCATGGTATCTAACCTTTTGATGTCTACACTTTATAACCAAGTACACAGTAGGTGTTCAACAAATATTGGTTGTCAGTCTGTAGGGGAATCTATAATAAAATTCTACCCACCATAAAATGGGTTATAATCAACAGGAATCTATTTTTTACAGCTCAAAGGTGGGACCAACAGACTCAGTGTCTGGTTGATAATTGCTTCCTAGTTCATAGATGGTGTGCCTACATGCCATGTTGTCAATTGGCAGAAGGTGAGAGAGAACACTGGGGACTGTTTATAAGGTGTCAATCCCACTGACACCTTAACATACCCATCAGTCACTCCACATGTCTTCCTTCTTAGTCCGGTAACTCTGGGGTTAGATTTTAATAGATAAATTCAGGAGGACCACAAACATTTAGACCATTGAAGACAGCAGAATCTCAATCACAACCTTTTTTTTTTCTTTTCCTTTTTCCTTTTACACTAATTTTGAATAGCAACTTTCTTTATGCACAATGCCAGTGTTCTGGTACAATGGATAAATACTGGTTAAAAACCTTCTAAGTGATTTTCAAGAAGCATATAGTAGGTGGGTGGGTGGTGACCAGAAAACTGTTTAGCTTCTCAGAATACAAAGTGAGGAGAAAATTACAACACAGAATAACAACTCATCCCTGTGCCCAGTCATGTTGATATAACAGAAAATTGTTAATAGTGAAATAACAGATCTGAAGGGCCAT
Organism: Mastomys coucha; assembly: GCF_008632895.1. Lineage (NCBI taxonomy): Eukaryota > Metazoa > Chordata > Mammalia > Rodentia > Muridae > Mastomys > Mastomys coucha. Next base: position 7,637,159 of record NW_022196913.1, read on the forward strand.
TGCCAAAGAACTATCACTGAACAGGGCATTGAATGTGGAAAAGAACAGCAGTTAGCAGGATGTAATGGCACCGCATGGTAGGCCGTCTTTACAGCTAGAGTTTATGAGTTACGTGGCCCTTCATGGGTTCACTGTCCATTATCCTGCTGAGTTCTCTGGTCCTTGGGGTGCACGGAGTCAATTGTATGCTCCAAATTTTATATCAGACTTGCTGTGAGTCAAAAATTGTTCTGTGAGGTTCTGAACTGGAAGAGTTACCTCCTGAGCGAAACAGCCCAAAGCGCAATGCTTGCTTTCTGAATACCAACCGCCTTCAGCCCCTCCTCTGTGTGTGTGTGTGTGTGTGTGTGTGTGTGTGTGTATAACTTGAACTCATGATAGAAGAGTAAAGGGAAATAATGTAGATGATTTAAGAGGAATAATTTGTTAGAATCTGAAGGGAGTGGCACTGAGACTTTCTACCCCATTGTAACCAAAATCAATAAGTGTTCAAGTCCTGTACATAACATTTGTTGAGCTGAAGACTGGCTCAGTGGCTAAAGTGCTTATACCATAAGTGTGAGGACTCAAGTTTTAGCTCTCAAAATATATATTTTAAAAGCCAGAGGCAGTACATTCTTATAATTACAGTGCTGGAGAGGCAGAGTCGGAAGGATTCTTGGGGTTTGCTAAGTAGTCTATACAAACCAGTGAGCTCTAGGTTCAGTGATAGACTCAGTATCAATTAAAAAATAAAATAAAAAATTAAAATAATGTTACAAGCAACCAAGAAAGACATTCAACGTGCATCTCTGTCTTCTACACATATATGACTATACTTACACATGTATGTATATGCATACAACACAGATAAAATTTAAAACTAATAATCCTGTAATAGTTGCATTGGTCATGGCACATTCTTCTGGGTTTTTTTAAAAATCATCTCTAGGTGAGTTATGGTCCTTTTTTTTTTTTTTTAACCCCTTTTGCTTTTTAGAGACAGGATTTCTCTGTGTAGCCTTGGCTGTCCTAAAACTAGCTCTCTAGACCAGGCTGGCTTCAAACTCACAGAGATCCTCCTGACTCTGTCTCCTGTGCTGGGATTAAAGGTGTATGACACCACTACCTGGCTGACATATTAATTTTTAATATTGTGTGCGATAGTTTTGATTGTAAACTTGACACAACTTAGAATCATCAGGGAATAGAACCCTAAGTGAGGACTTACCTTAGATGGTATTGGTCTGTGAGCATGTCTATGCAGGGTTGATTACTAGTATCAGTTGACATAGGCAGAGCCAGTCCACCGTGGGCAACATCATTCCCTATGTAATCCATCCTGGACTATGTAATATAGAACTTGAACTGAGTAATAGGCATGAATGTATCCATCTCTTTTTGCTGTTGACTGTGGATGTGACCAGCTGCTTCCAGCTCCTGCCACCATGTCTTCCCTGCTATGATGGAATGTAACTTTTCACTATAACCTGAGTAAGAAAATTCTCCTCTAGCTTGTTTTTTTGAAGTGTAATTTATCATGGCAACAGAAATGCAGCTACAACACCATGTAAATGCTATGTGAGCAGGGTCAGTACTGTGGTGTCTAAGGATTAATTTTTAAAAATCTTTAAAGAAAATCTCTGAAGAAAACCTTTGAACATGGTCAGTATATCTATGTTTTAAAAGTATTTTTGATTTGTATTTGTTTGCGTATGGAACCATGGGTTCCATGTTCATGGCCTGTCATCTGTGGCAGAGGGAACAGGTTACTATGCCATCATTGTTGGTTAGCTTGTAAATAGCTTGTCCCCTATTTTAGTTTTAGTTCTCTCATTTGTAGAAAAAGTAATTTAAACTCAATGATATCTTTCCAGTGACTGAATTTTCCAATAAGATGAGAAAAATGCTTATGATAAGGCATTTCTTCTTAACTCTGTAAGAATTACTTTAGGTTTTAAAGATATACATGGATAATAAATAGTGAACTGCTAACTTTTACTTCTAAGTATGAAGAAGTGGGATTTCCAAACTGTATTATTGTGTGTGTGTGTGTGTGTGTGTGTGCATATGCATACTCAGGTACACATGTTTGTATGCATATATTTATGTACGGGTCAAGAAGTTAACATCACCTGTCTTTCCTCAATTGCCCTCTATTCTTTTTTAAAGCAGGGTCTCTCATTGAACCGCAAGTTCATTCATTTGTCTAGGATGGCTGGCCAGTGAGCACAAGGGATCTGCCTGGCTCCACATCCATACCTTCCCCAGTGCTGAATATTAGAACTATATACTGTGTCCATTTTTTTCAAACGTAAATACTCACATTCATGTGACAGTCCATTTTACTCACTGGAATATCTTCTTATCCTTTACTTCAAGGTTTTAACATTTAAATTATTCACTAATGACAAAAATGGAAGGCTCATAAGATGTGTGGAAATTTACCACATTATATCCTATATGAAAAAGAAGCTATGGACAGCTTAGCTGACTGAACAAGTCCCTACCAAAGCAAAGTTTTCCTTTCTCCATAATAAATAAAACTCTAAAACACCAGCATCTCTTGTTCTTATTTTTCCTTAACTGTTTTCAGGTCATCATAAGTAAGGAACCATTGATGACACAGATTATTCACAATTTATCAAGACACTGTTAGTCATGCCTGGCAGCTAAACTGTATGTTATAAAGTGCAATGTATTTTGTTAAGTCAGTTATGAGTATAAAATATTTGTAAGCACAGATTGAAAAGCTACTGAATACACTCTCAGGATCAGAGGTGAGGAGGACACAATATCTGTCCCACCACTGGGAGTAACAGAGACCAGTGGGACCAGGCACACAGGAACTCCCCCAGCAGAGTGGCTCGGGTTCCTTCCAGTCTCTCTCTGGGCTGGTGTCCTGAGTGGCACTTGGGCAAAAGCTCTTCAGCCAGTCCCGCAACACCCAGAGGAAGCTCCACGCCCAGATGCTCTGACATTCTCATGATCAGAGGTGAGGAGGACCCAACATCTATCCCAACACCTGGAGGAACTGGGACCAGTGGGACCAGGCACACAGGAACTCTGCCAGCAAAGTGGCTCAGGTTTCTTCCAGTATCCCTGGGCTGCTGTCCTGAGCAGACCTTGGACTCAGGCTCCATAGCCAGTCCCACAACATCCAGAGGAAGCTGCTGCACTCCCAGGTACTCTAACAAGCCTAGAAGAAGCAAGAATATAATCTTTCAACAAATCCATACAAATCTAATTCCACTTCTTACAACAAAAACAACAGAAAGCGACAATTACCTTTTCTTAATATCTTAATATGAAAATTAATATTACCAACATATCTTAAGTGATTGAAATCCAAAAATATGAGGAGTTAGAAATTTGTTGATTGTCATCCAATGGTCTCTCTAATTTGGTAATTGGAGAAATAGGTCCAATATTGTACAATCTTTATATACATACTTTCAGCTTGTTTGTGACAGTGTCTTGCTGTATACAACATAAGGGCCTTGAAATCTTGCTTCTCCTATCTCAGCCTCTTTATTAGTAGTATTGTTTATTTCATGTTTTTACACGATACTATGGTTTTCAGAATAGCTTATATATTTCAAAAGTATTTATATACCCAAGGGAGACATAGACAATTAACTTGGGAGGTGGCTTGTAGGAAAGAGAACAACAAAGAGTGAGACTGAATGCTTTGCTTGACATTTGTAGCTCTTGTATCAAGTTTGAAGAAGAGGACTTTATAAATTACTCTTTCTATGAGATTAATGCTTTTCCAAATTATCACGCCAATGAACCAGATTCTTACCCACACCTAATGTCTGTGCCACCCTCCAAGCAGAACCATTGTTCATTGAACATTGGTGAATGACTTTATGGATAGGCTATCTTAATACACACACCATTTCTTAAATGAATGTAACCTGTTCTCTGTGGACTGAGAATAAAGTCACTCACTCAAGTCAAATAGCTTTGACCATAGCAGGAAGTCTGTATCCAAAAATTGTGCCTACAATTCATTCCTTGGCACAGCAGAACTGTCAACTCTCAGCTTAGTCATGATGGAGGTAAAATCCTTTGGTGATTTGAGGATCACTGAAGTACAGCCTTATTACAATGAAATACAATGTCTAAAAATTGTTCCTATTTTGGGCTTGTACCACATAAGAACCAAGATTTTAAACTCTACTAAATACAAAACAAACAAACAAAAGACTTTGTATATTTATGTTAATTTAAGAAAATACTAGTAGCGATGTATTATTTTGAAATATACAGTTAATATGTTTGGAGTAATTTAAAATTTATATTGAGAAAAACATATGTATTTTCAGTATTGCTGTAGACAAGCATCTACATAACGCTGTTAAATTGATTGTTGTTTTATATCAAACAACTTTTATAATACTCATTTTTATTGTTATAATATTTTATAAATTTTAAGGAATATGACAAAAAAAGATATTGTAGGTATTGAAGAAGGGGTCTCTGGGAGGAGTTGGGGTACAAAAGGGGAACAAGAATGGAATGTGATTTAATATTTACTTAAAATATGTTTTTATATGTTAACAAATTCAGATAAATTGAAATCATGTAACTTTTCTCATCATAATGCAATAAAAGTTAAAAAAAAAAAAAAAGCTACTGAGTGGACCAGAGCAATGAGAAGCACAAGAATGACATCAATAGAAAAAGAAGTCAGCAGTGAAGAATATGGGTGGGTGCAGTGGATGCCACATTTTCTAATGACCCAATGGATTAAAGGGGACTTAGCTTTTATTATAAAGTGTTAAAATGGGAGATGGGGAAGAACCAGAATTTCTGGTTATATCATCTGATCCTCAGACCTAGAACTTAAACTTCCATGTCTGGCTGGTGTTTATTACATGGGCACTCATGTCTGGCTAAATGATTCTTCATAATGCAGACCCTGAGATGTGCCAAATGAATTGCAAATTAAAGGAAAGAATGAATTCTTATGAATGCTTTTTTAAAATATGATTTTATGGGCAAATAGAGATAATTGGCTTAAATGTTCTTGTTGCAGTCTCTGAGCTCAATTATAATGCTGCTGTTAATGCCAAAGGCCTCTGAACCACACCTTGTTGCACCCTCTTTAACTTCAACAGCTATTCATCAGCTAAAGAGGCCTTCACCCCTATATTCATTACAGTTGAGTGGATATAAGAGAACGTATTCACCCTGCACAGCTACTACTTCTTTGGAACAATTCTCTTTCATTTTTTTATTATATTGACCTTTTGGAAATGAAACAGAACTATTTTTTCCAAGTTTTACTAGCTGTTCTCTGAAAAACTGTCCCTCTGATTTTTGATTTTTGCAATGATATTATTACTGGGACTTGCAGGAAAACCTTCCTTAATGTCACCAAGCTGAATAAGGGGAACTCAAAAGAGTAGAAAAGAAAATATAAGAAGGGAGGTAGAAAGACAGAGAAAGACAGAGACAGAGAGATGGATAGAGAGAGACAGAGAGAGACACAGACACACACACACACACACGGGGGTGGGGAGCTCCCTTATGGAAAGACCATTTGATTATATTTTTAAGAACATAAATAATGAGTCTTTGGACTCTAAAATGTCTTGAGGTTCAAAGGAAAGAATATTATTACCTAAAACATGTGTTTATGATACAGACACAGAGATGGGTAAGTACTGATGTGATCACTACTTTTTTCATTAACTTGAAACTAGGGTTATTAAGAAGTGGGAACTTCAGCCTAGAACTCACCTCTGTCAGACTGACCTGTAGGCAAGCCTATTGGGCATTTTCTTAAGTGATGATTTATGTAAGAAGGCTCAGCCCGCTGTGGATAGTGAGTGCCACCCAGAGACAGGTTGTCCTGGGAAATAATAAGAAAGGTAGTTGAATATGAGCCTGAGGAATAAGCCAATAAACAACATTCTTCTAGGATACTGCCTCCAGATCTCTGTCCTGCTTGGGTTCCTCCCTTGGTATCTCATGATGATGGACTGTAAAGTAAGAGATGAAACAGATCTTCAAATTTCTCTGGCCGTGGTTCTTATCATAGCAATAGAAAGCAACATAGGACTGTTGACATTGTATCCTGGATCAGAAGTAACAAGAGTTGTGGTCACCACTCTGTACTGTGCTAACAGAGTATAAAGAATAGGTGGGTGTATCATATATACTATTTCCTTTATAAAAGAAAGGAGTTCCTAGTTTTTGCCTGATTTGCTGAAATGTCACTGTTGGAGGTTACCATGTAGCATTGACACATGCTCCTGATCTATCCATTTTGGTAAATTTGGCTCAACAGGGGAGTATAATAGCTTTTTGAAAGAACCCCATGCTACAGAGAGAACATTCTGAAAATTGTTCTTGGTAGGAAGTGCTCTCTTCTTACATGAGATTATCAGAGGAAAATGGTTTCAGTGAGTCATTAATAGAGATTTTCATATTTCAAACTTGGAAAGAATCCACTGACATTCTGAAAATATGAATCAAGTTGTAGAGGTTTGGAGAGCATTTTTTAAATATATAAAGCACTGTACCTTATGGTTAGTAAAATGACATTGTTGGAAGTCTGGGAAGAGAGAAATTGATAATGCACACTCAGTAAACATTTGGGTGTCTGATAAAAGTGACTGAAAATAGAAAGTTTGGAGTTCATCCAGAGACTTTTACCATCTGGGTAACATAGCCACTAAATCCAGACTGGAAAACAGCTGAATTGAGATTCAGATCTGCAGGTTGCTGAATCATAAACTATCTAATCATTTATTTCAAATTAACGACAAGTGTTTAATCACCTGACCCCTTACAATGCATCAGTGGTAGTTCCTTTAGTTAGAAGGTACTTTTGTCCCAACAACAAATTGTCCACGGTGAGGATTTTAGGCTTATCACACTCAAGCATTCCTCTGCCCATATTTTGTTATGGTTTTTTATTTTATTTTTATTTTACTTTACTTTGGAAGGGTCTTATATAGCTCTTACTGGCCTCAAACTCTCTATAGTTCTAGGACTTGGGTTGTGGTTCCATTAATTCAGATTTCTGATGCTCTGGGAATCAAACTCAGGGCTCTATGCATGCAGGAAGGCACTTTCTACCTACTCATCTCTAGCCCCAGACTCACAAATCCCATTTCACAGTGACATATAAGGTATTTCGCTGAGTACACCGGGTACGTTATTGGTTACTGGAATTAAGATGAAACAAAACAAATCAAAAAAGGAAGCAAACAAAAATGAAATCTGACTGTGACTGGAAAGTGGCTACTGATTTACCAACATTTTGAGAAGGTCATGCCACATATTATGAACTCAGGAAATGACCAGAATTTAAAGTACGTTTTTTAGTATTGTTATGTAGCCTCATTGTAAAGCTGGAAAAAAAAAACATTTAGTGGCTTGAGCCATAGTGACATAGAGGATATAAATATAAATATATATATATACATATATATACTATTATGTATATTATTCATGTGTATATATAACTATATAATGTATATGATATATACACACACAGACATATACACGTACACAAATATTTGAGGAGTACATTGTGGGTTTCAGTTTTTTTGTAGTTTAGGGGCCTCTCATATAGAAGGAAGACCAGAGTTGGGAATCAGAAGTCCTAGTTCAAGTTCTGATTCTGAGACATATTGTCCTGTACAAACTGTATAAGCAAGTGGGGTTTGAGAGTCAAAGGAGCATGCTGCCTTCTGTGAGGATGTGGCTTCGAATGCTGTCTGTTTGGCATGTACTGATCTACACTCAATAAGTTTGGTTAATCTTAAAGTGGCATGAAGACCACCTGCCCCCTGCTCCTCTTTATTTGTTTTTTGTGTGTGAGGACAGAGGATAAATGGAACGACACCATGAATTTGAATGAGCTGTGGAGTACCACTCCTGGAACTCAGTAGAGGATTCTTTTGAGATCTTTTATTAGTTCTGATTACATCTAAAGATTAATTTATTATAACAACAGTTCCACAAGGATTCTCAGGAGTCACCTTCTTGTGTGTTATGGAAATGTGTATAACCTGTAAGCAAAGTGGGTGAGACATTCTTGTCTCAGTGATTTTCAACTTGAACTACCAATAGGTTGATTCTTCTTTAATTTTAGTTTCTTCTTCCCACTACCTTTAATCAAGATATCCACATCAGGAACATTCTGGAAGGAAAAGAGATTAAAACGTAGAGCTTGAAAAGTGCTTCCAGGTTCCATATTGTATTAGGCACTGTACGAGTTAGGAATCTCTAGAGGAACAGAACTGATAGAATGCACACGTGTGTGCTCCCCTTTATGTAGACTCTTCCATTTATTTTGGTTTGATGTCATTGACAACGAGGTCAAATCGTTTTAAAACATATTCTTATGTTCTACTTTGGTTAAGAAATCTAACCTACATCTGGACATGGGATTCCAAACACATGGTGCTCACTCAAATATTTTCATTACTTCATTACATGTGGTGCATGTGAGTGCATCAGTGTTTGTGTGTGTGTGTGTCTGTGTGTGTAGTGAGTGTGTAGTGTGTGTAGTATGTGTGTTAGTGTGTGTATAGGGAGTGTGTTTGTAGTGTATGTGTAGAGTGAGTGAGTGACTGAGTGTGTGTATGTGTGTGTAGTGAGTGTATAGTGTGTGTAGTGTGTGTGTTAGTGTGTGTAGTGAGTGTATTTGTAGTCTATGTGTACAGTGAGTGACTGAGTGAGTGAGTGTGTGTGTTAGTGTGTGTATAGTGAGTGTATTTGTAGTGCATATGTACAGTGTGTGTGTGTGTGTGTGTGTGTGTGTGTGTGTGTGTATCTTAGGAAGATAGGAAGAGGGCTACAATTGAACTTTCAGGCAGCTATGAACTCCCTGATATTGGTGCTGGGACCTGAAGTCAGGGTCCCTGGAAGAGTTGCAATAGATCTTAGCCTCTGATCCATCTTTCTAATCCTGGAATGTATTTATAATAAATGGGAAAGAGTCACCACACAGTGATGGCTGCTACTTTTATTGACTTGGGTCAGCACTTCTTGGAAAGTCATAGTGAGGCTCACACTGTTGCTGCTGCTTTCATTTGAGACAGAGAAAGTAAAGCTTAGAGAAAGAGAGTAATTACAGGATGAATTTGATGTGCATCTCTAGCTTCCAGCCCTAGTATCCACCATTAGCAGGAAACTTAAAGCACTGATGAGTATATTTTTCTGCTTATTTCCATCTTCCTGAACAGAGCTGCCTGCCTCTCTAACTGTCATGGATTCACCCAGACAAGGAAACATAGAGCAGAGGTATTGTCTATAGTGTGGCCATGTTTCCAGTCATGGATCAGACTTTTACTATTAGTCAGTGGGGTTTTTGCAGCTCCTGTAATCTCTGCGTGAGGTTTAAGGTGTCATGCACTCACAGCAGTGAACACTGGTGCAGTCTGAAAATCCGAACTCAAACCATCTCTCAGTGCAGTCATGGGTAAATCCATTCTAGTTCTAATTTTGATGTGAGAGAAATATGAAGAATTTATATGGGGGAGGGGCTGCTAGTTTATTTGGGAATTTTAGACAACTGTTGGTTGGGTGGGGATGCTGCAAGCCAAAGAGCACTGAGATCTCAAAATATCTTTGTCACTGGCTGACAAAAGTGAGGAAGATTATCATGGCTTGGGCAAACAAACAGGGTTAATTGCAGGAATGTGTTTACTGGTACAAGTCAGCCAGTGTTCGTTAACTGTGCGCTTATTTCTTTGTTTATAGCAAGGTTACACTTCGGCAGTAGAAACAGAGTTAGATTTTTCAAGATTCCTTCACCTAATGAGGACAATGAGTCGATTGAGATGCTGAGAGTAAGAGACAATGAGAGGCATAAATTCTCTTAAAGGGAACTTTTTGATAGAGCTCACAAATCGCATGCCTATGAGGAGTGATACAAACACCCACTGCAAGGTGGGATCAAGTGGAATAAGATCTGACACAGCAAATAAATCTAAATGCATGCTCCGGATAGATGGTGCCATGTTGAGACAAATAAATGACAGGGCAATTTGTACCCTAAAATGGTTTCTCTGAACGACTGGGGGGAATGACTCCCTTACTTTATAAACTCACAAATTTTTATGCAAGTGTCTCATTAGTGCTTAGGAGAAAAATACAGGGCATCTCATGTCTTAGATGTCATAAAGGGTCACAGAGGGAGATTGGAGTGGACTGCAGCTTGCACCTAACTTTTAGACGTGATATCACAAAACTTTGAATGTAAGATAGATATCACACATTTTTGTTTTGTTTTTGTTTGTTTGTTTTGGTCTGTATTCTTGAGAGAACAGGAGAATGCTAAGAAAGACTAGCCGGAATTTGATTCAATTACAGAAATTACCTCTTCTCAGGGGGAACTGTTTGATCCAATACACAGTCTGATCTAACAGTCAAAAGAAAGGATTAGAAGTCCACCAGTAACCAAGGAGATTGTCTAATTTCCAGTTTTGTTCAAAGAGAGATTTTCCATACTTGCTTATACCAGAAGCTATGTGAGGATGTCACATTTAGCTCAATAGTATATTCCAGACAAACTTTAGTGAGTGACTTCTCTCCTTTACTTACGACTGTTCCATGATCGCCAATGTATAAAGGAATAGAGGAACAGCTTTGGCCAAGAAGGCAAATGCAACATCATTGCTTACTACTTTGTGCATATTTTATTCCAGCCATTTCAGTGTCCTGAATATACCAAGCTCTACTTCTCATAGTCTTTACATAGGTTGTTCTCTGAAGCATCTAGCCAGATTCTCTTGTAGAGTTAATCCCATGCATTCCAAATACATAGCTTAGTTTAATGGCCACTCAGTTACTTTCCCATTGCTATGATAGAAGACCTGGCAAAAGCAACTTAAGAGAGGATATGAATATTCAAGCTCACAGTTCAAGGATTACAGTCTATGATCATAAAGGTATGACAAATGGAGTAGTTTGATCTGTATGGCAGGAGTTTCTGATGCCATTTTTTGTGTGTCAGTGGATCAAGAATCAGAAGGATTAGACTTGGAGCTTGGCTATACTCATAAAGGCAGTGTCTTCGTTACCCACCTGTGCCAGTCATGCCTACCCAGAGATTTCCCAGCCTCCCAAGTATCCAATCTTGGTAATGTATTTCCTGTTCAAATCATACAGTACTTTTCCAGAAAGAATTTCTTTGATGGCTACCAATGTTAGATCAATTCATTTGTTACTTTACTAGAGTCTAGTTTTACTTCCCTTTAAAGCACTAACTTTGTTTTGTAGTTCTATTGTTTTTAGTTTAATGAATTGATTACACTGTAGCTGGATATGAACTTAGGCTATGACTAGTACACATGGTTGAAAGCAGTCCTTTAAAAAAAAAAGGATTGCAAGACTTAGGTAAACACAAGGTTTCTTAAGCAATATGAGCAACATGAATTAAAGAGAAGACACAATTAGAGAATTCAATAGAAGGGTCATTTATAGAATTCAGTGGAAGGGATGCAAGGATATATTTTTATTTTCTTTTATTTAAAACAATACACTTCATGGCTCTCAATTGCCTATGGCAAAGAATTATGGAAGTAAAATGGGAAGACCTCAAAAATAGCAGAACAGGAAGCATTGAAAACTCAGCTAAGCTCACAACACCCAGAGGAAGCTCCACTCCCAAGTGCTCTGACACACCCAGGATCGAGGTGATCAGGTACCAACATCTGTCCCAACACTGGGAGTAACTGGGACCAGCTTGACCAGGCACACAGGAACTCCGCCAGCCCAGTGACTTGGGTTCCTTCTGGTCTGTCTGGACTGGGGTCCAGAGCAGACCTTGGGCGCAAGCTCCGCAGCCAGTCCCACAACAGCCAGAGGAAGCTCCACTCCCAGGCACTCTGACACCCCCAGGATCAGAGGTGTGCTGACACACCCAGGACCAGAGGTAAGCAGGAACAAACATCTGTCCCAACACTGGGAGTAACTGGGACCAGCTTGACCAGGCACACAAGAACTCCGTCAGCCCAGTGACTCGGGTTCCTTCCGGTCTGTCTGGGTTAGTGTTCTGAGCAGACCTTGGGCACAAGCTCTGCAGCCAGTCCCACAACACACAGAGAAAGCCATACTCCCTGGTGATCTAACAAGCCCAGGATCCCAGGATCCCAGAATCACAGGATCACAGAGACAGCTTGACTCTGAGTAGTTCTGACACAACCAGGGTCGCAGGAAGGACAGACTCCAGTCAGATTTAGCAAGGGCAGATAGCACTAGAGTTAACCAGATGGCCGGGGGGCAAGTGTAAGAAAATAAACAACACAAACCAAGGTTACTTAGCATCATCAGAACCCAATTCTCCTACCATAGCAAGTCCTGGCCACAGAAGATTCGTGGCCACGGAAACAGAAGATTCAGATATAAAATCACTCATCATGATGATGATACAGGACCTTAAGAAAGACATAAATAGCACC
>NW_022196913.1:7651659-7654370 GCF_008632895.1 Mastomys coucha
TTTTATATCAAACAACTTTTATAATACTTATTTTTATTGTTATAATGTTTTATAAATTTTAAGGAATACAACAAAAAATATATTATAGTTATTGAAGGGGGGTTTATGGGAGGATCGGTGGTACAAAAGGGGAACAAGAATGTGATTCAATTCTTTTTAATTAAAATATGTTTTTAAATGTTAACAAATTCAGATAAATTGAAATCATGTAACTTTTCTGATAATGCAATAAAAGTTAAAAAAAATTTAGTAGATTGAAACATTACTTGAATTCAATCTTATCCTTGGCAGAATATTGTAAATGAAAGTACTTTTAATACTACAGATTTTATAGAGACTTGACATAAACATTTTCATTAGCAGATTTGTTCTTCAACATCATGGTATTCATCACTCTGCTTTTAGCAGTTCTGTGATTGGACATGACTTCTATACCAATAAAACAAGATTTTTTTCCTTAAAAAAAAAAAAAAAAAAGAAAAAAGAAAACTCAGCTAAGCCACCCAAATCATACTGTCAAAACCTGACTTCAGAAATTACTTTGGAATTGTAAAGTTTGAAAGCTTCACCTTCCACTGAGGGTTGGAAAGGTAAGTCTGGTTAATTTCTGGGATAGTGTGATGGTAGTCCCCATTTCCCAACACAGCTCCTTGGTGGGCAGTTACACACATGCTTCTGAGGTCATTTGTATCGAGCGTTCAGGATCTAGGACAGTCCCGTCATACAAATATCAGGAATCTGTGCTATGGCTTCTGAACACTGTTTCTTCTATTTATGCACATGATGAAGACCTAGTAGGCACTGCTGTGTTCCCTGCACTGTTTCCCTGTTTATTCCTTTGGAGTAAGACATAGCGTTAGGATATACAAGAACAATTACACATGGAGAAATGTAGAAAGTGGCTATTCATGCCCAGGGCAAGTATCAGAAAATATCTTTGTAAATATTGTTTAATATTGTTCTCAAGGTCACCTGTACCAATAGATCTCTCTCTTTCTCTCTGTCTTTCTGTCTCTGCCTCTCTCTGTTTCTCTCTCTATCTGATTCTCTCTATCTTGCACTCTCTCACACACACAAACACACATACATGTTCTTTCCCACACACACATACACACACACCCACACACACCAAAACAATCATACTAAAACAAAACAACAACAAAACAAAACCAGAAAGCTCCAGGGAAGAGAATTGGATTTCCAGTTATTGCATCACTTGATTCATGTGTCTAATTCACAACCAAATATCTCAAGGCCCACAAAGTGAATCAAGAGCAACAGTCTCAGAAAGAACCTTGAAAAAGACTTTAAAACACAGAGGCCCTAGTAGGAACCATGGAGAACATCAAAAAGGGATTTGTGGACAAAATGTAAATATCTGTAAATAGATATAAACTCAAAATGAAACTTCTAAAAGTTCTGGAGCTGAGAAGTATAGAAACTGAAACAAAGAATTTACTACTACAGTGATATAAAGGGAGATAACAATGGCCATAAGAATCAATGATGTAAAGCCTTCACTCTTAATTGCAATTTGTTCCACATGACAATTTTTCTCTTTCCCACTACTATTGAAAATCGATTTTTTTCCCATACAGTATATAGTGATTACAGTTTCCTCTCTTTCTACTCCTCTCAGTTCCTCCCCACCTCTTTCACATCCAGATCTACTCCCTTCTGTCTTTTATTAGAAAAGAATAGGCTCTAAAGGATAACAACAAAACATAACAAAATAAAACATAATAAAATAAAACAAGAACTGTTGGTAGTGGCTATTCGTGGTTGTCAACTTGACTATATCTGAAATGAACTACAATCCAGAATTAGAATTAGAAGGCTCACCTGTGGCTCTAATCTGGAGGCTGAGAGATACAAGTTTCCCACCTGAATCTTGGCAGGGAGATCTTGAGGCATAGTGGCTATGAATCCCAGAAGACTAAGATAGGAAGATTTATGAGTTCAAGATAGTCTGGGATTAAAGGTGTGGTGGCATAGTGGCTACGAATCCCAGAAGATTAAGATTGGAAGATCTACGAGTTCAAGCAAGGTCATCTGGGGTTAAAGGTGTGGTGGCACACACCTTTAATCTGGGCCACACCTTTTGCTGGAGACCTATATAAGGACATTGGAAGAAGGAAGGCTCTCTCTGATTCACCTGCTTGCCTTGTGGGACTGAGCAACTGCTGGATCCTTGGACTTCCATTCACAGCTGCTGCCGACCACTGTTGGGAGTTGATTGTTGGGAGTTGATTGTTGGGAGATGGACTATAGACTGTAAGTCATCAATAAATTCCTTTGCTACATAGAGACTACCATAAGTTCTGTGACTCTAGAGAACCCTGACTAATATATGTTGCATTAAAGTTGAAGAAGGCAAATGAACAGAAAGAAAAGAGCCAAAAGAAGAACAAGACTCAGAGGCCCACTTGTTCACATATGGAGAGTCCTATACAAACACTAAACTGAAAGCTACAATATAAACCCAGAGGACCTGGTGAAGACCCATCCTGGCCCTGTGCTTGCTGCTCCAGTCTCTGAGTTCCTATGAGCTTTACTCTGTTGATTCAAAGGGATTTGTTCTCCTGGTGTCCTCCATCCTTTTTGGCTCTTACACTCTTTCCACCCTCTTCATCTGTGAGGTTGCCTGAGCTCTGAAAGGAGGGATCTAATGGAGACATCTCATTTAGAGCTGTGTATTCCAAACTCTCTCT